>NC_087176.1:8750000-8827500 GCF_035594125.1 Scylla paramamosain
GATATAACTCACTGATGCGTAACGGAGCACTGAACAAGAGCTACGAAATGCAAATATAGAAACGCTTATAGATTTTAACGGAGGCTGGGTGCATACGCAAGGCATACTGAATAAAGAAAGGCTTAGACAACTTTTAACATGTAACAGTGAATGGACAAGGCATACAAAATAAAAAAAAAACGCCTACTTAATCTCCACTGCCTAAGAAACTGAACAGAAAAGACCTGAAATCCTACCAAGTCACCAGTGAAAGACTTAATTTACCAATACTGGCAGTGTGTTGCGAGTGACGGTACAGAAGAAGCAGCATTGGGAGGGTAAGGCGTGCAGACAAAGGGCGGGTGTATATATATAACCCTGGTACCCCCTTGTTCACGTCATTCATGGTCCAGAATCCAGTATTTACAAAGCCGCTGTTGGGTGAAGCTTTAATGTGTATCATCAGTAATAGAACAGCAGCAGGAGGCAGGAGTTTCCATCCCCTGGTGTCTGCTATTACTGCTGCTGGTCGGGTATTGCTAATATTGCTGCAGAGGGCGGTCGGTTGTTGCCCTTTGACCGAAGTAAAATGTGTCTGAATCTAAATCATGCTGGGTAGTTCTGAGTTCCTGTAGCCTCATAATGTTTTCGCTACGATTCATTGTATAGTTGCAGCGAAAGAAGTTGTGTATGGAGGAAGGAAGGAAGATACGAAGAGGGAATAGGAAGTAGGAGGAGGATAGATTTTGGAGCCACGGAGGAGGAGGAGATATCATTTGAAGGTATGGAGGAAAAAAGTGGAAAAAATTGTATAGTTATAGCTAATATTGCATCAGGACAGCGTCCGGTTTTAATTTTTCATGCACGTTAGCGTATCCGAATGCATCTACTGGTAGCGAAGGGGAATTTTCAGATGCGGTGGTGCTGTGGTGGTGCTACTGTTACTCTTACGGTTCAGTCATAGCGAATACTACATCAGGAAGCGGCGACTCGCTGCTCCCTGATGACCGCGCATCCAGATTCATTCTATACCGATGAGGGAGTGTTCAGATTCGGTGGTCTTGTGTTGCTTCGACTGTTACTCTTGTCCTGTTACGGCGAATAACTTTTTAATCCGTATAACATTGATAAGGGAGATTTCCGAGTTTCCTGATGCTGCTGCTATTACTGATACTACTCCTGCTGCCCCATTTCACCAAATACTACCTCATTACACGTTCGGGTTCCTTGTTATGTGTGTTGCTCCTTCCCGTTTGTTCGTCCGTGTGTGTGTGTGTGTGTGTGTGTGTGTGTGTGTGTGTGTGTGTGTGTGTGTGTGTGTGTGTGTGTGTGTGTGTGTGTGTGTGTGTGTGATATTGAGATGCCAACATTGATGCCTTGGACGGTCACCAATCCAAGCATCAACCAGACCCAGCGTTGCTTAACCTCGCTGATTGAACGAGAAATGCCACATTCAACGTGGTATGGTCGCGGGATGTGTGTGTGTGTGTGTGTGTGTGTGTGTGTGTGTGTGTGTGTGTGTGTGTGTGTGTGTGTGTGTGTGTGAACAGCGAGGGAGAGTTGATGTCTGCTGAGGAGTGGAAGTCGATTCCTACCAGTCCTGTTGACACTTATTGGAGTAGAGGGACTTGAGGGAGAGTGAGGGAGAGTGAGGGATGGAGGGGCGATTAGATTCCACTGGTGACTGTGTGTGGGACGTGGGCGCCTCAGAACCCCTTGTCGGTGCGTCTAGGTGGTTAAGCCTCTTTTGAGACGAGGAGAAATGAACCGTGATGCCAGAAAGGGTTAAGTCTCACGGTCTATAGTGTCGCTTTTCATTTAGTTGAGTAAAGGATTGTGTGTTGGTGGTGGTGGTGGTGGTGGTGGTGGTGGTGGTGGTATTGTTCAGGGTGTTTTTTAATGGTTTCAGTACTTTTAATTAGGGTTGTTTTACGAGTTGTGATATTTCTTTATTGTTGTTGTTGTTGTTGTTGTTGTTGTTGTTGTTGTTGTTGCTGCTGTTATTGTTATTTATTGTTATTACTTCGTTATTTTATTAGTATTATTATTATTGTTATTATCATTATTTTTTATTATTATTATTATTATTATTATTATTATTATTATTATTATTATTATTATTATTATTATTATTATTACATTTTCCTTCTCCAATCTTCACGTCAGCCTTGATTTCCTCCCACTCAAGGTAATTTTCCCGCGTTTTATAATCCTCATGGCTTGAACAGGACTTGAAAGCATTCTTAGTTTCCATGATCAGGTTAATTTCATGCAATTCTTGTGTTATTTTACTTTTAATCCTCTACTCAGTCCTTTTCTCTCACCGTTCTTCTCTCCTTCCCGCCTGTTGTATTAAACGTAAGTACATTGTAAAGCATAAGTTTCCAGTAAAAGTTTCGAGATTTTAAGCTTTATTTCGTCTTAATTCTTTTTTTTTTTTTTTTTTTTTTTTTTTTTTTTGTGAGCACTTCCCCTCAGATGTTAATTTCCAGTTTTCCAAGAATTTTAATCATTAGTCATCTCTAGTTGTAAATATCCAAAACTTTTTTTAGAGATTTTAAACGTTTTTTTCCTTGTTTGTGTTCTTGTTTTTGTTCTTGTTCCTTTTCTTCTTTTCGTTCTTCTTCTTGTCCTTGTTCTTCCTGCTCATGTTCTTTTTCCTTCCTTTTTTCTTCCACCCCCTTTTTTTTTTTTTTTTTTTTTTTCTTCTTTCTCATTCCCCTTGGCAGTCCTTAACACCTCCCTCGCTCCCTTGCCTCCAGCACCTTATCGCAAGCAAATCTAGTTTCCCCACAGTTTACGAGGCGTGGCTGTGAGCGGTGGCTGAAGTGTCCTGAGAGTGTGGTGGTGATGGTGGTGTTGGTGGTGGTGACTTCTGCAGATCACTCTTGGTTTAAGTTTACATGCCCTGCACTACCCTAGATTCCTAATTCTGACCGACTTACTCCTCTGTTGTGTGTGTGTGTGTGTGTGTGTGTGTGTGTGTGTGTGTGTGTGTGTGTGTGTGTGTGTGTGTGTGTGTGTGTGTGTTTTACTTCATTCCTTCATCTCTTGTCTGTCTTCATCTTCATTTCCGTCCTCCACGTTTTGTTTTTGTCTGTTTTTCTTGTGTCTCTTTCCGTCTCTCTGTCTCTCTCTGTCTGTCTGTCTGTCTGTCTTTGTTCATTGTCCCTCTTCTCACGCGTTTCTCTTCCTTTGCTTCTGTTCTTGTTTGTTTTGCCTTTGGTATCTGTTTTCTCTGTGAATTTATCTGTGTCCACATTTCTCTCTCTCTCTCTCTCTCTCTCTCTCTCTCTCATCCTCTCTCTCTCTCTCTCACTCTCTCTCTCTCTCTCTCTCTCTCTCTCTCTCTCTCTCTCTCTCTCTCTCTCTCTCTCGCTCCATATGTCTGTATGTATTTCCCATGCATATATATTTTTTTTCACTGTCACGTCACGAACACAACACAACGTAATGTGATTTGGTAACAATAATCTAATTCGAGTGAGCGAGAAGAGAATTTTTTGCATATTTTTTTTTCTCATGTCACGGTTATTGCTCAGTATTTATTTTCTCTGCCTGTGGCCACAGACGTAAGGAGATTAAGAAGTGTTTTTGTCACGGAATTCTTTTTGTGTCGTCGTGTCGTGTCGTGTATGTCGTTTGTCCTTCCGTCTTGTCGCCGCAGCATTCCTGGCTGTCGCGGTTCTGTTCTCTCTCGAGTCACTTATTGGTGTTGTAGAAAAATTGCTGTGAAAAAAGGCTTCTAAACTCTCCCCGCCTCCTTACATACTTCCCATACCTCTGACTTTTAGTTGATTCTAAGGAATGTTATTTTTTCCTTCTCTCTTTAATCTCGTTTACTTGAATGCCGCACATCATTTACATGGAAATAAAACGCCTGAAAAATGATGTAAATATTTTATGATGAGGAAAGGCTTAACACACGAACCTGAAGCAACAGAGGGAGTCACATTAGCATCCGATCTCTCAACAACGTTCAGAATACAAAATTATGAAAAGAAAACTCCTACATAACGATACAAGTTTGGGAGAAGCAATAACTTAAAAACCTAAACTTTTAACATACGAAACTGAGCCAATAAAGAATAACATGTGCCTGCGATCTCTTAACGTTGTTCAGAATACTAAAGGAGGTAAAAAAAAAAATATCTTAAATCCCGATATGAATATCTTAAGAGTTGCAAAAACTTTTCCAGCAATAAAATCAACTTAGTCCCCCGAGGTGAGATGGTGCCAGACACACGTGCGTACCTTAAAACAAGTGAAGGCACGAAACCGTCCCGGGAAAGAAAAGGTACAGAAATAAACGGAAAAAGTATAAGGGAAAAAGAGAACATTTAAACTGATAAAGAAGGAAAAAAAGATGAGGAAGAGGATGAAGAGACACACGTGGATACCTTAAAACAAGCGAAAGCACAAAACCGACCCGGGAAAAGAACAGGAAAAGAAGTGGACAGAAAAGCATAAGGAAAAAGAGAACATTGAATTAAAAAAGAAGGAAACGGATGATGATGATGGAGGAGACACGTGCGTAGAACATAAAAAAAAAAAAAAACGGAAAGAAATAAACAGAGGCCTAGTGAAAAAAAAAAAAACGGAAGTGAATCGAGGAAAATAAGAAAAGGAAGAATGAAAAGGAGGAGAAAGACAAATATGAATACGAAGCAGTTTCAAGGAGGGGGGGAAAAAAGGATGGAATACTGAGAGAAAAGAAGGGTAAGAATAAAGACAAAAGTTAGACAGAAAGAAAAAGAATGAAAATGAGGATGAAAAAATGGAGAAAGAATAAATAAAGACAAGGCAGGGAGAAAATTTACCAAAAGAGAAGAAGGAAAAAGTTAAGAGAGAGTAAAGAAAGACAAAAACAAGACTATAAAGAAAAAAAAATGAAGAAACAGGACAAAAGAACAGAGAGAGAGAGAGAGAGAGAGAGAGAGAGAGAGAGAGAGAGAGAGAGAGAGAGAGAGAGAGAGAGAGAGAGAGAGAGAGAGAGAGAGAAGCAAAAGTGGAAACAGGATAAAGGGAAAAACTACAAAGAGAAAATGAGGAAATGTCGGAATGAAGCGGTGGGGAAAGACAAAGATAACTAAATACACAAAAATTTCCTGCATCTTGGACGTTTCAAATTTCATCCCGAGTTTTCCATCTCACCCGTATGGGGCGGCAGCAGAGTCCCATAGAGCTGTAAGGACGTCATGAGGCGGCGCGTCAGTAAGATTTCCGCCTCTATGCACGCCGCCAGCAATACGGTCCACGCTCAGGATGTTATGTACCGGAGTAGCGACCAAAAGAGACAATAAGTTAGAAGGCGCGGCGCATTATAGTGGTTAACGAGCGTGCGCCTTTAAGAAACAGTTTCGCCCTTGTGTCAGCGGCCTCGTTTGCCGGTGAGGGGCCCTGGGAGTTGTCCTCACTCTCCTTACCCACAAGGACACTCACATCACCACCACCACAGCCACCGCTACCAACACTACCACCACCACCACCACCGCCGCCGCTGTCAGATACCTGCACCACCACTGTTTCCATTACCACCAACACCACTACACTACTACCACTGCTAGCAACAGTAACTAAAACAACAACAGCGCCACCAATAATAACAACGGCAGCAGCAGCAACAACACAACACGCTAGTACCATTATTGACAACTACAGCACCACCAACAAGAACAACAACAGGACTACTACTACTACTACTACTACTACTACTACTACTACTACTACTACTACTACTACTACTACTACTACTACTTCTTCTTCTTCTTCTTCTTCTTCTTCTTCTTCTTCTTCTTCTTCTTCTTCTTCTTCTTCTTCTTCTTCTTCTTCTTCTTCTTCTTCTTCTTCTTCTTCTTCTTCTTCTTCTTCTTCTTCTTCTTCTTCTTCTTCTTCTTCTTCTTCTTCTTCTTCTTCTTCTTCTTCTTCTTCTTCTTCTTCTTCTTCTTCTTCTTCTTCTTCTTCTTCTTCTTCTTCTTCTTCTTCTTCTTCTTCCTTACGAAGCGAGGTTGAAGCGGTTAAATTTACATTCTCTAGAGAGACGTAGGTTAAGAGGGGACCTGATAGAAGTCTTTAAGTGGTATCAGGGTTATAACACGGGAGATGTAAGCAAAATTCTTAGGATCAGCAACCAGGGTAGAACAAGAAATAACGGGTTCAAGCTTGAAAAATTTAGGTTTAGGATGGAGATAGGAAAAAATTGGTTCTCGAATAGAGTGGTAGATGAGTGGAACGGACTCAGTAATCATGTAGTTAGTGCTAGGACACTAGAGAGCTTTAAGAGAAGATTAGACAAGTTTATGGATGGGGATAACAGATGGAAATAGGTAGGAGTGTTTCATACAGGGACTGCCACGTGTAAGCCTGGTCGCTTCTTGCAGCTTCCCCTTATTTCTTATGTTCTTATGTTCTTATCTTCTTCTTCTTCTTCTTCTTCTTCTTCTTCTTCTTCTTCTTCTTCTTCTTCTTCTTCTTCTTCTTCTTCTTCTTCTTCTTTTCCCCGCCCCTGTCATTTTTTCACATCTCCAAACCTTGACTTTCTGACACTTTCAAATCAGGATAAAGCAAACATTTTCACCCGACTTTATTTGTCCTTTCTAATCTCCCCCGGTACCAAAATATTAACCACAGGGCAAATCGAAACCCTTAACCACCACGTGAGGAACACAAGCTAGCCAGACGAGGATGCAGCAAACAAGGCGATTAGCGATTAAAAAAAAAATAAAAAAAATCACTCCCTATTGTTCTGATGAAAATAAAAGACCATGTATACCTTTTTTGCATACCTGTTGATCCTCCTGCGCCTGAATGCATGAGACGCTTAATACCAGGAGTGAATCATTATTACTCCGGTTATTGATGCGCATGAGGGAAAAAACGGGCTCGCATATTCCACCGGTAAAGTTTCGAAGCTTCGGTTTGAAAGGATGAAGCGGCCTCGACTCGCCTAAATGAACCTCCTGCTGAAATTCAGGTTATTATGGCTATTTTGAGATGCTCTTTCGCACCTTATTATTTTTTTTTCGCTTTTTTTTTCCTCTTTCCTTCTTTTTACATGAATTTCGTAGTTGTTTGTTAATTTTAGAGATGATCGTTAGGCTTACTTTTAATTTATAGCATCAAGCTTCGTCTGGTTTATGTTCTATATACAATTTCTTTGGTTGCTTTTATTTTCGTCCAACTTCCAAATGTGTTCGCTGCTTTTCTTTTCTTTTTACATGAATTTCCTAGTTTAAGTTGATAGTTTTTCTTAGTTTTAGTCCAAAGTATCGACTTTCGCCTTGTTTATGTATTTATTTATTCTGTTTAATTCCTTTGCATTCCTTTGTTTCCATCCAACTTCCAAGTGTGTTCGCTGCATTTTCGTTTTCTTTCTTTGTCCCGTTTTCTTTTGGTAGAAGATGAATGCTCGCATATAATTTATCACTCTCTCTCTCTCTCTCTCTCTCTCTCTCTCTCCCTCTCTCTCTCTCTCTCTCTCTCTCTCTCTCTCTCTCTCTCTCTCTCTCTCTCTCTCTCTCTGGAATCCCAAGAGCCACACGGCACACATGACTGAGTTTAATTACAAATCACATAACCCAAAATTATTACTGTATAAGCTGTAATTCGCCGTCACGGTCACGCGGCGCTGCACACGATTAAAAATATGAGCGCTGTTGTAAGGCGTGTAGTCACTCATTTCATTCACTTACTCGATCATTGATTCACGAGATTATTTGTGAGTCAGTCATCGAGGGAAAGCCAGTAACGTGTTCCTCTCTTTATTTATGAATTTTAGTTGGTTTTGTGTTTAAGTTTGAATGAGTGAAGGTTTTAAAAGATTGTTAAAGGCGTATGAATGAGGTGGACATATCTTATTTTTTTTTTTCAATAGGTTAACATTCTAGAGGAAAGTATGGTAAGATAAGATAAAATATTGACTTTTTTTTCTTTTTAATGTTGAATATTTACAATTTTTCATTCCTCCTTACCCGTGACCACGAAAAATTACCGATGATAATAATTCCGTTTCAAACTTGAGTTGATTCACCTTAGAACTTTAGGTAACTGAATCGTATGAACCTTAAAATCTTCCAAGCGGCAAAAAAAAAAAAAAAAACGAAACAAAACTTACCTGTGAATTCTTAAAGTTTGATTTCCATTCAGGTGCAATATAGAAACAGAACAAGTATGCCATGTAAACAAACACAGGTGTGACAGAACCATTGACATTGCAAGCATAATAGAGACAAACACCACATCCAGTCAGGCTTGTAAGGAATGTGGGCAAGGTGAAAATAGAACACAGGTATCATAATATGTAAATAAGGTAAACACAGGTGTGATAGACTCATTCACATTGCAGGCATAAGAGACAAACACCAAATACATTCAAGCTTGCAAGGGACGTAGGCACGGTGGAAACACAGGCGTTGTGGCGGTGGCTGCAAAACAGGTATGGTGGGGCAAGCGGACTGCTATTGGCCACGCGCTAGAGTTAGTAGGCAGTGCATCTGAGGACAGCGAGTGGAAGGTGAAGGCAGGCTTTTAGGTCAGTCGGAGCCAAAGTGTATTGTGTTGCTTACAGGAGGCAGAAAGAGGCAGGAGGGGGGGTAGAGGGAGAGGGAAGTGGGGAAGGGGTGTGTTGGTGGATACATCAGGGAAGGGAAGGCAGGAGAGGGAAGGGAGTGAAGGGATGGGAGAAACGAAGGGTGTGTTCTTAAAAATGGCCTGAGGAAAGCAGATGTAAAGGAGATACAGACGATAAATGTAAGAGAAGGGAGAGTGCGTCGGGTGAGGACAGACAGACAGACAGACAGACAGACGGACAGACAGAAACAAACAGGCATATATACATACAAAGATATACAAACTCATATACAAAGAGACACACTGGCAAACACACACACAGGCAAACACACACACACACACACTAACACACACCATAACTTGTATATTCGCATCGATGACAACTTCCCAGTCCTTGTTTCCACAGCCTACACGGGAACGCTCAAGTCGACGCTCCATGTATTAATATCGAGGTGGGCGGCTATTGCTTTTCCTGCCCAGATAGTTTGTAGTTTGTTATACTTTATATGCCAGCGTGTGTGGCGGAGGTTGCTTGTGAGAGAGGGAGAGAGTGCGGGAAGGTTGTTGTTGTTGTTGTTGTTGTTGTTGTTGTGTGTGTGTGTGTGTGTGTGTGTGTGTGTGTGTGTGTGTGTGTGTGTGTGTGTGTGTGTGTGTGTGTGTGTGTGTGTGTGTGTGTGTGTGTGCAGCAAAAAGGCACTAATTGGTATGTTGTGTCACTCACTCTCGACCTCAATTCTGCTTTGTTTTGCTCTAGGCGATAAAAATAGATTTGTTAATGTCATCTTTTTTCTCCGTGCCTGAGATGCGGCTCTCTCTCTCTCTCTCTCTCTCTCTCTCTCTCTCTCTCTCTCTCTCTCTCTCTCTCTCTCTCTCTCTCTCTCTCTCTCTCTCTCTCTCTCTCTCTCTCTCTCTCTCTCTCTCTCTCTCTCTCTCTCTCTCGTGTGTGTGTGTGTGTGTGTACGTAGGTAGTAGGTAGGCGTGTGTTGGTGTTCTGCCATTCACCGTGTATAAACGCTAAACACGATCACACACACACACACACACACACACACACACACACACACACACACACACACACACACACACACACACACAATAGTAGGACGTAGTTCTAAGCTGAATATTGTACCATTTACTTTGTTTCAGATTCATGTATGCGCTCACACACACACACACACACACACACACACACACATTTATCTGATCCCCCATAAATAAATACCCACAAGTAAATCCATTGATGAAATACATGGATACAAACATCAATAAACACGGAGGAAATGGACGCATGGATGGGCACAGAAATCGAGATGTATACACACGGATAAGCCAAACAAACTGCTTCATTATTTCATTTTATCACGCTATAAGGAAATGTGATGATGGAGATTAAACACGGAGATCCTAAGGGAATGAGTCAACTTCATAACCTTTTTTTTTTTTTTTATTGGAATATGTTGTGGAATCTCCCATGTTAACCTTTTGGATACGTTATGTTCACCAGCCATTTCTTTTTTCTATCATTTTTTGTACATTTAGTTGTATTCCTCAAGTTTTAGTAAGTCACCCCTTGGAGCTAAATATGTCACATTTTCTTTTGTCTTTTTTTTTTTTTTTTATCTTGTATTAACTATATGAACTATTTGGACGCGTCATATTCAGTAGGATCTTTTCGTATAATTTTTTATGCTCTTAGTGGCAATTTTCACCTTTTTTATTTGTTTTCTGCTCCTCGACACATAAAAAAAAACGTTTCACTACAGGAGAAACGTTTGTCTGGCCACCGGGAACACCAATAGCAAGGACGTGTAGGAAACAGTAACAAGGACACGGCAACGTACATGTGTAAATATGAAGAGCATATACAAACTCCACCTATTCTGTATTACAATGAATTCAGCGACCGTAGCATCTCGTATTCCTGTATCGCCCGCTGGCACAGTTATCACCCTTGCAGCGCCACACTCACGCCGCACCACCCAGGCATCCGTGTCTCCTAAAATCTCCTTCCCACTCTTCATACTGAACCATAACTGTAAAGATGTCAGGAAGTTTAGCGTGTTGAAGAGAAAAGAGTGTCGTGGACGAAAGTTATTTCAGACGATACACGATGAATGGAAAGTGAATGTTGTTATAAGTACGTGTGTTAACCCTTTCGCTGCGAGGTGCAATAATTTACTGCAATAGAAGCAATATTTGGAGTCTATAAGCATCTGCAAGGAAAAAAAAAAAGGCATAAAAAAAACATTTACAATTTTTAGCCTGTACAATGTTTGGAGGTGGGTGTAGAACAGCAAAAGATGTCTCAGAGTGATTGGTGATTAAGATAAATGTGCCTGATAGGAGTGAAAGGATTAACAAATGTAATTGATGTTATATTAAAGGAAAATAATGGCATAGTAAAATAATATTCTATTCGTAATGTTTTTAAAGTGCAACATTTCCTAAACTCTTAAGATACAAAATAAAAGAAAACTGGCAACTGAGTAAACGAGAAATAAGACACAGAAAACAGTTATTCCATTCCTGGGGCGTAAATTTCACAGCACCAAGCCCTTTCAGCTACAATAAATGCGTAAACTCAAAAGTTACAATAGGATACAAGAAAACTGGCGCATTTGTAAACGAGAAAAAAAAAAAACACGAGAAAACAATTTTACTATTCATTCTTGGGGGCGTAAAAGTATCTCGTAAAATTTATCTTCTTCACCTACAACGTTTAATCAAATGGTAATATTATGGAAAGCGTTTACATGTCTTAGTCTGCCAGTCCATTTGTATTCTTGCTTTGTAAGGATGTCGAGACTAAAGACCGTTCGCCCCGCAGCATACGACTCACACGGACACCTGGCTCACCACAGTTTAATTTCCCCAGGGCTGGCCAGGTACGCAGCTATTACCACCAACCCGCGAGGGAGTCTAGGAGGGCGGGCTGGGCGGCGCCTGGCTAGACCCTTGGCACATGGAATCATTGGCTGGAAGTGTTTGTGTGACGAAGCAAAGCTGTGGTGAAAGGTAACACTCCTACTCCACTTTAGTCTTTCATTGAGTAAAAGGTTAAGAGAAGGATCCTAACAGCGAGACAAACAAACATTCCAGTTGGATTTTGATGTTTTATTCCCTCGAGGATGAAAGAATAAGGTGATATTTTTTTCGTCTCTTGTTTGGGCATGTTGACCTTGTGTTTTCAGTGAGTGTGCAGAAATGTTTATGAAGAGTAATTAATGCACGAACTCATTAGCAAACTTGATGGAAAATAGTGATAGAGTTGACTTGCATGGGGTGGGCAGCCTACAGATGACCTTCATTGCTAGTTTTGGCTTTTACAGTGTCTTTCTTTTCTTTTTTTTTCTTTTTTCAGTTCAAGATTTTCATTGCCAAACCTTCAATTCAGTGTCATTTCTTCCCTTCAGCGTCAGTCATTTGTTTAGTTCTAGACCTTCCTTTTGCACCTTTTTTTTGTCAGCTCTTCCCTTCATGGCCAGACCTTCAACTCAGTGCCATTCCTTCTTAGTGCCATTTCTTCCCTTCAGCGTCAGTCATTTACTTACTCTTAAGCCTTCCTTTTACGCCAGTCCTTTTTCTTCCAGTGCTAATCCTCATCTTTACCGCCAGACCTCTCCTCCACTGCCATCGCTCTCTTCAATGCTGCTTCGTTACTTTGCCAAGTCAGTACGCGTCTCACTTCTCACATCTCTTCACCACCACCACCACCACCACTACTACTACTACTACTACTACTACTTCTATGCCACACCTCTTATTCCACCACCGCTACATCACCTCACGTTACAGTTCTCCCCACCACCTCCAGCACTGCATCCTACCTCACTCCTCCCTACCACACCACCGCGTCGTCTAATCCCGTACGCTTCCACACCACCACTGCCACACTCTATTCCACACCCGCACCACACCCGCCACATCGCCTGCATGCCCCGCCACACTCATTTCCTGCCGGCAAAACACGAGCACCAGCAGCAGCAGCAGCAGCAGCTTCGTAAATAACATGTAAAAAAAAGGGTTGCGTATTTTTGTACATTTGCCTTACTTTTTTTTATCAGAGGCGATGAACTCTTGAAAATATTTACCGCAAGAGAGAGAGAGAGAGAGAGAGAGAGAGAGAGAGAGAGAGAGAGAGAGAGAGAGAGAGAGAGAGCATTAGTATTACCACACCTCAACACGCACACAACAAAACACTTAAACCACTCAAACCCTTCCTTTCTCTCTCTCTCTCTCTCTCTCTCTCTCTCTCTCTCTCTCTCTCTCTCTCTCTCTCTCTCTCTCTCTCTCTCTCTCTCTTTCTTTCTTTCTTTCCCTCCCATTCTTCCTCCCTTCGCGTTTCTCTCACGCACTCCATTCTTCTGCCGTCACGCTCCTCTCCCTCACCCGATTCTTCTCCCGTCACCCTCGCCTCACTCTCCCCGTCTCTCTTTCCTCGCATCCACAGTAGCATCATTCAGGCTGACGTGTCATCTTCACAACTCCCAAACCCTCACTCCCCAATCAAACTTTGAGCGGCATCCGATACTTACTCGCCAATTTAGCTCGACTCTCTCCCACCATCCCACTCCCCCGCCAGCCTCGTCCTCCAGCCCTCTCTGACAATAAGACTTCCCGATCGCCTGCCCAGTTCCTCGTAATTGGTCGTAAACATCGGTGTTGCTTTACGTGAAATGAAATATAGAGGGTTTGTGGCAGGTGGAGACGAGTGGTATCTGGTGTGTGTGTGTGTGTGTGTGTGTGTGTGTGTGTGTGTGTGTGTTCGTTTTGTTTTTTTGTTTTGAGCTTTGTGTTTTTGTTTTTGTTGTTCTTATTCTTGTAGTAGTAGTAGTAGTAGTAACACTTTTTTAAGCTCTATCACTGTTATTCTTGCAGTAGTAGTAGTCATAGTAGCAGCAGCAGCAACAGTAGTAATAGTAACATCAGTAATGCCTTTTCCATGACACATTGCTATATATATATCTTGAAATACAACCACTACTGCTGTTATTATCCCGCCCACACTCAATCATCGACAGGGAAACACATCAATGAGGCCACAGTATTTCTTTATATATGTGTAGATGAGACACTTTGAGGAATATTGGGGCTGTGTTTGAGGGCTGACCTTTCCCCGTCCTTCTCCTGTGATTGTTTATGATGATGAAGACGAAGAGCAGGTGGGGATGGCAGCGGAGAGAGTAAAGAAGGAGGATCAGGAAAAGAAATAAAGAGAAAGGAGACAGCAAGGAAAGTTGAGGAAGAGGAGAAAAAAGACAGAAAAAAGTAGGAAAATGAAGAAGTTAAACAAGAGAAATAGAGAAGGTAGAAAAGTAGAAAAGTGAAGAACTAAGCAAGAGAAAGAAGAAGAGGATACAGTAAAGGGAAAAGTAAAGTAAGGAAACTAAGCAAAAAAAGAGGAGAAAAAGAGAAGATAGTAAAGTAGGAAAGTAAAGAAGCTAACCAAGAGAAAGAAAGAAAGAGAAACAAAATGAGACAGAAAAGAGAAAAAGTAAGGAAACCAAGCAAGAAGAAGAGGAAAAAGAAAAAAATAGAAAAAGGAAAAAAAAGAGCAAATTAAAGGAAAGGCAAGGAAAAGGTACACGATTCCGAGGAAAAAAAGAGAGGAAGGAAAAAAGAAAATTAAATAAGACATAACTGGAAGATCTCAAAGACAAGGAACAAAAAGAATAAAAATAAAGAAAAGAAGAGGAGAAGGAATATGAGAACCAGTAATTAACAAGAGAAAATAGTATAAAGAAATGAAAGAAGAGCGGAAGGAAGAAGACAAGGATGGAAAGAGAGAAGTAAAAGGAAAAAGAAGGATATACAAATACTAAAGAAAGGAAACTGAAAATAAAAAAAACGAGAGCAAAAGAAATAGAAGAATTAGAAAACAGGAGAAAAAAAGTAAAAGTAAATGGGAAAAGCAGAAGAAAAAGGATGTACACACGAAAAGACGAAGAAAGTAAAAAGTAAAACAAAGAAGAAGAACAGAAGGAATAGGAGAAGGAGGAGGAGGAGCATGAACAGAAGAAAGGAGTAAATAAAAGAGGAGGAGGAAGAAGAAGAATAGGATACACCCACGAAAAGACGGAAAGAGAAAAAGTTAAAGAGGAAGAGGATGAGGAATAGGAGAAACAGAGGACAGGAGAAAAGAATGAAAGAGTGGAGATAAATAAAAGAGAAGCACAAGGAGAAAGAAGAAGAGGATACACACACACACACACACACACACACACACACACACACACACACACACACACACACACACACACACACACACACACACACACACACACACACACACACACACACACAAAGAAAAAAAAACAGTAAAAGCAAAAAAAAAAAAATGCAGAAGGAATAAGAGGAAGAAGAGGAGGAGGAGACAAAATAGAGAGAAAGTAAATAAGAAAGGAGGATGAGGAAGAGGAAACACACGCTTAAAAGGAATGAAAGTGAAAATGTAGAAAAGAGGAAATGAGAAAGCAGAATAAATCAAAAGTAAAGTAGGAGACAGAAGCAAAGAATAAGAATAATCGTAAATAAGAAAACAAGAAGTAGAGAAAACACGATAGGAACGAAATTGAAAATGCAAAGAAGAGGAAGAGAGAAAGAGCAAAAGAAATCAAAGGAAAGGGAGCAGGAGACAGAAGCAAAGAATAAGAATAATCGTAAATAAGAAAACAAGAAAAAGTAAAGAAAACACAAAAGGAAGTTAAGTAAAAAAATATATATATAAAAGAAAGAGAAAAAGAGAAAGAGCAGAAGTCGAAAGAGGAGCAGCAGGAGACAGAAGCAAAGAATAAGAATAATCGTAAATAACAGAAGAAGAAGAAGAAGAAGTAAACAAAACACGATAAGAAGGAAAGTAAAAATATATATATATAAAAAAAAGAGGAAGAGAGAAAGAGCAGAAATCGAAAGAGGAGCAGCAGGAGACAGAAGCAAAGAATAAGAGTTTAAATAAATAAGAGAGCAGGAGGAGGAAGACGAAGAGGAAGAGGAGGAGGAGGAGGAAACACACACTTGGCCCTGAGCTATTCTAAGGTTACAGAAACAAACCACCAAAGATTGATGAGCGGCCGGAAAATGGAGAATGCACTCGATCTTCATTAACTTGGTGGCTCTTCTGCAGCGCCTTCGTCATGCTGCCACTCGCTGTCAGGCTCCCCCACACTTATTATTGCCGTGTGCTGTTCCTGCGGGCCTGTGACGGCGGCGCGAGGCAGGCAGCGGGGAGAAAAGAGGAGGTGGTTTAGGTATTTTCTTCCTTGTGTGTTGAGCGTAAATTTTAGGTTGTTAGCTTAGATGACGTCAATTTAGGAGTCAGAGAGCGACGGTGTAAGTAATTTGAATGTTGATGGAAACGAAAGATGACTGTTTTTGGTGCTTATTTCTTTTTTATTTTAAGGAAGTCCATGCAAAAGAAGACGCTGCAACTCGTAAATAATGAAATACTTACTGAACGCCCAACTTTATCCAAATAAACCTAATAATAAACAAATAAATAAGTAAATAAATAAACCTAATAATTCCTAAATTGTGGCACGAGCTACGAACTTCTTAAGTATAAAAATATAAAACTTATTACCACATTTTCAAACAGCAACGCGTCTTTACTAATGGACATAATGGTATCGAAAAGGAAAGAAGCACATTTGTAAACACTCTCCAAGCAGGCAAGACAAAGTTTCACACGAACATTCATCTGACCAGTAATTCGTGATGGAGCACATTTAGAGTCAGTTCTTGTTTTCTTCTATCCCAGGTTCTTGTGCATCTAATTAACACGTGACAGAGACGCCTAAAAAAAGGGGGGGCCGAACATGTAGTCAGTTCTTGTTTTCTTATGTTCCATTTTCCTGTGCATCTAAGCTTTAACATGTGACAGAGACTTCTAAAAGGAAAATGGGGCACATGCAGAGTCAGGCCTTGTTTTCTTCTGTCCCATGTTCCTGTGCATCTAAGCTTTAACACGTGACAGACTCCTAAATAAAAGATAAATAAATAAAAAAAAATGCAAATTACCTGCAAGTTTATATAGTTTATTTCTAAAACAAATATAAACTTGTATAGAAATATTGTACTTAAATGCACTTTTTCCCAAGAACTGGTGAATTATCTACGTTCTGCAATGCCGAACTCCGAGACATGAAGATAAACTGATGAACAAAAGACTAACCTAAAATCACCCACGTTCCTTAATGTCGATTTCTGAGACAGTAATCTAACTAATACACAAGAGACCGGATCAAAGCGCATGTCATCCCCTTAAAGTTATCAAAAAAACGTCATAATCACGTAGAAGCACCAAAAAACGTTAGAGTCCAGTAAAGGCAAAAGAAAACGTATGTTAGTCCCAAAGAGCCACCAAAAAACGTTAGGCCCGTCCCATAGAGCCACAAAAAAAAAACGTTAGAGTCCCATAGAGCCACAAAAAAACGTTAGAGTCCCATAAAGCCACCAAAAAACGTTAGAGTCCCATAGAGCCACCAAAAAAAAAAAAACGTTAAAGTCCCATAGAGCCACCAAAAAAACGTTAGAGTGCCATAGAGCCACAAAAAACGTTAGAGTCCCATAGAGCCACCAAAAAAAAAAAAGTTAGAGTCCCATAGAGCCAACAAAAAACGTTAGAGTCCCATAGAGCCACCAAAAAAACGTTAGAGTCCCATAGAGGCACCGAAAAAACGTTAGAGTCCCATAGAGCCACAAAAAAAAAAAAAACGTTAGTCCCATAGAGCCACCAAAAAACGTTACGCCCGTCCCATAGAGGCACCAAAAAAAAATGTTAGAGTCCCATAGAGCCACCAAAAAAACGTTAGAGTCCCATAGAGCCACTAAAAAAAACGTTAGAGTCCCATAGAGCCACCAAAAAAACGTTAGAGTCCCATAGAGCCACTAAAAAAAAAAAACGTTAGAGTCCCATAGAGGCACTAAAAAAACGTTAGAATCCCATAGAGCCACCAAAAAACGTTAGAGTCCCATAGAGCCACCAAAAAAACGTTAGAGTCCCATAGAGACACCAAAAAAACGTTAGAGTCCCATAGAGCCACCAAAAAAACGTTAGAGTCCCATAGAGGCGCCAAAAAAAACGTTAGAGTCACATAGAGCCACCAAAAAAACGTTAGAGTCCCATAGAGCCACCAAAAAAAACGTTAGAGTCCCATAGAGCCACCAAAAAACGTTACGCCCGTCCGATAGAGGCACCAAAAAACGTTAGTCCCATAGAACCACAAAAAAAAAAACGTTAGAGTCCCATAGAGCCACAAAAAAAACGTTAGAGTCCCATAGAGCCACCAAAAAACGTTAGAGTCCCATAGAGCCACCAAAAAAACGTTAGAGTCCAATAGAGACACCAAAAAACGTTACGCCCGTCCCATAGAAGCACGAAAGAAAACGTTAGAGTCCGACAGAGCTAGCAATAAACAAACCGTCTCTGTGAATGCTCTGTAAGACGCTCTTCCTTTAAAAACTCGTAAATTCATCACGTTTTCCGAGATTCTGCGATGGAGTGATGAACAAGAACACAGATCGAACGTAAACCTCAGCACAATTATCAAAAAGAAAACGGGTGAGTGCTCAGGATACATGCTAGAAGAGAAAGAAAAAAAAGCAGCAAATTATCCACGTTTCATAAGGAAGAGACTGTTTTAGGTAGCAACCCCGTAGAGTTAAAAAGAAAACGGTGAGAGCTCGTGACACACAAAAAAAAAAAAAAAGGAAAGAAACAAAAAAAAAAAAAAAAGTAATTTATCCACGTTTCTTGAATAGACAATTTTACATGAACCCCACCCCCACTCCCCTGTCCTCATCCCTCCCCGTAAAGTTATCAAAAAGAAAACGGTGAATACTCATGACACGTACTAACAACAAGCAAATTAATTATCGTGAAGAAGAAAGAGACTGTTTTACCCGACAAATCTATAGAATAAAAAAAAAAAAAAAAATAGTTCTGTGAGTGTCCGCATGCGCTCACTCATCCTCCTTCCTGCAGGTGGGCACGGCGGTCGATCCTCCCCCTGATATCCTTCCATTACCTAAAGAAAAGTATAAATCTGCGTCATAAAAGCTGGACCCAGATCCACGTGCCGCGCCGCGCTGATGTGGCAATGAATTCGTAACTACCATTTTTCAGAGCCTGCCTTCCACACCAGAGAGAGAGAGAGAGAGAGAGAGAGAGAGAGAGAGAGAGAGAGAGAGAGAGAGAGAGAGAGAGAGAGAGAGAGAGAGAGAGAGAGAGAGAGAGAGAGAGAGAGAGAGTCCCTACACCTTAATGATAATATATGGATATGTACCGTTAACTGATAGAGAGAGAGAGAGAGAGAGAGAGAGAGAGAGAGAGAGAGAGAGAGAGAGAGAGAGAGAGAGAGAGAGAGAGAGAGAGAGAGAGAGAGAGAGAATCACACCCGCAGACTGAAACAGAGGCAAAAAGAAAAGAAGGAAGAAGAAAGGAAGTTGAACGGAGACACACAAAATTATATAAAAACACGTACAACATCCAATTACATCAAAGAAAATCACTATGAAAAAAAAAGACAATGAGAGAGAGAGAGAAAGAGAGAGAGAGACAGAAAGAAACAGAGTGAGAGAGAGAGAGAGACACAGAAAGAAACAGAGGAACAGGCACAGACAGACAAGGTCACTGAGGGAAAGAGAAGGAAGAGCCACAAACGTATATATCTTCTCGTGACCTTACCTGATATAAAGATGATCTATTGAGTGACCGCTGAGCACGTACGACACGCCAAATGAACGCCAGGTGGAGGGAATGAATCAGAGTAATTTATCATCATAGTCGTCCATATTCATCCGTTTTCTATGCGCAGTCAGCCTGTAGCTATACACTCAGATATATGTTGATCCTGTTGTTGTTGTTGTTGTTGTTGTTGTTCTTGTTCTTGTTCTTGTTAAGTTCGTTCTCTTGTTTCTTGTCACATTTTTTTTTTCCTCGTCACTTCTTGTTTTTGTTGTTTTCATCCTTGCTTTCTTCCATCGTACTTAATTTTCGTTCTTTTCATCCATTTAACATACCTATGACACACACGTTCATAATCAAGACACTAGAAAGAAGAAACACCATCACCACCACTACCACTACCACCATCAGGACGGACAGGTAAATCACAGCAGGTGGACAGACAGGTAAGCGAACACCTTTTACCTGAGTTGAAGAGCCACAGGAACAGCGCAGCATCATTTACACCACGCCTTGTAATTACAACTCAAAACACTCCCTCATGCAACATTGCAAGCGTGACAACAAAATGCGCTTCTAACTCTGGCCGTCGTGTTGCGTTGACAGCTCAGCTCACTCGCAGGAAAATTAATGAACCCCGCAAGCTGAGTCATCGTGGAAAAAAAGGCTCCCGTAATACGTTTAAACAACTCTTGTACAGGATTTGTTGATATTTTTCTGCTAGGTTTCCCGCTGAGTGACGGTCCAGACGCTGCTAATTTCCAGGAACGAAAAGAAAGGGAAATTTATGAGAACGAACGAAGCATGAGGCTAGAGAGAGAGAGAGAGAGAGAGAGAGAGAGAGAGAGAGAGAGAGAGAGAGAGAGAGAGAGAGAGAGAGACCCAAAAAGACAAAGAAATAAAGAAGAAGAGATACGAACAGATAGAGAAACAGATAGCAAGACAGACCAAGAGACAGACACACAGACCGATACAAACAGACAGACAAACAGACAGACAGACATTTATTATAGATTCATGGTCACAGAATACTTATTTAAAAGGTGCTGTTTATG
The DNA here is from genome assembly GCF_035594125.1 of Scylla paramamosain. Taxonomy (NCBI): domain Eukaryota; kingdom Metazoa; phylum Arthropoda; class Malacostraca; order Decapoda; family Portunidae; genus Scylla; species Scylla paramamosain. The sequence goes on from NC_087176.1 coordinate 8,770,287, forward strand.
ACTCCATCCAGACGTCTAACCTTTTTTTTTTCCCCTCCTTTTTCAACTTTTGCATCTGGGTTTAGTTGGGCCAAATGTACCTAACTCTTGCCCTTTTCCTCCCTCCGGGCTCCTGTTCCTGACGTTTCCTGAACATTTGCTGCACCGTGCCTTTAATTCACCTTCAGGATAATGAAACACAGGTTAATCTAATTAGCTCCCACAATTTATAGCACGTACCTTCGCGTATTGCTGTGGGGGGGCGGGGAAAGGAGAGGGAAAGAGAGAAAAAGGACAGAGAAAAAGGATCGGAGAAAGATAGTGACATTGAAATAAAAGACAGTAACCAGAGGAACGGTCGAGACGAAGGAAATATTCAGATAGTAAAAAGGGAACAATTAACAGACTAACGTAAAAAGAGAAAGGAGGAAGAGAGAGACTGAAAAAAAAGAAAAACGTTACAGAAGGACAAAACGCATAAGAGAAAAGGATAATGTAGACAGAAAAGAAAGGATAGACAGTGAGGTATAAAATAAAAGAAAAAGAAAGCTACTGACATAGAGACGGAAATTGAAGAAAGGCAGTAGCAAGGAAATAAGAAAGAGAAATATTAGATAGACAGAGTGACGGAATACAAAAATGAAAACGAGATAACAAAAATACAGATAAAGAAACATTGGATAGAGGAACATGAAGTAAACTAAAGCGAAAACTGCAGACGGAGAAATAAAAAAAAAGATGCTTGTAGGAAATAAAAACAAAAAGCATTGGACAGAGAAACCGAAGACAAAAGAAAGGAAAAAAGTTACAAACAGACGAACAGAAAAGAAACAAAAGACAAACATAAAAATTAACTATAAAGCAACTTACAGTACAAACGGGAAGACAAAAAAAAAAAAAATCGTAGGAAATGAGAACAAAAAAGTGAATCAAAGCCACACACTCTCTTCCACGTTATTGTCCCGTTTGAAAACCCTCCCAAGAACAAGACACGCCACAATAAAAAGAAAATTTGCATATCGTAAATTTACACGCGGAAGAAAAAGTGTGACGTTCTCTTAATGAATCTGACGAAGCCTTTCAGTATCCCGAAGGCGACGTTGAAGGAGGAGGGAAATCTTACCGAGAGATGGAGAAAGAGAGAGAGAGAGAGGGAGAGAGAAAGACCATCATGAAGGGAGAAATCATGGAGTGTGGAGAAAGATATCAGTGGAGAGAGAGAGAGAGAGAGAGAGAGAGAGAGAGAGAGAGAGAGAGAGAGAGAGAGAGAGAGAGAGAGAGAGAGAGAGAGAGAGAGAGAGAGACATCAGCGGGATGTTTAAAGAAAGAAGGAAAAAGACCAGACGTTCAATTTCACCTTTTTTTTTTCACAGGTGAGAAAACTGTCTTAACTACGCTTCAGAAGACACCTGGTGGCGGCACAAGATGGAGTTTTAAGTCATTATCGTCTCTCTCTCTCTCTCTCTCTCTCTCTCTCTCTCTCTCTCTCTCTCTCTCTCTCTCTCTCTCTCTCTCTCTCTCTCTCTCTCTCTCTCTCTCTCTCTCTCTCTAGCAGACACCTTCGTTTCACCTGAGTTTCCCCCGCCACTTACTTCCGACAGGTGAGAGAGGTTCGCTGCACATACGTAGGCGAGGAGGAGGAGGACGAGGAGGAAGAGGAGGAGGAGAAGGAGGAGCAGCAGCATGGACGAGGTTAAGGAAGAAAGAAGTGGAAGGATGGAGGAAGGCAAGGATGGAAGGGTGCCCGAGGAGAGAGGAGAGAAGAAAAGCAGAGACGTGTGAAAGGAGAGAAAATTGAGGTGGTAACCTGAGAGGGCTTTGTTCGAGAGAAAATGACGGAATGTGGGAAATCTCGAGAGTGGTAGAGAGAGAGAGAGAGAGAGAGAGAGAGAGAGAGAGAGAGAGAGAGAGAGAGAGTCACCAAGCCATCTTTTCTATCTGTTCGTTACGTTTGTTTACCGTTGTACGATCCGCAGGGAGGTCATCGTACGCTCGCCAGAAGTTGTCGTACCTGAGAGGAAGAAAACGATTAGGTACCAAGAAGCCTAAGGTTAATACGCGTGCCTGAGTTACCTTTTCTAATCAAGGGGCGGAGGTAATAGTCCTTGGAGATCGAGTAATTAAGACCCACCTACCAATCATTGACATATTGCTGTAATTTATGGCTCGGGGATGAAGTACGTGAGAATTTACTGCAGCACATTACTCTTAGATTGCTTTCCGAGGATTACATTAGTGGGATTAAGAACGTGGGAGAGTGTTGGATTCCATATAGAGTATAGATCTACGAATTGTTGGTTCAAGAATGTACGATTACCTGTATGTTGTGTACGATAATTTGAGGGTTTACGAATGTACGATTATCTGAATGTTGTTTACGATAATTTGGAGGTTTACGAATGTACGATTATCTGAATGTTGTGTACGATAATTTGAAGGTTTATGAATGTACGGTTACGTGAATGTTGTGTACGATAATGTGAAAACGAGCGTGGACTATCTTAATTCACTAATATACGATAGTCTAATTTGCTAACTTGATTTGAGAACTAAATTTGATAACCTTATTTACAGACATCATTTACAAACCAATGTCGGGGCTTAATTTTACGGAATCTACAATATTAAGCAAGACTTTTTTGTTATTAGTCTCTCTTTTGTTAATTTACACTGCTGTCCTTAATAACAACGTAGATATATGATTAATTTTGTGTACTATCACTTTTACTATCACCTTTTTTTACGTTCACTATCACTACCATCATTTTCGTTTTCATTTCCCTCCACCTTCTTTCCACTATCTATCATTATGTCCACTATACATGCATCATTTGTCTTCTCTCCATCTCACGCTATTATTCATCTACCATCATTTCTGTTTCCATTTTCCTTCACGCAACGCACACATACGCAACACTACAACACCATATTTACACACAGATCCCTTCCTGGTGACCTTGCTTGACCATACACAACGGGGGACCTGGGCAGGGCTTTCTTCGCTTCCCCCTAATTTCAATCAAACTTTGACCGAAGGCTAAGGGTTGTGGAGGCGCCGTCGGGAGGTTGTCGGGACGCTCGTGTGTGTGATAATGGGAGAACTTGCTCTGCTCATATGCACGCCGCGGCCCTACATAGTCCCTCGCCCGCCGCAATTGGCACTCCAGCCCATTGTTGGCACCTTGGGAGGCACCGGGAGGCAATAAGGTGTAAATTTTGGCGGTGCGCAGCGGAGGCTTTGCTAACTCTAACTCTATCCGCCTTTGGAACGCAGCTTTAGTTTCGTTGCTTGGTTGGTTGGTTCTCTCTCTCTCTCTCTCTCTCTCTCTCTCTCTCTCTCTCTCTCTCTCTCTCTCTCTCTCTCTCTCTCTCTCTCTCTCTCTCTCTCTCTCTCTCTCTCTCTCTCTCTCTCTCTCTCTCTCTCTCTCTCTCTCTCTCTCTCTCTCTCTCAGCTACAGATTTTCTATTATTTGTGTGTGTTTTATAAATGTATTGCACACATCGATGCTACTAGAATATCAAATCTCTCTCTCTCTCTCTCTCTCTCTCTCTCTCTCTCTCTCTCTCTCTCTCTCTCTCTCTCTCTCTCTCTCTCTCTCTCTCTCTCTCTCTCTCTCTCTCTCTCTCTCTCTCTCTCTCTCTCTCTCTCTCTCTCGACTAATATCACCTCTCATGTTCTTTGCTCTAATAACCTCCTTCCATTCCTTGCATCTCTCTCTCCCCCCGTCTCTCCGTCTCTCTCTCTCTCTCTCTCTACCCCTACCTCACCTCACACCCACTCCAGTCCATTCCACTAAAGCAAGGCACTACTTAAAAGTCACCTCCGGAATCTACTTTTGTCTTAATCTCTAGTGCCCTTTCCCTTAACACTCCACTATGCTGCCCTCCCTTCAGCTACCACCACCCTTTGTTTTTCCCTCCCTGTCCCCGTGTCCCCCGTGTCCCTGGCTCATCCTGCTGCCTGTCTGCTGCGTCCTGATCCTCTTTCTCCTTTAACCAGCGCCACGGCAAGGCTTAACGCTAGCACATCTCGCTGCAAACTAGATTCCAAAAATAACCTCAGCTGGCCTGCTAACCGCGCCGCCTCGCTGGAAAGTCAGACCACGTGAAGCAAGGACGACTGAAGACAGCAAGCCAGGGGGAGAGAGAGAGAGAGAGAGAAAGAGAGGGAGGGACAAAGAAGAGTTACAGAGATAGATACAGAGGCCCAGGAAGGAAGAGGTAGAAGAAAAATGAAAATACTTGTATGAAATGTTGTTCTCGGTCTTCCTTCTGAGGGTCTCTTCTTGGGCGTCTTTGTGTTCTTTGTGCCTCTGGAGTGTCCGGGGGCATTCACGTCTCGCCTCACTCTTTCCGGGGTGACAAAAACACGCGTTGATCCCACCACGACCCCTCATAGATGCCTGGAGACTTACGTAATGATAATGATGATGGTGGTGGTGCTGGTACTGGTGGTGGTAGTGGTGGTGGTGGTGGTTTCTCTGTGTACGGTCTGGTCTGTAAGGGATGTTAGTCAAGAGCGTATGGGTAATGAAAGTGACTTCTTGATTGTTACTTCCAATTAAGGTAATGAAAATGGTAGTAGTAGTTGTAGTAGTATTTGTGATAACAACAACAACAACAACAACAACAACAACAGTGGTGGTGATGTCTTTTGTAGTGAGGAATCTGATCAAACCTCCCCCCCAAATAATAATAATAAAAGAAAAAAAAAGCTTTCTCAACTCAAAAAATTATGATGATGACGATGATAATAGTAGTGATGCTTGACCCGCGACTTCTATAAAGGGCCAAGACAAACACTACAAAAAAAATAAATAAATAAACAAGAAAGAAAGGAAAATACCTCTCTTAAACCCTCAAAACACAAAGATTATAAGCCAAAATATAAAAAAAAAAAAATTATCACAGTTTCTTCACTCACACTTCAAAATGAATCTTCCTTTAATTAACCCTTTGACTGCTTCTTGGCACACCTTTCCATGATTACTAACCACTCTGAGGCATCTTTACCTCTGCAGCCACCTTGTATCATTAACCTGGCTAGAAATTGCAAAATATATTTTTCACACGTACTCCAAATTGAATCTACCTTTAAATAACCCTTTGACTACTACTTGGCACACCTTTCCTGGATTACTAGCACTCTGAGGCATCTTTACTTGTTCTGGAGCCACCTTCAATCATTAAACTGGCTAGAAATTGCAAAATATACTCTTTACACGCACTCCAAATTGAATCTACCTTTAATTAACCCTTTGACTGCTACTTGGCACACCTTTCCTTGACTACTAACACTCTGAAACATCTTTACTTGTTCTGCAGCCACCTTCAATCATTAAACTGGCTAGAAACTGCAAAATATGTTCTTTTTAATTCCTTTTCTTTCTTGTACATGCGTATAAAGATTCGCGCATTATTTCTAGTGTTGTTACTTGTTCATTTGCAGTGAAAAAAGAAATAAACTCAAATGAAAAGTGAAAATAAAGTTAACATCATCTCAAAGCTCTAAAATAAAACGAAAAACTTACACTATTCCCTGACGCAGCACTAAATGAAAACCCACTTCACTCCTTACGCTTCTAATAAAAGCTGAAAATAATATTAACAGCTCAAAAAAAAAAAAAAACACTTAACAAAAACAAACACAACACTAAATGCAACACACCACAAGGAAATAACACACACCATCTTGAACTCAACCCAGAAATTAACTCCTTATGCTTCCTTTTTCCACCATAAACCGGAAAGAGCGCTGCAGTTTCCTCACCTCACCTGTAACACCTTAATTACGAACACCCGCGAGAGGCGTTCCCGTCCCGACACATTACCACTGGAGCTTCATTCACCTTTGTCTTGTGTTTTTACCGTCGCGGTTGTGCATATTTTCCCTCATAATCACACGGAGAAGCAGCAGCAGCAGCAGGAGGAGGAGGAGGAGGAGGAGGAGGACGAGGAGGACGAGAAAGGGAAGGGAGGAAGTAGATGACGATGGAAGCGAAAACAAGTCATTATGTTGATGAGGAGAAACAGCAGAAGGAAGATAAGAGGAGGAGAAAGAGGAAGAAGAAAAAGAAGAAGAAGAAGAAGAAGAAGAGTAAGAGGAGAAAAAACAAAAACGAATCATGGTACTAAGGAAGGGAAACAAGAAGAAAGATGGAGGACAAAAAATAAAAAAAGAAGAAAAGGAAAAGGAAAGAAAAAGAAAGAAAGATAGAGAACAGAAGTAAAAGGAGAACAACAATAAAAACAACAACAACAACAACAAGAGCAGGAGGAGGAGAGGTAATATTAAGGGAAAAGAAGACTCAAAGAAGGTACATTTAGAGTGTGATGGAGAGGAAAAGGTGCAGAGTATTAAGGAGATGCCACCACGGGAAAAAACGGGAAGAGATAAGAGGGAAGGGATGCGAACGATAAAAGATAAGGGTATTTAGACAGGTAAAAGGATAAAAAAGATAAGCGATAAAGGAAGATAGAAAGGAATAGAAAAAAAAGTAGTAAGGGTTAAGAGAGAGGGAGAGAAGAGGGAAACGATGCGAAATTTAAATGATACAGTTATTTAGACAGGTAAAGGGATAAGGAAGATAAGATATAAGAGATAAAAGGAAGATAGAAAGGAAGGAATAGAAGAAATAGCAGGGGTTTAGAGAGAGAGAGAGAGAGAGAGAGAGAGAGAGAGAGAGAGAGAGAGAGAGAGAGAGAGAGAGAGAGAGAGCAACATGAAGATTTCCTTTTAAAAACGCAAGTCTTTGTTGTCGCACAGTGTGGACAAAAAAACAAACAAACAAACAAACAAAATGCACGAGAGGTGATCACTTGATGATTATGATGAGAAAAAGAGAAAAGAAAAAGAAGTAGAAGAAGGAGGAGAAGAGGAGGAGTGAGAGGAAAAGGAGGAGGAAGAAGAGAAAAGGGAGGAGGAGGAGGAATAGGAACAGGAAGTTAAAAAAAAATAAGGAAAGCAGAAAGGAGAAAGAAAAATTAACAGGAGGAAATTAAAAAAAAAAAAATAGGGAAAGCAGAACAAGAAAGAAGAAGAAAAAGAAGAAGCATGAGCAGGAGAAGGAAGTAAAAAAAAAATAAGGAAAAAATCATCATCTTCATTATCAACACCACCACCACCTCACCACCACCACCACCACCACCACCACCACAAGAAAAAAAAATAAAAATTCAGACACGGAAGATTACCAACTACCTGCTTCACAAACCCTTACAAAAAAAAATAAAAATCATATTTATAATGCGCGTTTTCAAATTCCTTGCCCGCTCTGGGACGGAATTTATTTGGTTTTAGTTTAGAAAAGTAGCGAATTGTGCAGAGTGTTCAGGGGTTAAGAGGTGTAAGGGAGAGAGAGAGAGAGAGAGAGAGAGAGAGAGAGAGAGAGAGAGAGAGAGAGTGAGAGAGAGAGAGAGAGAGAGAGAGAGAGAGAGAGAGTTAGGAAATGTGTGAAGGTAATTTTTATGCTTTTTTTTTTTTTTTTTGTGTGTGTGTGTGTGTGTGTGTGTGAGGTGGGGAGAGCGAGTGTGGGTTTAAATGTTGGATTTTGTGAGAGAGAGAGAGAGAGAGAGAGAGAGAGAGAGAGAGAGAGAGAGAGAGAGAGAGAGAGAGAGAGAGAGAGAGAGAGAGAGAGAGAGAGAGAGGAGAACTTTTCCTGTATTCACTTATTTTTGTTGTTCATCATTATTTTCTTCTTCTTCTTCTTCTTCTTCTTCTTCTTCTTCTTCTTCTTCTTCTTCTTCTTCTTCTTCTTCTTCTTCTTCTTCTTCTTCTTCTTCTTCTTCTTCTTCTTCTTCTTCTTCTTCTTCTTCTTCTTCTTCTTCTTCTTCTTCTTCTTCTTCTTCTTCTTCTTCTTCTTCTTCTTCTTCTTCTTCTTCTTCTTCTTCTTCTTCTTCTTCTTCTTCTTCTTCTTCTTCTTCTTCTTCTTCTTCTTCTTCTTCTTCTTCTTCTTCTTCTTCTTCTTCTTCTTCTTTCTCTTCTCTTTCCTTTGCTTTTTCTCCTTCATGGTCACTTATCACATTGTTGCTATAAATATAAATTGATCAGTTACATAAGTAGAAATTATCGCACCCAAGTTTTGCAGGAATATTAAATACACGCAGTATACATTTTAGAACGAACTGCTTTGAAATATCCTGTTACTCTCTAAATCACTGTGAGGTTACCCCTGGAGCGTCATTTTCTGGCATATTATATTTTCTCACGCAAAATTTAATTGAGGATTCCATTTCGAAACTACATTACATCACTTCATTTCCCAATTCCCATTTTCCCTAATGACGCGATAAATGCCATCTATGTATTCATGAAAACAGCGAAATATACACACATGCGCCTTCTGCCTCACTTAAAAAAAAAAAAAAAAAAAAGCGTCACGGAAAAATAAAAATTCAAAATATCTATTCCAGTTAATTAACAAACTAATTACCTGCATGAAACATCAAAACCGGGACATCCTCTGGGAATACAAAATATCCGATCAGAAACTGTGGTGTTGAAAAAATAGATGTGAAAAGAAATAATAATACATAATGGCGAAAAAAGAAAAAAAATGTCAGAACCAACTACACAAGGCAGGCGATGGTAGGAGGGACAGAAGAGAGACAGACAAGGAGACAGATAGACTGGCAGGCAGGCAAACAGACAAACACACACACAGACAAAGAAACATATAGCCATAACAGACACAAACAGAAAGGATAAACATTACAAACCCACTCCGATAGACACACACACACACACACACACACACACACACACACACACACACACACACACACACACACACACACACACACACACACACACACACACACACACACACACACTTATTTCTCTATGTAAACTATTGTATATTTAATTTTGCAGTGATAAGTGTCCCTGCTCCTCTCTCTTTCCTCCTCCTCCTCCTCCTCCTCCTCCTCCTCCATCTCCATACCTCGTCCCTCCTGCAGAAGTCCCCTGTGCAGTGTGCGAGGCAATGTGTTTCCCAGACAGCACACAGGTGGAAGGGTCTCAGGGACGCGGTCACACCTTGCTTCTGCCTGAGGGAAAGAAGAAAAATTGGGTTAATCTGACACTGTGTAGTTAGATTTATAAATTAAGGAACTTTGGCGTAAATCTGATTCTTTTTTTCCTTGTTCTCATTATTCTCATTGATTTTTCAGCATATTTTCATTTTTCTTAGATTTTCCAGCATATTCTCATTTTTCTCATTGACTTTCCAGCATATTCTCATTTTCCTCATAGATTTTCCAGCATATTCTTATTTTCCTGAGATTTTCCAGAATATTTACATTTTTCATAGATTTTCCAGCAAGTTCTCATTTTCCTGACTGAAATATTCTCACTTTCTCATAGTTTTCCATCATATTGTCATCCTCCGCATTGATTTTCCAGCATATTCTCATTATTTCTGTGTGTAATTATATTCCCATTCTTCGGATCCGTTCCTTGACTATTTTTCATGCCACCCATTGGACGCTACCTGTTCCCACACACACCTGCAGGCGATCAATCTTCTCACTTGGTTTTCGGTTCATCTTCACGCGGGACGGAAGGAGCATCTATTCCCTGTCCCGGCCCTCGGTGATGCATGTTTTTATCAACTCCCTGCAATATTACGCCTGTCCATTACTCTGAAGGAGAGAGGCGCCGGGGCAGACAACACTTGGCAGGGGGCGAAGGAGCCGCTGCAGGAGGCTGTGTTGGGGTGATGTGTTGGTGCCAGGAGTGGGATGATTAGAAAATAACACAAGGATAATAAAATAAGAATAAGGGAAGCTGCAAGAAGCCATCAGGCATATACGTGGCAGTTCCTGTATAAAACACGCCTATATATTTTTACCCATCATCCCCATCTATTAATTTCTCTAATCTTTTAAAGCTCCCTAATGACTCAGCACTAACAGTCTGATTACTGAGTCCTTTCCATTCATCCACCACTCTATTTGAAAACTAATTCTTTCCTTTCTCTTTCTTTTAAACCTCAATTTTCAGCCTTAAACCCATTATATTGTCCTATCCTCATTACTGATCCTGAGAATTTTGCTTGCGTCACTCTTGTTGTAACTTCTATACCTTAAAGACTTCTACCAGGTTTCCTCTTAATCTGCATGTGGTGAGCCAAAGTGAAAATATTTCGTTCTTTACTGCTTGACCTATGTAACCTTTCTGCTGGGGTGCCTTGTGGTGTCAGGAGTGGGATGGGTAGGATAGGGAAGGGAAAGGAAGGGAAGTAAAAGGGGGTGATTTAGAACAGGAAAATGGCTGTATAATGGCTTACAGTGTGGAAAAGTAAGATGCTGCGTCCTTTAAGTACTAATAGTGTTGAATTTTACATAATGTACTTCGTATTATTATTTTTTATTTTTTTTAATGAATGGTTGTTGTGAAGTTTTAATGTATAGTTATTGTAATTTAAACTAAAAAAAAAAGTACCTGAGGCCAGTAAAACTACCTACCTATCTATCTATCTATCTATCTATCTATGTATATATCTGTGGTGGTGACAGGAGAGGGGTGAGTAAAAGAAGACTCCTTATAGTGTACAAGAATAAGAACCTGCTTCCTTTAACCCTCGACCTATATGTGTTAGGCACTGGTGTGGTTTTGTTGTGGCGATGAGTGACAGGTGAGATGCAGCAATAGCAATGTGTGTAGCCTTACATGTATCCTCTCCTGCTTCTCCTTCCTTCCCATCCCAGTTTTCTATCACGCTGTCCTTTACCTGAGCTGAAGATTGAGAGATAGTAAGGTATTGGATGAAGAGTGCAGAGAATCAGGAGTGAGGGTTGCTGGAGGAAAAGAGGACAAAATTAGAAGGAAAAGACATGAAAGGAAAAAGATTAGAGATATCAGGAAGAAAAATGGAAGGAAATGTGATAGATACAAGAATAATGTAACAAAAGTAAGGAATTGGATGAAGAATATAGAGAAACAGCGGTTGATGAGAGGAGAAAACAATACGAAATAAAAAGAGAACTTGAAAAAATGAGACGACAGGCTGAAAAAAAAAAACTAATGAATAGAGACACGAATAACGAATAAAAGAGAAGGAATAGAATAAGAAAATAACAATAGATAGAGATACAAAAGGATTATGGATGTCAGGGAGAGTGAGGGGCTGAAGTGAGACACAAGGAGAGGTGAGAGAGAAGATGTGTGGCAGACTGAGGGAAATTAACGAGTAGGGAGTGGCCTGAGGGAGCGAAGGGAGCAGGACTGAGATACACGCGATAGACAGATACAAAATAAAAGACAGTTTCATTTTTTTTTTTTTTTTCTCCTTTTTCTTAAGTAAGATAGCGCGTGTTCCTCCCGCTCTTGTCTTCTTGTCTAACACTCCAATACATCGTCGCTTTCACCTGTGTTTTGAGACCGTGTTATCTGCTCGTATTCCGTGTTTACATCTCGACCAGTGCACCTCCGTTTTCTGTTTCTCTTTTTCCACCGGTAACCCCTGAAGCTTGTCCACCTCAGGAAGGCTTGGCGGTACAGACAGAAGCATGTGTCTTGTATTACCTGTGAGTGACGGATTGTGGGGCGCTGGTAATAGATCACAGAATGTCAAGGGGCGATTGATTTGTGGCCATATAAGGGGCTGTGCGTCAGAGAGAGAGAGAGAGAGAGAGAGAGAGAGAGAGAGAGAGAGAGAGAGAGAGAGAGAGAGCACCATATTCTAAAACACTACTGCGCTGCGCATTCATTACATTCCAAAAGGCTGTACTTGAACTTATTAAGGTTTTTAAGGGCGCTTTTTTTTTATGGTTATAGCGACAGGTTAACAAGATCTCTACATTATGAACAGGAGAAACACTCTTGACAACCAGGCTAATCATCTCTGTGGCCTTGGAAAATAGTGGCGGTGAGACAGCAAAGCGTTTCTGAATACTGGCATTGAGAGAGACACAGATTGATATATAGGTAAGAACGAAAATCAGAAAGGGCACACGACTAAAGGCGGACACTCGAGAATCAGAGAGGAATGGAGTGCGAGTGAGGAGGAAGGAATAAAGAATGGGAAGAATAACCTGGCAAAGGAAAGTCACTCCTTCACGTCTCTCATGCCGCATTTTACTTACAAATCTTGCAGTTATGAGGTTGAGGAATTTAAATTTTTATGAAGGCTCATTTTGCAAACTTCAGAAATGCCATTTTTCGCGGCGGCGGGAACCCTCGATGCTCGCGGGCTCAGAAGATGAAAGGGAGGAAAAAATAGGAAAATTATATGTGGTTTAGTGGAACAGAAGACATTATGGGATTAGATTTGAATTAATAAACGTGATGAATTAGTTCTTGTAAGTACAGGTATCTTTCTTTTCGATGATATGTTGTATTTTTTATACATTTTACTACAACTATCTTCATCATCAATGCAGAACAATGATATACGTTCATAATATCTCCAACAGCAGCAGCAGCAATAGCAACAACAAAAACACCAACAAAACTATCACCACCACCACGAACAACAACAACTATTACTCCAACATTTCCACTCACGTCAGCTCACCATTCACACGTTCATTAACTTTGGCATTCTGATTGTCTGTGCAAAAGCAACATCTATCATTGCCCGCCCTGCTCGCCCTCTCCTGCCCTGCTCCTCATTAGAAGGCTGCGGGGGAGCACTTGAAACGAGGCACGACCTGTAGAGGGTGGCGAAGGAGGCGCGGTAGGTGGACGAGCAGGTAGTACAGGAAGGAGCAGGTAGGTAGTGTTGCGTGCCGCTGGTGGAGGCGGAGGTAATCTGTTTTTATGACGCTTGAATTAACGATTTTATGATGGTAATGGAGGTCTGGATTATTGTATTGCGTGCCGCGGTGGTGTGGTGCGATGAGGCGTGCGTGGTGATGTGTTAATGGCGCGTTGTGGTAATGATGTGGTTAGGCCAGTACGGATGATAGTAATGGGAGTGATGTGTTAATGAGGGCGTTGGCCGTGTAGGGAGTAGTGATTCAAGATACGTTTTCCAGGTGAGGGAGTAAGGTAATGTATACTCACTGTTACCTGGCTGTGTTACGTGGTGAGGCGAGACATTGACGTGTTCATGTTCTCGTGGGTTTTCTGACGTGGCCTCGTATCCTCGTGTGCCTCCAATGACCCTTCTCGCGTGTCTCCAATCGGCCTCCTTTCTCACCGCCTCGTCTTCGTGAATTACCGGAGTCTCCCCTCAAGGCGCCATGCTGAGAGGCGCCGCGGAGATTATATGAAAGTTAGTATTATATTGAAATGATTCACCTCCAGATAATTACAGCATAATTGGCGAGGAAATTAGTTCTGAATATTTTAATAGCTGGAACGGGCGTCGTTACCGGTGAAGGGATTGGCTAATAGAGCTAATGAGGAGCGTGCTAATTGTACCTGCTAATTGGATCATTATATTAATCGTGAGGAACATCAAATATTCGGTTAAGTTAAGGTGAAAATAACCTTCGTGTTTTAAGGGCGTCATGAAACCAAACTCCCCATCCGCTTAACTGGATCAGCGGGGGGTCAGGAGGAGCGGCAGGCGGATCAGCAGGCAAGTCAGCGTAACAGGACTGCAGTAATAAGTTTATGATCCATCTTGCTGGTCGTGATGGCTTAATGGATCACGCGCTAGTCATGGAATTTCGTGCTTCGATTCGAACCTCCTCTGACGTCACACGGTCGACCAAACTGAAACCCTCTGCCTGACTGTTTTACTACTTTGCTATGACTTAAACTACTCTAAAACATCTATAGATCTAATATGGCAAGGTAGACTGGAGCTCCTTTTTTCTGTTCACTTTCTTACGAGCCGGAGTTGAGCGTTGTGGCATTGTGCAGCTTGTAATGTGCCGTGTTACATCTCCATCTTGCTAGTAAATCCACAGGGCGAAAGAGAAGTGTGAATGTAAAGAACGACAGGAGGATTGGATCGCGCACCGCCAGGAGGAATGGGAACTAATCCGTTTTCGCTGAAGGATCCTTTTTGGCTGCGAATATTGTCTGAAGCCTCGCTAAGACTGATGGAGGCTCGCTGGCCGCTGGGAGGTGCCGGTGAGTTTTGCGAGGCGCGTAGGTGGAAAGCAGCGCCGCCTGTCCCGCCATTTCGCTGCCCTGTGTGTCCCGGGCTTTGATGGAAGTGGTCGTTGGAAGTGGCTTTTGGTCGGGTGGGGGGCCGCCCTTTGCATCTCCCTTCTAACGCTTGGCTTCGTCTCTTCAGTGAACCTCGTCTCTCCTATCAGTGAACTCCGGAGCCCAAGCCTTTCCGTGGACTTTTCGTCTCCCTGAAGCTGCTTGAAATTACCACACTCCCTACACTTCTTTGGAAACTCAAATTGACGGTACTACTCGTATTTCCGGACTGTCTGTATCCCTCCTTGCGATGATTTGCGGCCGTACGTTTCCTCTCATTCCGCTCATCCTTTACTCCGAGCTCCGATAAATAAAAGGAAAGTGAAGTCGTACAAGCAACTACTGGCCGCTCTCTCAGTGCACCGGAGATTGGCTTTCCTTTCGCTGTGTGTCCTGGAGGCCTCTATCGCATCCTTCCAATGTTTCCTCCTCTTCCGGGTTCCAGTCATCGGGTGCTGGAGGCCACGAACATCGATTGAGACGCCACACCTTCTCGGCGGGTAAAGGAGAGTTAAAGTTAAGGAGAACGCCGCTGCTGATGGACACAAGTTACTCGCCCGCCTGAAAGTCTCTTGAAAAGTGAACATGTGAAGTTTAGAAAGGTGTTTGGTGCCCTAATGACTGACGCAGGTGTTGTTGTCTGCAGCCTCCACCTGATGTTTGGAGTTTTTAATAGTCTTTGTACTTGTTGTTCATCCCGTGAAGGACTTATTGTAGCAAAGTAGGTGTTTATACTGTTGTGGTTCTTTTTGTTTCCCTCCACCTGATCTTCCTTTAATTACTGATGTTTTGATGCGTTTTCCTTCAGTTTTCCTTATTTTTTTTTTTCTTTTCTAGTTATAAGTCAAACCGTAAAAGAGATATGATGTAATAAACCTTTGCTACGAATTTGAAAAACCATCTCTTTCTTCATAAATCTCCAGGGAATGTAATCATTTAGTGGACTCGTAAATTTTTTGTCTCAGTTTTCGCTACGTTGTTTAAAAGCAATGAGTTACACAATCACTTTCCTTAGTACCATCTAGGACCGTCATCGTTCACAGCAGCCAGCACATAGACATCAGGAGGGCTTTAAGAGGGGAAACAATGGCATTCCGCTCACAAGACCACGGTAAGATAAAAATACACCATTTCTTTCTCTCTTACCGTCAGTGTTTGGGAAGTGAAGTATACAGTACATTATTCATTTTTTTAATTATACAGTACATTCTTCTACTTTTTTCCAGTTATACAGAACATTCTTCTTCTTCTTTTTTTTTTTTTTTTTTTTTTTTTTTTTTTTTTTTTTTTTTGATCTGAGGCATTCATCTACAATTCCTGAGACATTCACTTAACAATTCCTTAAGAAAAAAAAAAAAGTACAATACCAAACTGACAAGAGTAAGGCACCACTCTCCTCTTCTCTCCTGTTAACCACATCACTGGCCAGAAATCTATAATACATCTTCTACCATTCCCTGAGACATCCAGTTAACAATTCCTTAAGAAGAAACACAAAAGCTACAATACCAAAGACAAGAGTAAGACACCACCCTGCTATTCTCCCTTATTAACTACATCACTGGTCAAAAAAATCTATAATACATCCTTCTACCATTCCCTGAGACATCCAGTTAACAATCCCTTAAGAAAATAAAACACCTGACTACGAATCACAAAAGCTACAACACCAAACACATTGTAACTACGCCACTGGTCATGAAGCTTTAATACATCCTTCTGCCTTTTCCTGAGACACAAACTGATAATTCCTTGAGGGGGAGAGAGCACACACTAATACCAGGAAAGGAATGAGGGGCGTGAACGAGGGATAGTCGATTGTATTAATCTGAGCGCACGTGCCTTCAGATGCCTTGGGGAGTTGTCCTACACAGCCCCCTGGTCTTGAACTCGCCGCCCCTCGGTCTGCTCAGGGGAACAGCTCACTCAAGAAACCATTCCAGTAAGCGGAGAATCTTGCAGGAGAGGGACGCGAGGCAGGAAGCTCAGACTGTGAACCATATTCCTAAACACTACGTCGTCTTATCTCTTACACTTAACGTGCTCTAGTGGAAGTCATTGGAGCTTTCATAAGTCCTTAGACACTTCTGGTGATAGATTAACAAGGCTTTTGCATCGTCAATAGGAAACACAGGAGTGGAAATCTGACTTATTATCTGTGTGGTCTGAAAATAATGATAAAAGAACAAAGCGTTTAAGAATATGGGTATGCAAGCCGGGGTGTGTGATAGGGATACGTGCAGTAGATAGTGAAGAGTGGAGCAGCGAGTGTAGATGCTTGGTAGAGGTAAAGGAGAGAATGTGACTGGATCCTGTAATTGAGGTGGGGTTCGATTCCAGTTTTTTTTTTTTTTTCTTTTTATTATTATTATTTCTATGGAGATTGATTTTTCTTCACTGCTTTCATATTGGCTGTGGAGATTCTTGTTGTTTTGGTCTTATATATGTACGTGTGTGTGTGTGTGTGCGTGTTGTGTGTGTGTAAGTGTGTGTTTGCTTCATGGTCATTTACCTATCGATTTGTTTTCTCTCTCTCTCTCTCTCTCTCTCTCTCTCTCTCTCTCTCTCTCTCTCTCTCTCTCTCTCTCTCTCTCTCTCTCTCTCTCTCTCTCTCTCTCTCTCTGTTAAGTATACCCTGCAGAACCGCCTCCTTGTCCTCGTCCATCTCTTTTTATCTCCTCTCCTCTGCTCTCCTCCTGCTGCTGTTCCACCTTCCTTTCTTCCCCCCTCGCCTGATTCCCGCAGTCGATAAGCAACTCATTTCTGCTACCGCCTGATTCTCTCAAGAAGGACCTACTTTCCCCCCCAACCACAGTGGCGCGTGTCTCTCCTGCGCCAAGGATAACAGAGAGTCCTTTGTCTGGCCAGGTGGTGTGTGCGTGCTGTCTCATATCACCCGCCGCCTTGTCTCCCTCATGACAGCTGCTTGTCACCGTATTCTCCTTGCCACCCGGAGCCGCGAGGTGATAGACGGTGGGGAGGTAATCTTGAGCCACCCCGCATGCGTTGTGTGTACTCTGACGGGGACGCGAGGTTGTCAGATCGAGTGGCTTGTGTTGTCTTGTGTCTTGTCTTGTCTTGCATTTTGTGTTGTTGTGTTGGTGGGAGTTTTTCTTTTTTATCTCTCTTTTTGTCTTTTGTCTTTTTCTCGTATGGTTCTTTGTTATTCTTTCAAAAATATCTCATTCTTATTCTTTGTAAAATTTGCTTCTCTGTTATTCTTTAAAAAAAAAAAAGTCTTTCTTATTATTTTAAAACTGCTTTCCAATTAGTGTTCTTGCAAAGTTGCGTACGTGTTTGGCATCCTTTTAAAATACATCTTTTTTTATTTATTTATTTATTTATTTTTTCGTTCATCATTACTATAGGCGACCATCATTACTCTTTTTAAGGCTTTTTTTTTTCTGTCATGGTTGGACGGATGTATTGAGTGTAAATTGCATTAACCTGAAATCGAACCATTGATCGCTGGCCGCCTGATTAGAAGTCAACGACCCGAGCCTCTTCACCGCTATATTAAGTTGGGTGACGTTGAATTTTTATTATATTTCTGTCTGAATAAAAGTTTCTGGAGAGACTTGAAGGTGAGTTTCCCAACATCTCCCGAAGCTTTTGATAAAACTCCCCCGCGCCAACCTTTTTCAGAACTTTTCCCTGAGTCTAAACTTTCTGTCGTTTTCTGTCCTTTCTTATCTAACAATTCCCCCGTTTTCTAGTTTAACGATCAAGTCCACAGCATTTCCCTGCCACGTGCCAATGGGTGTGTGTGCTTCCTTCCTGTGTTTCGTATTTTGTACCTCAGCGTTAACATACACTTAGAAATCACCAAACATGTACATTGAACTTAAGCAGAATTTTAGTGTCGTAGGTCTGCAAGTGACGCGTGTTTTTTTTCTCTTCAACGTCCTCCAGTCCAAATTAAGTCGAGCTTGAAAAGAACCAAGAGTTGAATCCGTAGTCTTAAAACAAATTTCATCTCAGTTTCTCGTAATGATGAAGAATTCGATTAATGATTTTAAAAGCATTTTTTTTTACCTACGTTATTTAATTCACCCGTATTTCCCTTTTTATCTTCCTTCATGATGATTTTCAACTACTGGCGAAGGCGGTGAAGTTTAATAGCTTTACCTCAGCACCGCCTGCCAGCACTTACGGCGCGGCAGACGGCAGAAAGCGGCGGCTGGAGTTCTTTGTCCTTGAGTCCATGCATCTCTCAGCCTTAAGGAGCCTCGTGAATCTCAGGAGCAAGCCAGAAGCACTGAAGATTTGCCACCGCTCATTGCTGCCGACTACTGCACAGCTGAGTCCCGGGAGCGTTGGCACGCCTCTGGTCCACACTTCAGCATTAGCAGCTTTATAGGACCATATTCTGAAACACTTCCGCGCCGCACCTCCCCTGCTTTCAAAAGGCTCCACTTAAAGTTATACTGATTTTTAAAGGTGTTTTTATGCTTCCAATGATAAATTAACAAGATTTCTGCATTATTAACGGGAGAAACACTCTGAGAACCGGGCTAATCATCTCTGTGACCTTCGAAGTCGTGGTGAGAGAGCAAAGCGTTTCTGAATACGGGGCTTGGTGTGATTCTCTCCGCTGTTTGCTTGCTGTAAAACCTTTAAGATTGCTCGCCGGTAATGGGTAAGACCTGCAAAAGTCCACTACACCGATCGCCAGGAGCTTTAGTGTGATTCCTTCTTGTGTCTGCTTACCGTAAAATGCCTAAAACTGCGCTCCATTAACTCAATAGGTTTACGAAGACAGTCTCAGTGTTCATGCCTTTTTTATAGCGCATGATTTCTTAGTGCAGTAAAGGTGTGTGGTACTGCGATATGGCCTTCCCGTGGTCATATAGTGCTGAGTGTTGCCTCTGATGTTGCTGCTGCGTGCCTCGGTGCTGTGTAATTAAGAGGTGATGGCAGTGCTGACTTAATAAAAGGGATGTTTTCAGAAGGGAGGTATTATAATATTCAGAAATTGTCTTTTTTTCATATAAAGTGCAGTGATGCTCTTGTTGATTGCTTTGCTCTGCTTGTGTGCAGTGGTGGTGTGGGAGGTGACGGCAGAGTTGTCTTTCTAAAGGTGTTTTTCAAGGGTGACGTGTTGTTGGTGCGAGTATTGGTGCTGTGAAGTGTGCGGAGAGATTTATCAAACGTCATATTCAGTTACAGTGGTGGTGTGAAAGGTGACGGCAGGGTTTTCTTGCTAAAGGTGATTTTTTTTTTTTTTCTTTCTTCATGGTAACGTATTGTCGCGAGTGTTGGTGCGGTGGAATGTGCGGAGAGACTTATTAAACGTCATATATCCTTTCCTTATTACAGTGACAGCCTTACACCGAAATAACGAAAATAATATTGTAACCTTTTTAATATTGCAAACTCCTTCATCCCTTTTACTCTGTCTCCGGTTGAGTGGATTATATAGACAAACATCTGAACCTTATTGGAAGGACAACTGTGCACGAGGGAAAGTAAAAGAAATAATATCGCAAATTATTTCATCCTTCTCGCTTCACTTGACAAAAGATGGCCAGCTCTCTGCTTCCGGTTCCGTCAGTTATCTGGAGAAGCGTATTAACTGTCACATTCCTTAACCTTATTAGAACAATCGCGCACAGCTGAGGGCAATAGAAATATTATTGGGGGATATTTCCTTCACTTATTTAACTTTCAGGAGGGCTGCGAGTGGTTTGTTTCAGTTTCCTCGTCATAAGTAAGCCCGTGGCAGGTACGTGAATCGATAACACCCGCCAGTTTTTGTGTTTTACAATGATTGGCTCAATTTTGGTGTGGAGGAAACCCAGTAGACTTTTGTGTCGGGTCCATATTCCCGAAAGAATGTCCAAAGTTTTGCTGGTTTTGTCCTGCTGGCGAAGTCTGGTGCTGCCTTAACTCTTTCTTTATGGGATTCCAGTATTGTCCTTTTCTTGTGCAGGTGATGGTGATGGTGATGGTGATGGCGACCAACTTTTCCTGTGATAGTAGATGGTGACACTAGCACTTTTCCCTTTTTTTCTCTCTCTCCGTGTTGCCTCTGGTCGTTTTTCGTTAATATTTATAAGTATGTGATTTACAGTTTTTTTTTATCATTATTATTACGTTTATTATTATTATTTTTTTATTATTATTGTTTTCAGTGATATGATGAATGGTGATGCAAGTCTTTTTCTCTGTAGTGTTATTCTATTTTAGTTATATATTTATTTGTTTATTTTCTTGGATGTAAGATGCAACTCTTATCTATTATGTTGTTCTTGTGATGGAGGTGCTGTTGCGCTTTTCCTCCTACGGTGATACAAGCGATTTTTCCACGATGGCTCAGCTTGTCATGGCCCAGCAGTGTTATTTCCACTCACGAGATAAATTCATGACACTTTTAAATGGGGGGAAAAAATAAGAAAAGAAGACATCACATTTTCTTTAATACGATGGCAACAGTGTATCTTCCACCATCAATATTTTCACTAAGGAAATAAACAAGACGAGTGACTTATGAGATAATTAAATAAAAAAAAAAATTGATCGCCATATTGAAAAGGAAAAGAAAACAGGACTTAACAAGTAATTAATTAAAGGGAATTAAAAAGTATTACATGTTCAGATTCTCATTAAGGTTTGCTAAGAGGATGGAAGGAGCTACAGAGGGAAGAGAGAATGTGCTGGGAACTTTGTAGTCTTTGTAGAGCCGAGTCTTGGGCACAAAGCCGCTTCAGTTGCGCTGTATAATAGGGTTTCCATACTCATAATTGGATTTTCTATAGGGAAGGTGAATATATGGAGGAATTAGTTCTTTTTTGACCATGGAAGCATCAAAATTCATATATGTCTGCCAGAAATTAGAAGTTCGTGTTGGAGCGGCGGAAACACAGCGGAGTGGTAATCGTGTGTTTGCTCTTAAGGGAAGGGAAGTTTGCTGTAGTTTTGTTTCCTTTTTGCCGCGCCTCACCTCCAGTATCGGCCACACGTTGGTAATTCACAACGCTGATAATTTTCAAACATTAGCCTCACATTGGTAATTTCCCTGTTGCTGTGACTCACCTCCAACATGAGCCACACGTTGGTTTTTAAGTATATTTTCACCGTAATATTATTTTTCTACGATTGACTTAAACTATGCAATCTTTTCATTAGTAGTTCACACACTAATCAATCCTTCCATCACTAACACACACGTTATAATCTTCTTTTCATCACTAGCACACACTTTCCTCAACCTTTTCATTACTAACACAGACACTTCAACCTTTTCATTAGTAATTCGCACACTAACCAATTCTTCCATCACTAACACACACCTTATAATCTTTTCATCACTAGCACACACTTTCCTCAACCTTTTTATTACTAACACAGACACTTCAACCTTTTCATTAATAATTCACACACTAACCAATTCTTTCATCACTAACACACACCTTATGATCTTTCTAATTACTAACACACTTTCTTCAATCTTCCCATCACCAACACACATGCACACAGACACAACGCAATGTTTTATCATTACCACGCACACTGCTACAACTAAACGATGGCCGGTGACGTGGAGATAATGGTTATTGACACTGATGACAGAATAATGACTAAACTATAAATGACAATGACAGATTGCAATTTTTAACTACTAACTCAAAAAAACTATGCAATCTTTCCACCACAAACACACTAGACTCATTCTAGCAGCACTGCAACCACCATCCTTACCTCTGCCATTAGTTTTCATCATCACCACACCATCACCACGCTACCACCGAGACTCCCACCGTCCTACACCGCCTCCACATCCTTCCACGCCTCCAC
The DNA here is from genome assembly GCF_035594125.1 of Scylla paramamosain. Taxonomy (NCBI): domain Eukaryota; kingdom Metazoa; phylum Arthropoda; class Malacostraca; order Decapoda; family Portunidae; genus Scylla; species Scylla paramamosain. The sequence continues at coordinate 8,792,170 of NC_087176.1, forward strand.
CACGCCGCTGCCAGTCCCCGTCAGGCCGCGGGAATGTCACGTCAACGTTCTGAAATGGAATATTGACGTCGGGAGAGTTGGCAGAGGAAGTTTCAGGCGACGACCAAGAGGCTCTTATGGGAGGTGACACTGAAGTCGTCTCTCTCTCTCTCTCTCTCTCTCTCTCTCTCTCTCTCTCTCTCTCTCTCTCTCTCTCTCTCTCTCTCTCTCTCTCTCTCTCTCTCTCTCTCTCTCTCTCTCTCTCTCTCTCTCATTTAGTTTGTCCATCTTCCTCCCCTTCTTTCCCTCCTTCCTTGTCCATCTGTTCCCTTTTCCTCCTCCTTTCCTTTCCTTTTGTCCATCACCCCATCCTTCTCTTTCTCTCGTTTCTCTCTCGCTTCTCGTTTCTCTCACTCGCCTCCAGTTATCCACTTAGTCGTTGTTTCCTTCCTCCTCCTTTTGCTTTTCCCTTTCCTACCGTCGTTCGTTCCTCCATTTATTTTTTTATTTTTTTCATTGTTTTCCTCACTCCTTCCTTATTCCTTATTTTTTTCTTCCTTCCTTTCCTTCTTTTTTGCTTCTTTGCCAGCATTTTCTTTATCTCTATTTCTTATTCGTTTTTTACTGATTCTCTTCCTCCTCCTCCTCCTCCTCCTCCTCCTTTCTTTCGATATCACTACAATTTCTTTCTCTCTTATTGGCATTTTAGCTTTCCCTTCTTCTCTTTTTCGTCTCTATTTACTTATTTATCCGTTTATTTTTTCTGATTTGTTTTCTTCTTTATCATCTCTTATTCCCTCTTCCGCTTTCGTTCATACTCATTTAGTGAATTTGCATGACAATTTCCTCCCTGCGAATTTATTTTACTTTCACCCAAAACTTTCTCTAAAAAATAATAAATGTTTCCTGCACCAAGGATTTTTATGTTATTATTTTTTCATTTATTTTTTTTTTTTAATTCTTCTTTTTTCCTTCCTTCTTTTTTCTAATATTGGAGGATAAACACTCTCTCTCTCTCTCTCTCTCTCTCTCTCTCTCTCTCTCTCTCTCTCTCTCTCTCTCTCTCTCTCTCTCTCTCTCTCTCTCTCATTATCCTCACTTTTATCTCTCCCTCTTGTTTTCTTTCCTCATTCTTCTCTGTCCTTCCTCGTCTCTCGCTTCCGTTTTTCTCTCTCCTATAATTCCACTTTTCTTTTCACCTTTTTCATTCATCGCCGTTGTTTTTTATTATCTTTTTCATTTATTCGTCAAAATTTCCTCTTTATCCTTCGTTCCATTCTTCCTCTCATTATCCTTCGCTTCCCCTTCTTATTTTCTGCTCGTGAAATGAAGAGGATATAGGAAAGGGAAAAATGTGATGAGAGAGAGAGAGAGAGAGAGAGAGAGAGAGAGAGAGAGAGAGAGAGAGAGAGAGAGACTTCATCATACAACATTGGAAAGAACATGAAAACAAAATAAAAAAAGGGAAAAAAAGGAAAAATAAGTGAAAGAAGGAGGAAATCAAAAGGAAAACGCCATGATTGGAAAGAATAGTAACTTAGTAACTGGGGAAAACTTTTTGGGCTCGTAGAAATAAGGAGAAAGGAAAGAAAGTAAAAAAAAAAGATCTGAAAGGAAACATGCTGAAATTAAAAGAAGGAAAGAGAGTTGAAGATAATGATAATAATTAACTGAAATATGAAGCATTGATAATTACATGAAGGAAGTTTCGCTCACCGCTTAAAATTTTCCAGCTTATTTTTTTGCGTATTCGTGGAGCATCGCAGCGTGCCTAAGCTTATCGTTTTCCTTAATAAACTTGCTGATTTTCGAAGCATAAGGAAAGAAATGGAAGAAAACGAACACCGAAGATGATGAATTAGAAAATTTAAAGAAATTACAATTGGGATTAGGAGTAGGAAGAGGGAGAGGAAAATTAGGAGGAGGACAAGCAAGAGGATGACAAAGAAGAAGAAAAAAGAAAGGAATAAAAAGGGAATAGTAAGAAGAACAAGAAAAGAGGAATAAGGAGGAAGAAAAATAGTACGGAAAAAGAGAAGAAGGAGGGAGAAGAACAACAACAAAAAAACAAAAGAAAAAAAAAAGCAGCAGAAAAACTCAAAAACGAAGAAAAAGAAAGAAAAAGGAAAATAACAAAAACAAGAAAAAAAAGAAAAAGAACAAGTTGCACCAAAACAAACCCAACAACAAACAAACAACAACAAAAAAACAAGAAAGAAAACAAATGAACAAAAAGGAACAATAACAAGGATGCAAAGAACGAGAGAAAAGGAGAACAGAAGCAGAAGAAGCAGCAGTCTACAGAAGTCCAGCGTTGCCTCTCACCAGTGTCTCTCTCTCTCTCTCTCTCTCTCTCTCTCTCTCTCTCTCTCTCTCTCTCTCTCTCTCTCTCTCTCTCTCTCTCTCTCTCTCTCTCTCCTCTCTCTCCTCTCTCTCTCTCCTCTCTCTCTCTCTCTCTCTCTCTCTCCGCGCGTCACCCGATACGATCTCCCATTTTTTGTCCCCAGCGCGGCGACTCTTCTCTTCATTCCGAGCTTTTCAGTTTCCTCTTCGAGTCCGACGTGACTTTTTGGCGGACTGATGCCTAATTTCCTGCCTTGTTTCCATAGAACTCCAAGACACCACCTCTTCTTGTGTCTTATTAGTCTCTACACCTCCTCCTCCTCCTCCTCCTCCTCTCCTCGACCTTAGCCTCTTCTGTTCCTTGTTATCATCACACTTTCAATAATCATGTGCTGTTCTCTCTCTCTCTCTCTCTCTCTCTCTCTCTCTCTCTCTCTCTCTCTCTCTCTCTCTCTCTCTCTCTCTCTCTCTCTCTGCGGTAAAGTAAAGGGGAGAGAGGGGAGAGAGACTCAATGAAGGGGGAGGGAGAGAAACTGAGGACCATTGAGGGGGAGAGATAATTATGAAAATGAGGAGGCAAGGAGAGGTGACGTAGAGGGGAAGGCGGGAAGGGTGATAAGGGCTGAGCATTAAGATAAAGAAGACGTGCAGGGCGGGAAGGTACGGGAAGACAAGCCTTAGGGAATGGAAAATGAAGGAAGGAATTTAAGGAAGGTGTGAGTGTGGCTGCGGCAAAGTTAATTAGAGGAAGTGAAGGAATATAGTAAAGTAGGAATTTTAGCTTTAGATGAGAAGTGAATGAAGGAAGGAAGGAGAAAAGGAAGGGAGGTGAAACTAAACGTGTGATTTAAAGATGTGAAGGAATGTAACCAGGTATGACTTTGAGTTTTTAAATGTAAAATGAAGGAAGATTGGGAGGTAGGGAGCGAGACGAGTTGAAAAATGGGATTGTGGAAGGAAATTTGAAAAGAAAACGGGGAGCGACAGGAAGAAGATATGAAGGAACATAGTGTGCTGTAGGAAGTGAGATTGAAAGAAGGGAAGGAAGGAAAGGAGGGAAATTTGGAAAGAACGAACGAACGAATGAACGAAGGAAGAAAAGAAGAAATATAGAAAGAAAGGAAAATTTGGATGGAAGTGTTGAAAAAAAAGGAAAAAATGGAAAGATAAAAAGGAAAGGAAGGAAAGAATGAACGAAGGAAGAAAAAAACAAGAAGAAAGAAATTCTAAATGGAAGGACTGAGAAAAGAAGGAAAGAAGGAAGAAACAATGAAAGAAAAGAAAGAAAGAACAAACGAACCTATGAACGAAGGAAGAAAGAAAGAAACTTGCATAGAAGGACTGAAAGAATAAGAAGGAAAAGAAAAAGAAAGGAAGGAAAGAAATAACTAGTGAACGAATAAGAGAGAGAGAGAGAGAGAGAGAGAGAGAGAGAGAGAGAGAGAGAGAGAGAGAGAGAGAGAGAGAGAGAGAGAGAGGAATGAAGGAAGGAAGGAAATAGAAACTTAGCAATGTTAGTCCACGATACTTAGAAAATGGGAATGCATAGAACAAGATATAAACACTGTATAAAAATATCCTCATAGAAAACACCACAAGAGGGAGGGAAGACTAAAGAAAAACGAGAAGGTAAATAAATTAGTCAGAAGAGAGGGGGAACATGGAAAGAAGTTAAAAGGGGAAAAAAACAAGAAGATAAAATAAAAAGTATGAGTGGGAGAAGGAGAGAAGGAGCAACCATTCAACACTTTTGAGACTTGTCTGTGAATAATTAAAGAAAGGAAGGAGAGAAAGAAGGAAGGAAGACCAGACGAATAGAAACAATGTAGAAAAGATAATTAACGTAAAGGAAAAAGGAATAAAAAGAAAAAAGAGGAAGGAAAACTGAACGAATAGAAAGAATGTAAACTTGAAAGAAAGGAAAGAAGAAAGGAAGGAAGGAAGACCAAACAAAAAGAAAAATAATGGTGTCAGTTTTAAGCTACAAAATTAAATACTTAACGTTCCTTTAGGTGAAGAAGTGACTGCTGCTCCTTTGTTTCGCTTGAATTTTTCTTCTGTTCAAATATGAATGTACAAAAGATAAGAAAAAATTATGGAAATGTTGAATCAGCGTCCATTTTGTATTTTGTGTAGTTTTATGGTTACAGAAATTCAGTATAAATGTTGCATCATTCTTTTTTTTTATGGTTATTTTCTATTCTTGATTTTATTTCCTTATTTATTCCTCGTCATTCTATTTCTCTACCACATAATATAAAGTGCAGCGTTTCCTTTCACGTCAACCACCAAGACTACAAACATTTACAAAGGCAAAGAAAAAATAAACTTACGTTGATATTTTCCCCATAGCGATATTTTTACCCTTCCTCCACGGCGGGCGATGTGAAGTGAAAGGTAATTTTTTTTTCATTTCTCTTTAAGGCAAACATTCCCCTTTTGAAAGTTTCCTTTGAGGCGACTCTCTAAATGGTCTCCTAAGGTGTTTGTCGGTCACTTGACTTCAGAAGTGGGTCAGTCTGTACCCAGCGAGGAGGGAAGGAGGGTCTCTTCATTCAGAATTCCTCCCTTTGTAGAAATGAAACCTAAATCACCTGACTGGAGCGGAGCCTTTAAAGCTTCGTGAGGAGGGGATCCAGTACTGTTATGAAAGGAAGGAGGATCCATAAGGAAAGGGGATGCGTCACTGAAATGAAGGGAATGGAAGGAAAGATTGTAGTACCAAAAGATGCAGCATTAAAATTGAAGATATACGAAGGAATTTACTCACAGAAGATACAACATTAGAATTAGAGGTAAAACGAAGAAATTATGTCAGAAGATGCAGCATTAGAATTGAAGATAAACGAAGGAATTTAGTCACAGAAGATACAACATTAGAATCAGAGGTAAACAAAGAAATTAAGTTAGCAGGTGCAGCATTAGAATTATAAATGAAACGAAGAAAATTAAAAGAAATCAAGTCAGAAAATACAACATTAGAATTAGAGATAAAAAAAAATATATAATACAAGAAGGTACAACATTAGCATTAGGAATAAACGAGGAAAGTTACTAACAAAATAAAGCAGTGAAGTTAAAGAGGAGAAATCAAGTAACAGAAAATACAGCATTATAATTAGGGATAAAAAGAAGAAATATACTAAGTAATACGTAATACAGTATACAATTAGGAATGAAAAAAACAAAACAAGGGTATTTCTTGTTGGTTTTAGTTAACGCAAGTACTGTTTTGTTTTATTTTTACGGCTTATTCAAATATTTTAATGAATTTTATATCATTATTTTCATATATTTTTGTGATCTGCGCGCGAGTATTTTGGCTTAATTCAGTTATTTTTTGCGTGTATTTCGATTTTTTTTTTTTTTTTTTTTTTTGGTGTGTGTGTGTGTGTGTGTGTGTGTGTGTGTGTGTGTGTGTGTGTGTGGTGTATTTCTGTGGCGGGGAAAAAGGAACGGAAAATGTATTGCAGGAGCCTTCAGTCCGAGCGCAGAAGTCCTTCAAAGTCCTTCAAGTGAAACCGAAGTCGAAACCGAAGCCGAAGCGCCGCTCAACGAACTGTCAACGCAAGGCAGAAGTTGTTTCCTAAGCTGGTAATTAGGACAAAAGAAACTCTCGTGTTTTCTGAAAGGTCAGCCAGGAGTAGTGAGGCGGCACGCGCTTCCAGGACTGCAACAGAACCCGGATAATTGACCAATTCAAGCGTCCATTAAGGCTTAACTTCATAAACTTGAAACTTACTTTGCTGAACCTCGCAAAATGTCAAGTGTAAATTTTGCGCCTTGAAGGTGAAGCGAGAAAGTTGTGTTAGTGATGTTTGGCTGAGAGAGAGAGAGAGAGAGAGAGAGAGAGAGAGAGAGAGGAGAGAGAGAGAGAGAGAGAGAGAGAGAGAGGGGTGAGCGTATAGAGTGAGACTGAAAGACGATGAAAAGTATAAAAAAGTTTCTATCAAATATAATAAAAACTTGAGAGAGGAAAATTATCGTATACCATAAGAATAAAAAAAAAATAAATGAGTTAGAAATAGACTAAAAACTTCATAATTCCACTGCCTCTATCACTTCATTACCACATTGCAAACCTGACCACTGAAAAAAAAAATAAATTCAACCCCAATCAGGCGAAAATAACGAAAAATCTGTACATCTGACCATCACATCCCCTGATTGATTCCCAGAGTGAAAGCGGCACCACAACAGGGTCATATAGCACCATTACCTGCCGTTACGAGCACCCAGGTGTCTCTACTCGGGGTGGCCTGGGAAGCTCGTGTTATCAAGACGGAGAGAGGCATCCATCTCCGGCTCTACGGGGAGACTGAAGTAAGCCTCCCCACCCTGCCTCGTCCCGTGTGTCCCCACTGGTGCTCTAAAAGTTTACAGCTTTGGCCAGTAAACGCGGACAGCTGGTGGGGGTCATAAAGTTCTCTCAGTACCGAGGAGCGAGTTGAAAGGCTCCACGCGACCTTCCATTGCCTGTGTTTGGCTTTCACTTGGTTTTTCGTCTCGTCCTTCTTCCCTGAGAGTAATGTTGAGAGATTACTTGTTTTGGCACTGTTTGGGGGCCGCGAGGTGTTTGCTATGATTGTTTTTCTTCTGCTTCTTCTTCTTCTTCTTCTTCTTCTTCTTCTTCTTCTTCTTCTTCTTCTTCTTCTTCTTCTTCTTCTTCTTCTTCTTCTTCTTCTTCTTCTTCTTCTTCTTCTTCTTCTTCTTCTTCTTCTTCTTCTTCTTCTTCTTCTCTTCTTCTTCTTCTTCTTCTTCTTCTTCTTCTTCTTCTTCTTCTTCTTCTTCTTCTTCTTTGTCATTTATTTTTTTCTTTTTTGTTTGTTGTCAGTTTTCGTTTTCTTCAGGGACAGCACATGTTTTTTTTTTTTTTTTTTTTTTCTTTTTTTATATCTATATTATAATTTTTATGGTGTTTTGGGCTAGAATGGTTTTTAATTAAGATTGTTTTTCTACTTACTATTATTTATTTATTTATTTATTTATTGTTATTTTCTTATTTTATTTTATGTATTTATTTATTATTCATTTTTTGGGATCATTCTTTTTGCTTGTATTGAATTTTTTGTGTCGTGAATACAGTTTTTTTTCTCTCTCTCTTCCTATGATACTAAGAGTATTTTCATTCCTGTGTGTGTGTGTGTGTGTGTGTGTGTGTGTGTGTGTGTGTGTGTGTGTGTGTGTGTGTGTGTGTGTGTGTGTGTGTGTGTAGCCTCCGTTCATTAGTAAAAGAAAAACTTTGTTATTTATTTGAATTACCACAAAGGAAAGACACAGTACTTTTTTTTTTTTTCCTGGAAGTACTGATGCCATTATTATATTTCCTATTCTTCTGAGTCCTTCCTCTTGTTCTCCGTTTTCTTTTGGACAATTTCAAATACATGAACTGTCATCCGCGTTCTTGTCCTCCAGTCATTCCTCCTCCTCCTCCTCCTCCTCCTCCTTCTTGTTCGTCCTTTTCATGAATTTCTTAGCATTTAAGTCTCATCCTGTGTTTTATGTCCCCTCGTCTTGTGATGGCGCATGTATTTTTTCCCCTCCTCGAGCATTTTACCGCCGCCAGCACCTTCCCCTTCCTCTCCCTCCATCCTTGCCCCTTCCTGGCCCTTCCCGTCCTGCTCTCCACATTGCTCTTACCTCTTCCTTCCCCCGACAGGTGAGTGCAGGCCGCGGGGAGCAGGCTGCGTGCTTCATCCTGCCCCTGATGACCCAAGGCAGCGCTCACGTGGGTCAGTGCTTTGTGTGGGTCTTGTGTGGGTAGTGAGTACGTGTGTTTTGGTGGGTTTTAAAAGGGCGGGTGTTTTAGTGAGTTTTGTGTTTTTATGTGTGTGTGTGTTTTTTTTTTTTTTTTTTTTTTTTTTTTTTTTTTTTTTTTTTGCTTGGTGTGTTTTGTTTATGCAGGTGGCTTGTGTGTTTTACGGGTTTGTGTGTGTATTTGGGTATGTTCTGGTGTTTTTTTGTTTTTTTTTGTGTGTGTGTGTGTTTTAAGGTTTTGTTTTCTTCTTTGTTGGTGTTTTTAAGATTTTTTTTTTTTTTTGCACGTATTTTGGTGTAATTTTGATTTTTTTTTATTTTTACGTATATTTTGGTGATTTATATTGACAGATTAAAATAAAAAATAGAAAAGATAAAGAAAAGAAAAGAAAAAAAAATCAGAAATATTAAGTCAAAAGAGACAAGAATAAAATATGCACTGAGACTCAGAGAACAGTTGATGGAGAGTTAACAGTACTTTACCACGTGAAAATACGTATTATTATTATTATTATTATTATTATTATTATTATTATTATTATTATTATTATTATTATTATTATTATTATCATTACACACACACACACACACACACACACACACACACACACACACACACACACACACACACACACACAAACATCTGGGTGTGTGCGTTGTTTAGTCTGCCTATTTGAACGTCTCTCTCTCTCTCTCTCTCTCTCTCTCTCTCTCTCTCTCTCTCTCTCTCTCTCTCTCTCTCTCTCTCTCTCTCTCTCTCTCTCTCTCTCTCTCTCTCTCTCTCTCTCCGTCAATGGCTGAGAAATCGAGCGAAGGATTAAATTTCCAAGTTAATTTTTTTTTTTCTCGGAAGATTTAAATGCCACGTAATGGTTTGCCTGAAGAGGAGGAGGAGGAGGAGGAGAGGGAGGGGTAAGGGGAAGAAGAAAAGAAGAAGGGATAGTCACAGAAGGTAAATTTAATATAGAGTGATGGTAGGAGGGGAGAGATGAAGAAGGAGAAAAGGAAGAGTTACGACAAGAGGAGGAGGAGGAGGAGGAGGAGGAGGAGGAGAAAGAAAGAAAGAATGGTTTGTGAAAAGGATAGAGAGAGAAAAAGAAAGAGAGAAGAGATGAAGAGGCGACAAAGCTATAACTCGTGTGTGTGTGTGTGTGTGTGTGTGTGTGTGTGTGTGTGTGTGTGTGTGTGTGTGTGTGTGTGTGTGTGTGTGTGTGTGTGTGTGTGTGTGTGTCATACATAAACATTAAACACACAACTTTCTAATACATACAAGAATTCCATAAAGCAAGTTGAATTGATGCCTGTTTTGCCACGAGCTGTAAAACGTGATAGTGACAATAACAGTGACAATGGTAGTGACAATAAACAAGTACTTACAAACTGTCATGGCGTCGCGTGGGAAGCTTTAATTATTTACTGTTTATATTCGTATCCCATTTTTTTTATTTGCTTTTCTTCCTTTCTTTTTTTTCTATCCTCTATTTCTGGCGTATGTATTTATGTATTTACTGTACTTTTTCTTTCTTTTCTTTCTATTCTATGTATTGACTATCTATTTATCTATTTTTACTTATTTTTTTTTCCTTTTTCTTTACTCTATATCCTCTGTATGTACTTTATAGATATAAATATTTCTTTTTTACTTGTTTTGCTTTCTTTTCCCTACTTTTCTCTCTTTTTCTCTTCGATATATTTGCCATCATCTCAGCAGCAGCAACAGGAGGAGGAGGAGGAGGAGGAGGAGGAGGAGGAGGAGCACTTGGTTTGAAGCCTGGCCATGTTGAATCTTAAACTGCACTCGAGACTTCCAGGAAAAAGCGTTTGATATTTACAGACGTGGAGGAAGCTTCGCCTTTATGGATTCTTTTAAAAATATGTATGTTTTATTTGTATTTTTTTTTTTTTTTTTATAGTAAAGGTACTGCACTGTGATTCATGTTTTGTGCAGATGTCTGTGTTTGTTGTAGCTGGAAATGTGTTGGTGTTTTGTAGAATTAATGTTGAAATGTTATTTTTTTAGTTTTTCCTATACTATTTTTATATGTTTTCTACAAGTTTTTAGCCTTTTCACTCTTGCATACATGTAACTTTAACTAGAGGTTCTTAAAAAAAAAGTATGCAATTTTTACAAGCTATCTATCTAAGTTTTCTGCACGTTTTTTTCTCTTTTTTTTCAATAATATTTTTAATCTGGTATACGCATCAACAATTTCTGGGATTACTTTGAAAAGCGTGATTCTTTTCCAATAACTTCGGATTTGTTTTGAATATTTTGCAACACTCGTCATATACCAAGTTTATTTTATGGATAAATTCGATAAATTCACTGGGTTCCACTTCAATAACTCGGATTCTGTCAAATATAAAGATTTCCTCCTCCCCTCCTCGCAATTTATGGTGGAAGAAGAATTTAGTCACAAGCATATATAGATCCTTCAACCTCACATGTTATCTCCCCCGCTGAAAACTTCGGTATTTATACAAGGGCTTGAAGAAATTTGTGGAGGAAGCCAGTTAATACTCCCGTGTACTCCTTGTCTTATATCTCCTGGCTTCTTGTTTTAATGGTGTGTGTGCTAAATCAGTCAGTGAGTAAAGTTAGCCAGTTATTTATGTAGTCGATCACTCATTCTGTCAGTTAATCAGCCAGTCAGTCAGTTGGTCAATCCGTGAGTCATTCATTCATTCATTCATTCTTTCATTCAATCAGTGGGTCATTCAGTTAGTCTGCTTGTGTATCTGCCGATCACTTAATATGTTGCTCAATAATTCAGTCAGTCTGTCAATAAATCCATCGGTCCACGAGCTAGCCAGTCAGTCAGTCACTCAGTAAGCAAATGCAACTACATCCTTCTATAACAAATGGAAGTTACATACACTACTAACACATACACACTAAAGATGCATCATAACCACATCAGCCACACACCACAACACACACTAACCACATCAGCCACACACCACAACACACACTAACCACATCACCCACACACCACAACACACACTAACCACATCACCCACACACCACAACACACACTAACCACATCAGCCACACACCACAACACACACTAACCACATCACCCACACACCACAACACACACTAACCACATCACCCACACGCCACAACACACAGTAACCACATCACCCACACGCCACAACACACACTAACCACATCACCCACACGCCACAACACACAGTAACCACATCACCCACACACCACAACACACACTAACCACATCACCCACACGCCACAACACACAGTAACCACATCAGCCACACACCACAACACACACTAACCACATCACCCACACACCACAACACACACTAACCACATCAGCCACACACCACAACACACACTAACCACATCACCCACACACCACAACACACACTAACCACATCACCCACACGCCACAACACACAGTAACCACATCACCCACACACCACAAGACACCCTAACCACGTCACTCAGTCCAAAAGGAAGTACCATTCAAGCTACACAAAAAAACACTACACATGCCAAAATAAAGCTACTGACCACGTTTTTCCCAGCCTTACCTACGTAGACACATCAATCGCCCAGCCCTTCTCTCCTCCCTTCTTTCTATGTACATTTCCCTTCTTGCCACTGTATATATATATGGTAATGTTATCTTGACGTGTGAAGACCGCGCTGCCTTTGTTTCTGCCAGCACGTGAGGTCACCAGGGACTCTCCGTGGTAGTAATACATTCACCAGTACTGTGCTGTCACTCCCAATCCGACCCCCTGTGTTTTATTCTTCTCTTGTGGGAGATTAGACAATAGTAGTGGTGGTGGTAGTGGTGGTGGTGGTGGTAGTGGTAGTAGGAGGAGGAGCAAGGGAGGAAGGGAAAGGAGAGAGAACACTTTAAACGATAATACAAAAAAAAAAGTAGCTGTCAGAAAGTTAATTAGATAAAGATTAGACAGTAGCAGTATTAGTAGTAGTAGTAGTAGTAGTAGTAGTAGTTCTACTAGTAGTACTAGTAGTAGTAGTAGTAGTAGTAGTAGTAGTTCTACTAGTAGTACTACTAGTAGTAGTAGTAGTAGTAGTAGTAGAAGTAGAAAGGAAGAGGGGTAGAATGAGGACACTTCAAACGAAAGTGTGATAAAGAAATAGCGGTTGTAAAGTTATATAAATAGATTAAGATTAAATAGTAGTAATAGCCGCAATAGCAGAAGTATTAGTAGAAATAATAGTAGTATTAGTAGTACTGGTAGCAGTAGTGGTACAGTAGTAGAGGAGAGAGAGAGAGAGAGAGAGAGAGAGAGAGAGAGAGAGAGAGAGAGAGAGAGAGAGAGAGAGAGAGAGAGAGATTATTTCAAACTAAAATATAATAAAAAAAATAAATAACACTTGGAACAATAGACAAGTAAACTAGCAAAACCCCAAAACCTGTGCCTTTCCGTCACACACCTGGAGCTGCAGTGAGCCCAAGCGGAAACCTTAAAAGTAGGCTGAAGTAAACGCTCGCCATAATACACCAATGCAAAAGAAAGATCAAGAAAAAACGTAGAAACCACAATCAGTTTACTTAAGTTTTGAAAATGAGACTCGGAGGCAAGAGCTTCTAGGTTTCTTCATTTCATGCAGAGAGAGAGAGAGAGAGAGAGAGAGAGAGAGAGAGAGAGAGAGAGAGAGAGAGAGAGAGAGAGAGAGAGAGAGAGAGAGAGAGAGAGAGAGAGAGTTATATTAGTGAGAGCACACCAGCATTTTTCTAACCTTCCACGTTTTTTATCCTGCAATCTTTACTTATACCTGTCCTTTCCTCCTTTATTACCCTTCCCTCGCCTCACCAATCTCACCAACCTGTCTCCTTATCCTTCTTTAAACACCTAATTACCACAGAATCCCACGCTGAGAGACGCAGAGGTAGGAACAGAAACACGGGCAACAACATTGAGAAGTAGCAATCACCTTTCTCTCCAGCGCTCCCTCCTCGTAAGATTCTCATAAAGTGACGCTCAACAGACGCCCTTCCTGCTGCTTACTAGTGTTGCGAGAAGTCAAGTGAGCCGCGGCGTTATAATATTACAGCTATTAGACTCACTACCCTTTTCGCCTTCCTGCTACACCCTTTCATTAGGACCCAAGTGCCTGAGAATATGGCACTGTCTTCCTGGCCCTCCTCACCCCCACACTGACATGGGATTGGCTCTCCACGCCCTTAGCAAGACAAGGCCACGCTCCTCATTGGTGAACCCGTGTAGCAAAGGCGTTACTTGTTAATTTATTCACACATACACACGCACATGCACGTACACGCACGCCAGCTCGCTCACACGTACACACAGGAGTTTGAAAGCGTAGAGTCATGAAGTCGCATTAGTTTATTGAAGCGCTAACATTGATTTAGGTTATTAATCCACGCGCGCTGAGAACAATATCACATCATACGTTTCAATAAATCATTCTCCGTTACCTGTATTGAAATTTCACCAAAGGATCACCTGATAGCCGGGGTAAATACATACGTTCAGGTGATATGTGTATGTACAAGCGGGGAAATAAATACGTAAATAAATATTGAAGCCAGGTGAATAAAGGTATATATATATTTTTTTTGTTTCTATTCATAAAATTTTATGATAATTCTGTTGAGTGGAAAATACGCTGGATTTTATTTTTTTATTTTTTTATGATATGTAAACCGTGAAATACACACATACATACAGAGAGAGAGAGAGAGAGAGAGAGAGAGAGAGAGAGAGAGAGAGAGAGAGAGAGAGAGAGAGAGAGAGAGAGAGAGAGAGAAGAATTTTGTCGTGAAAGGGAAGGAAACTCGACCCTTCAAAAGAAAAAAAAATTGTGAGTGACGTTCACTGAGAGGAGGAGGAGGAGGAGGAGAAGCGGAGATGGAAGAGAGAGAGAGAGAGAGAGAGAGAGAGAGAGAGAGAGAGAGAGAGAGAGAGAGAGAGAGAGAGAGAGAGAGAGAGAGAGAGAGAGAGAGAAGGTAATGGAAAGAGTGGCAGGTAATTAAGGAAGAAATGTAAAAATAAGAATGTTGAGGATGAAAGCAAATGAAAGTTCAGGAGAGGAAAGATGAAAATGACGGAATTTAAAGACCTTTGGGCGATGAGGAGGAAAACATCTGGTGGAAATTATTAGAGAAGACAGAGATTGAGAACGTATCGAAAATAAGAAAGTGAAACATCTACGAGTATTTTGAAATTATGTGAAAGAATAACAATATATATTTAAAGATCAGAGAAAAAGGAAAGAAACACAAAATTATTAAAGATGTAGAAGAAAACACTTAAAAGAGTAAAAAAAAAAAAAAAAAGATGAAAAGCAGTTAAAAAATCTGCAAATGCTTTCAAATTAAACTGAAGAAAATGGTACGTGTTTAATTATCCAACAAAAAAAAAAAAAAGAATATTGAAAGCGTCAAAAAAAAGGTAATAAAAACAATAATAAAAAAGTAAAAGACCTGGAAATGTTATCAAATTAAATAGAAAAAAAAAGCATCAATTTGTATCACCGATTTTACTTTCGTTCATATTTATTACACGTGATTCCCAAGGTTTATTTCCCCTAATTGGTCTCGAAAACCAGCCAGAGGAACCGTCCCGTCCCGTCTTGACCTGTGGCTCTCTTAAAGTTGAAAGAACCACTTAGTAACGTGTGTGTGTGTGTGTGTGTGTGTGTGTGTGTGTGTGTGTGTGTGTGTGTGTGTGTGTGTGTGTCATATATAAACACATCACTTTCTAATCCCTACAAGAAATTCATGAGAGGTTACAATAATGCGTGTTTTTGTCATGACTTATAAAGCATGATAGTGTGTGTGTGTGTGTGTGTGTGTTCACGTTCACCTTGATTTACATAAACAACAAAAGAAAAAAAAAAGCATTGCATTTAATATTTCATTCTCCTACAATGAACGTAAATGACGAGATTTCTTTTACTTTATTTTTTTTTATTATCTATTTTCCTTAAGCATGAGTAGTCTGTGTGTCCGTGTGTCCGTATATAGTAGCACGTATACCTGAAACCAATAAAAATTAAAAACAAAAGAAAATCGAGAAGCGGGATTGTATTTTCTATTTCATTCTCAAACGTAAATAACGAGGTTTCTTTATTTTTAATCTATTTATTTACTCGTATTTTTTTTTTTTTTTTTTTTTTTTTTTTTTTCGTAAGCATGAGTAGTGTTCGGTGCCTTGACGTTGACTAACGATGACGTAAGGCCTGAAATGAGTCCAAGGAGGGGAGAACTTCAGAATCTTAACGAGATGAAAGCCAGGCAGAGGGAGGGCCGTGCTGAAATACTGTAGACAAAGAAAACGTGATGAATGAGAAAAAAGATCCCCCAAAAAATGCGGATGAGGAAAAAAAATGGAAAATGAAGAATATGGAAAAAGTTGTCAGGGGAAAAACAAGTTTGGTTGGTGTTTTCTTCTTCCTTTTCCTTATTTTTTTCTTTTTTTTTCTTTTTTTCTTATTCTTCTTTTCTTAAAGGTTATTGCCCGACTCTTCCCTGTTAGTCTTTCGTCCGTCCAATCTTGCCTCTTTGCCTCCTTTTCCTCTCCTCGTCCTCCTCCTCCTCCTCCTCCTCCTCCTCCTCCTCCTCCTCCTCCTTCTCCTTCTCCTTCTTCTCCTTCTCCTTCTCCTTCTCCTTCACCTTCTCCTCTTCTTCTTCTTTGTGCAGGGTCGGTAAAGGTAGGTGATGTTTCTGCTGTACACACTTCTTAAACTCCTCCTCCTCCTCCTCCTCCTCCTCCTCCTCCTAAAATCTTTCACCACCGCATACCTTCAAAAAGGTATCCTCGATTCTTTTCCCAACTTTTGATCTGATTTCATCTTTTTTACTTTTTTTTTTTTTTTTTTTTTTTTTTTTTTTTTTGCACAGCGTCTCGTGTCGCGAAATGAAAATTTGCTCCATCCCTTTTTTTTTTTTTTTTCTTTCCTTCGTTTGAGCTTCCTTCATTGTATTCTGCCCCTTGTTATCACCGTTTCTTTATTTTTTCCCCTTTTCTGTTGTTTTTCCTCCGTCTTTTCTCTTTTCTTTTTTCTTTCGTTTTTCTTTACTTTTTTCTTCTTGGCTCTTCTTTTTTTTATTTTTTGCTTTCGTTTCAAATTTTCTTGCTCTCTTTCTCTTCTTCTCTTCTTTTTTCTTCTTATCCTTTTCTTTCTCTTTCGTGTGTGTCGCAACTCTTCCCCTCCTCCTCCTCCTTCTTCTTCTCTTTCTTCTCCTTTTCTTCTTCGTAACATTATCGTTGACCCTTTTTTTCCGCCTTTGTTGTGGGTCTTCCGGTCCTCCTCCTCCTCCTCCTCCTCCTCCTCCTCCTCCTCCTCCTCCTCCTCCTCCACATCCTTCTTGTTATTTTCTTGGTCTCTTTCTCAACTTTCTTCTTTTTTATCTTCTATTTGTCTTTTTGCCTTTATCTTTGACCCTTTTCGCCCTAGTTGTAGGTCATCTCCTCCTCCTCCTCCTCCTCCTCCTCCTCCTCCTCCTCCTCCTCCTCCTCCTCCTCCTCCTCCTCCTCCTCCTCCTCCTCCTCCTCCTCCTCCTCCTCTTTCCTCCTCCTCCTCCTCTTCGCTCCCTCACTCTCTCACTTTATATTTTCAAGGCACAGTGGAACACATTTGATATTTTTCATGCCACGCCTCCTCGTGTCATGTATTTTTGTTCCAGCCTTGCGTGGTCGCCTCTGTGTGTGTGTGTGTGTGTGTGTGTGTGTGTGTGTGTGTGTGTGTGTGTGTGTGTGTGTGTGTGTGTTAGTGTGTGTGTCATTCCCTTCATCCCCTTCCCTTATTTACACGAGAGCCTCAGATAACACTTGAGCCGGATTCGATCTGAGATGAAGTGCTGAAGTGCGTGTACGGTTTTCGACGAGAACGAGCAAGAGGAGGAGGAGGAGGAGGAGGAAGGGGAAGAGGAGGAAGAGGAGGAGGAGGAAAGTCGAGGAATTGTGGTGGTTTAGGGAAATGTTATTTTTTTGTTATTGTGTAAAATGTCAATGAAATGGTTTTTGTTTTGGTTTGTTTTAGGGAAGGGCAAGGAAGAGGAAGGAAAATGCAGGAATGGTGGTTAGATAAATGTGTCACTTGTATTTTTTGTTTTTTTTATTCACCAGAAACGAATTCAATGCAAAAGAATGTTCATCCTCTTTATTCTTGTTTTTATCCTTCGTTGTCATCGTTGCCATCGTCGTTTGTCTTCTTCATTTTCTTCTCCTTCTCTTCCTCATCTTTTGTTTTATATCCTACAAGTGTATCATTCCACAGAAACCAAAACACAAATACATTCCCTTTCTTCTTCACCTTTTTCCCCTCTCCTCCCACACACAGTCACCCGCAGGTTACAGAAGTTGAAAATGTCTCCAAAACTTCCTTTTCAGAGTGCGGAATTGCTTTCACAATCGCTCGCTGGAGATAGAGAGAGAGAGAGAGAGAGAGAGAGAGAGAGAGAGAGAGAGAGAGAGAGAGAGAGAGAGAGAGAGAGAGAGAGAGAGAGAGAGAGAGAGAGAGAGAGAGAGAGAGAGAGAGAGAGAGAGAGAGACCAAAAATAAATCAAGCAAACACCACACATCGGTAACTTTACTTAAAAAAAAAAAAAAACACTTAACTGGAGGAACAACGAGCAAAGTAGCGTTTCTTCACATGATTGGATATAATAGCAGTATTTCTCCACTAACTCCTCCTGTTTTACCCCGCGAAGTGCAGCACCCAAGGTCATATATTGAATTGCAAGCTCGCGTCACATAATCTCACTTTGCTTTACAATGCCACTCAATCTAATTTAACGGCAGCTCTGGTTTCTCGTGCGTATCGTCTCGCCATGCCTTCCCGGGGGGCGGGTAGGTGGGAGAGAGATAACCTTGCTGGAGGGAGGCGAGGAGTGCAAGGGACGAGTGGAGGAAATTATGGGGATGAGAGGAACGTAGAGGAATGGGAGGAAACTAAGGATTTGATGGAGAAGAAGGAGAAAGGTGAATGTTGGAAGGAAACTATTTGGGTGAGAGGAATGAAGTTGAGGAATGAGAGGAAACCGAGGACTTGAGGAAGAAATGGAGGGAGAAAGAGAAGGAATGCAAGCGACTGAGGAAGTGATGGGGAGAAAAAAATAAGTGGCGGAGTCGGAGGAAAAGATTAGCAGGAAACTGGAGAGAAGTGGGGGAGGGAGAGGGTAGGGAAACAAGAGCTCTTTATTCATGTTTCCTCAGATAATGAGATGAACTGACGCATAACCGGATAATATTTACGTTACCGAATTAACAACAACAACAACAAAATAAACAAGCAATTTTTTTCTGAATAAATCGTTCTAACTTGCGTAAACAAACCTCATTAGTCGGACCTATTTTTATATATATGTTCATTTTTATTATTTTTTCTATTTATCTATTTATCTATTTTTATTATTATTTATTTCTATGTGGGCAACTTTCACCTAACTCGCGCTAAGAAGGTAATGACTTGCAAAATAATTCGCTCGGACATCGCATCAACTTTAACGAAAATAAACTAAATGAAAAAAAAAAAAGAAAAAAAACATCAAAACATCGCATTATAACTTCCCCCCGTCAAGTCTGCATGTTTGAGAGAGAGAGAGAGAGAGAGAGAGAGAGAGAGAGAGAGAGAGAGAGAGAGAGAGAGAGAGAGAGAGAGAGAGAAGGAAGCGTGTGTTCGAAGCGTCGCCCACAAGTAATTACCGTCTCATTTTAGCGCATCTCTCGGGAGTTGACGTTCGCTCCCGCGGCTTTCACTGCTGGACTCGAGGACGACCCAGCGACGCCACCACCGCTGAGAGGGTGAGGGGGGAGGAGGCGTCACAGGGGGGAAGCAGGTGGTGCGATGGGTGGAGAAATAAAACGTGGGAGAAAGACGTGATGGAGGGAGAGTGAAGGGGCATGATGGAGGTGTCTTCGTGAGAGAGAGAGAGAGAGAGAGAGAGAGAGAGAGAGAGAGAGAGAGAGAGAGAGAGAGAGAGAGAGAGAGAGATCAGTAAAGGGAAACTAAAGAATATGGTTCATAATCTTCAGTAAATTTAGTGAAATACTGCCAACTTTTAACCGTAGACTTAATGAAACATTCTTCTCAATATCCGTAGACTTTTTCGTGTTGCATTTTTGACGTTTGTATTATTCAACTCGTAGTAAAAAAAATATACATGCAGTTATTTCATTCAAGTCAGTTTCTTCCATTTTATTTTTCTCTCTTAATCCAGCAGTCATATTTTCCAATAATTCCTTCCTTCCTTTCGCTCTCTTTTCGTCCTTCATTCCTGTACCGGGCGCATTTTTCCTCCTTGCTTCCTTCCTTTCCTCCTGTTTTTCTTCCTGTCCTCACTTTATCGACCCTATATTCCTGCTCTTCCCTCAGGTAGAATAATCAAGTCCTTTCTTCCCTTTCCTCCCTAGAATTTGACCCTCCTCTTCCCGGTTCATATTTCTTATCTTACCTTCCTTGCTCCCCCTTTTTTTCCCCTTTTTCAGTTCGCTCTTCTATTTTTTTCTTTGTCTTTGCTTCGATTTGGTTTTATTATTTAATTCTCTAAGGTATTTTTGCTTGTTTAGTTTATTTAGTGTTTGTTTTCCGTTTTCTGTGTCTAGTTTTTTTTTTTTTTTTTTTTTTTACGTTCTTTAGTTTTGTAAATGAATATGATTTTTTCTTTCCTTCCCTCCTTCCTTCCTTCCTTCCCTCTCCTTCCTTGCTCGTATTTCTTCGTTTTCCTTCCCTTCCTCGTCTCTTGAAATCCACCCCTTCCTTTCTGCTTTTCCCTTTCCCCCTTCATTTTCCTTCCCTTCCTTCCCACTTCCCTTGTTTCCCTCCCCTTTCTCTTCCTCCTAAACGCGCCCTTCCTTTCCCCCTTCAACTGCATCTCCACTCATTTCCTTCCTCCTTTGAAATCTTCTCTTCCTCTTTCTAGTTTCTCTTCCTTCCCATTTCCTTTTCTCTTTTCCAGCCTCTTAATTCCTTTCTCCTTCCATAATATCCTTGCTTTCTCATTCCTTCCATTCCTTCCCCTTTCTTTATCCCTTCTCTATCTCCCCAAACACCCCTTACCTCCTATTCTCCCCTCCTCTCCCCTTTCCCTTCACATCTTTCTTCCCAAACGCCCCAAAACACCAAAATCCCAAACACTCTTCTCTATTCCACTTATCCTCCCCTCCTCCGCCTCCCCACCGCCTCTCCACCTCGTAATCTCGTACTATTTCCTTTTTTTTATTAATTCCTGCCGTGTTTCTCGACCGGGGAGTGAGAATTAGCATAAATTATACCCTGATAATTATATGCATTTGTTGTGACGTAGATGGTGATTCGTCTAAAGTGTTGTTTTGCTTGGATTTTTTCCTCTCCCGTTTTCTCTTTTCTTTTTTGCCGATATGGAGGAATAGAAAACGGGGGTCAGGGAGCAGAGAAAGAGAGAGAGCGAGAGTGGTGGGAGGCAAGCGGGGAATGGAGGGATAGAGGATAAAGGTCGCGTATCAGTAGGAAAAAAATAGAATGAAAGAATATTGAAAAAGGAGATAAAAGAGAACAGAGGTTTCAAGAAATGGGAGAAATATATTTGGTTGAGAGAGAGAGAGAGAGAGAGAGAGAGAGAGAGAGAGAGAGAGAGAGAGAGAGAGAGAGAGAGAGAGAGAGAGAGAGAGAGAGAGAGAGAGAGAGAGAGAGAGAGCATAATAACAGATAAGGAAAGAAAAGAGAGGAAGATAAGGTGTTAAGAGCGTCGGAAGAGAGAAGTGATGAATGATAGGAGGAGGAAGAGGAGGAGGAGACGAAGGATGAGGAAGAAAACGATGCAAAAAGATCGAGCAATAAAGGAAGGAAAAGCTTTAAAATGAAGAGCCACAGCCAAGGTTGCTGCAACTAAATCTTCAATAAATGTCGAAATACTTGTTGTTGTTGTTTTTCATGAAGGACGAGTTAACCCTTTGATTAAAACAGTTATTGGTCACTATCGATAGGGCGTGAGAGGGGGTTGTGTTGATTGCTGTGTGTGTGTGTGTGTGTGTGTGTGTGTGTGTGTGTGTGTGTGTGTGTGTGTGTGTGTGTGTGTGTGTGTGTGTGTGTGTGGGGGGGGGGTGTTGACTTAAGCTCATTCTAATTTTAACTCTACAAAAAAATGAATAAATGAATGACAGACAATATAGGTGATAAATACAGAGGAATATGCTTTTAATAGATAGGAATAGATAGATAATAGACGATGATAAAGAGAAGTAGCATTAAAAATTCACAATAACAGAAATCGAGGCAGTTTTTTTTTTCTCTCTCATTTTTAGTATTTCTTTCATTTTTGTTTCTTTTCTTGCCTTTAGTTTAATCTTTGCTCTGTTTTTCATATCCTGTTTTGCTAATTATTTTTTCCTCTCTTCCATACTTTTCTTCATTTTTTTTTCTATTTATTTACATCTACTAACTTTCTTTTCCTTTTTTTTTTATTCATAAGTCTGTCTTTTATTCATTCCGTTTTCTATTACTTCTCTCTTTCCTTTTATTGGTTTACTTCCCCTTCAGATTTTTCGTCGAGTGTACCCTTCTATTGCTTCCGTTTTCTATGGCTCGCTTGTTTCCTTACGGCCCTTCGCTTCGCCCTCACGTAATGATTATTTTTTTACGCTTTATTTCCATTTTCCACGCAAGGCTCATGTATATTTATTTATTACAGGGAAATGCTACTAGAATTTTTATAAGGAAGGAGGAGGAGGGAGAGAAGGAGGAGGAGAGATTGACCTTTTGAGAGAGAGAGAGAGAGAGAGAGAGAGAGAGAGAGAGAGAGAGAGAGAGAGAGAGAGAGAGAGAGAGAGAGAGCACCAACAGAAAGAGCCACTCACTGACCACTAAGTCACTCAGCCACAAAACCTTTCTCCTCTCTCTCTCTCTCTCTCTCTCTCTCTCTCTCTCTCTCTCTCTCTCTCTCTCTCTCTCTCTCTCTCTCTCTCTCATCCCTCCTTTCATCCCTTTCATTCATCTCTTTCCTTGCTCTTATTTTTAGATGATAGTTTTTTTTTTTTTTTTTTTTTTTTTTTTTAGGTAGTTTATCATATCACAAACAGCCAGTGAAGGGGCAATTAGTGTGATGCTGCTTGTGACTCTATTAACCTTGTCTACATTTACCTTCTATGTGCGAGTATTCTTTCACTCTTTCATCCATCTCTACCTGTCTTTCCTACGACTTGAGCTGTTTCAGACATAAGAGACATAGTTGTTCTTCCTTTATCTTCCTTGTGTTCATTAATCTTCGTTCTTATTCAAAATTTGGGATGAACTGTTTGAAGCATAACAGTATTGCTCTTCCTTTGTTTTCATTAGGGTTGCTTCTTGCCCTAGAATTCATTATGAACTCTTTGAAACACAAGTAACAATAATTGTCCTTTTGTATTCATTTGCGTTCCTTCGTTTCCCAGAGTTCGTAATGAACTATTTAAAACCTAAAAAAAAAACAATAAGACAAGAAACAATATTGGTCTTCCTTTGTGTTCATTTGCGTTCATTCTTATTCAGAATACGTAATGAACTATTTGAAACAGTATTGGTCTTCCTTTGTGTTCCTACCATTCCTTCTCACCCCAGAATACATAATGAAGTGTGTACAGACAACATTGCTCTTCCTTTGTGTTCCCTTGCGTTCCTTCCCCGCCCAGAATATGCAATGAGGTTGAACAGCCGCGTTAATAATGTTGACAATACTTCTGAACCCGGGAATTACAAAGACTGAAGACTCCATTAATCTCAGGTGAAGACGACATTGGGTTCCCATTTGCCTGGGCGCCGCGGAACACGTAGTGAGGGAGTCCTGTAATGCGAGGAGCCGTGAACTCATTACTCAGTGTTAGAATTAATTATTGCTTCTCCTTACTTGTGCCTTCCTA
This sequence comes from Scylla paramamosain, assembly GCF_035594125.1. NCBI lineage: Eukaryota > Metazoa > Arthropoda > Malacostraca > Decapoda > Portunidae > Scylla > Scylla paramamosain. Next base: position 8,815,090 of record NC_087176.1, read on the forward strand.
GCGGATTAATCACAAGACCTTGATGACTCTGCGGTTCACAAGGAATGTTATTTGACGCTTCATTCGTTCTGGTGATTGTGGTGGTGGTGGAGGTGGTGAGGGTGGTGGCGTGGAAAATGGAAAGTACTCGTGTGTTACTGCGCCGCGACATGAAGGTGATATGACGTCTGGTTGGGTTGGGGAGTGGGAGTGATGTGATGAATGTTGAGGTGATGTGGGTATTAAGAACGTAAGAAATTCAAGGAAGCTGCAAGAAGCCACCAGGCCTACACATGGCAGTCCTGGTTTGGCTGGGAAGTGGTGGTGATGTGATGAACGTTGAGGTGATGTAGGTATTAAGAACATAACATAAAGAAAAATAAGGAAAGCTGCAAGAAGCCACCAGGCCTACGCGTGGCAGTCCCGGTAAGAAATGCGCCAACCTACTCGTGTATTTCCTCCTATCATTCCCATCCATAAATTCGTCTAATCTTCTTTTAAAACTCCCTAATGACTCAGCACCAACAAACTGATTACTGAGTCGGTTCCATTCATCTACCACTCTGTCTGAAAACCAATCCCTTCCTATCTCTTTCTTGAACGTAAGTTTTTCAAGCTTAAACCCGCTATATAGTGATGAAGCAGAATATTTTAGCTCTTCCTCTGCTGTGCCTTCTTTTCACCTTGATAAAATGGTCTTCGGCAAATTTAGATTGTAATTATGAAATCAAACGTTTACAGAAGAACAGAAGAACATGAGAAAAACTGCAAGAAGCCTCCTCCTCCTCCTCCTCCTCCTCCTCCTCCTCCTCCTCCTCCTCCTCCTCCTCCTCCTCCTCCTCGTCCTCCAATCTCTACTCTTCATTCCTCCTAAGAGCATCGATATGAGGAAGAGGATAAGGACGAGAAGAGGAGAAAGAAAACCAACATCACCGCAACATCTCCGCACCGTCACAATGGAGAGAGAGAGAGAGAGAGAGAGAGAGAGAGAGAGAGAGAGAGAGAGAGAGAGAGAGAGAGAGAGAGAGAAAACTCACACTCCTTTTTCTTACAGCGCCATCATTATGAGGAGGATCAGGAGAAGGAGAAGGAGAAAGAGGAGGAGGAGAAAGAGGAAGAAAAGGAGGACATTCACACCGCCTCACAACCTCATTCCTCCTTAGGGTAGGATCTTGAGGGGGACAGGAAGGGAGAGGTCCAAGGGTTATATGCAAACTTGAGACACAAACGATGCTATTAGAATGAAGGATTGCCCGCCCCCGTGTATAATGATGAACGTTTCCCTGGTGCCAATATTACCAGCCCTCCCAGGTGTTGTAACCTATTGTATACACGACTAAGAAATGCAAACTCGTCACTGTATAAATGTATGAGTGAAATTTTTTTTTCATCATGTTTTTTCACTGTATGCACGAGAAGTCAAAGCCGTCACTGTATAGAAGTATGATTGAAACTTTTTTTTTTTCATCGTCATAACTTTTCACTATACACGACTAAGAAATCAAATCCGTCACTGTATGGATGGTATTATTATTATTTTTATTTATTTATTTTTTTTTTTATTTATTTATTTTTTTTTTTTTTGTCATCATCGCTATAACTGTTCACTGTATACACGACAAAGAAACTCCACTCCGTCACTGTATTGATGATATTAAATAACTCTTCACTGTATACACAAAAAAAAAAAACAAACAGAGGAAAATATAAATGAAACTCCTTTTTTTTTCACATCTTCGCCTCCTTTCACTGTAACTTGTCACAGTACACGTCAAAAGAAATCCAAACCCGTCACTATTTATTTATTTATTATTATTATTATTTTTTTTTTTTTTCATCATCCTCTTCATCCTTGCCTATGATATATTGATTATGTGTCACTTCTCTTCGTCGCGTGTCTATACGAGGTGTGTCATTAAAGTTCCAGGACTGGTGCCACACAAGTTTTATTTCACATCCAGGCTACAAACTATAGGTTATCTCCTTCGAAGTAATCCCCCTGGCACCGCATGCACTTGTCCATCCTTCTCTGCCAGGCTTGCATGCACTGCTGGAAGGATTCTTGCGGGATGCTCCTCAGCTCCGTCGTCACGGCCTTTTTGATGTCGTCCGCATCATCAAAACGGGTCCCCTTCATGACCTCCTTGAGCTTGGGGAAGAGGAAGAAGTCGCACGGAGCGAGGTCAGGTGAGTAGGACGGTTGCTCCAGCACGGCGATGTTCTTCTTGGCCAAGAACTCTCTGATGCTCAGGGCATTGTGAGCAGGCGCATTGTCGTGGTGAAGCAGCCACGAGTTGCCCTGCCACAACTCCCGCCTCTTCTCGCGCACTGCACGAAGCAGACGCCGCAGTACTTCTTTGTACACATGTTGGTTGACTGTCTGGCCCTGTGGCAAGAACTCGCAGTGGACGATGCCCCTCACATCGAAGAAAGCGATCAACATGACCTTGAAGCTGGACCTGGACTGCCTTGCTTTCTTCGGCCGTGGCGACGCCGGACTCTTCCATTGAAGGCTCTGGCGTTTGGTCTCCGGGTCGTACTCAAATACCCAGGACTCATCGCCGGTGATGACTCTCCTGAGCAAGTCTGGTTCAGTTTCCAGACGCTCGAGGATGTCCTGACACACCTGCATGCGTCGTCCCTTCTGGTCATCGTTCAGGAGTCTCGGCACCATCTTCGCACAGACTTTCCGCATGCCCAGATCTTCAGTGATAATCTTCCACACGCTGTTGTGGTTCATGCCAAGCTCATCTGCGATCTTTCGAACAGTCAACCGACGATCGTCACGCACCATCTGCTTGACACGCTCAACATTGGCCTCATTCCTGCTCGTTGAGGGTCTTCCACTCCTGGGGTCATCTTCCACGTCCTCCCGGCCCTCTTTGAACCTCTTGCACCACTCAAAAACACGTGAGCGTGACATTGTCTCATCCCCGTACACTTTTTGCAGCATACCCAGTGCTTCTGACGGCGTTTTCCCCAACTGCACCAAAAACTTCAAGTTTGTTCGCTGTTCAGCGCTCATTGTTAAACGACCTGCAACAGAGGACATGATTTTAAAAGCACGTAAGAAAAAGATTAGTGACTGTAGAGGGTTGGGAGCGCAGTTGTATACTCCAGAAGGATTACTTTGAAGGGGAAATATGGTGGTTTGTGGCTTGGGTTTGAAATTCATCTTTTAGGACACCAGTCCTGGAACTTTAATGACACACCTCGTATGTAACGTTCATTTTCGAGTCGTGTCCCGCATTTATAACCAAAGGGGGAAGCGAATGTGGAATGAACGTAAAATGCGTTATAGATGTGTTATAAATCTCTCTCAGGGACGTGAAACAAAGGCCATTCGTGGAGCTAAAAGTTGTTATAGTTTATTCAGTTTATTTTTAAGTCCCAGTGAAACTCCCAAGCAGTGAACGATAAAGTGGAAATTCTCTTTAGTGTCATAACATTTGAATAATTCTCCATTTTAGTTTATTTTATTCTTATTCCCAAGACAGTAAAGAGAACAGTGCAGGCCTTTTATAACAACAAATATATATGTATACCATTCTCTATTTTATTTTTTTATCTTATTTATTTATTTATTTTTATTTATTTATCTATTTATTTGTTTATTTGTTTGTTTGTTTCTAAGATTCAATCAGTAAAAATATCTGTGCATCGTCTTTTTTAATAACATACAATGCACACACTCCATTGTTTCTTTTTTTCTTTTTTAATATCCCAAGATTCAGTGAGTAAAGTGAAATGTGTATTATCATTTTTTTTTAATCGCTATTCTCTCTCTCTACTTTTTTTTTATGGTAAAGCCTCGAAGTTTGTGAATTTGCCTCAACTTTGGCTCAAAAAGCTGAAAAGTTTGCTTCACGTTGGATCGCCTCTTGCTCGTATATTACTGTGTAGTGAAGATGAACGTGTATTTTGAGGCATCATCATCACCTACTGCTTGTGTGTGTGTGTGTGTGTGTGTGTGTGTGTGTGTGTGTGTGTGTGTGTGTGTGTGTGTGTGTGTGTGTGTGTGTGTGTAGGTCGGTAGTTGAGTGGGCGTGCGTGTTTCCTTCTCCAGTCTTCCTTCTTTCCCTTCCCCTCCCTTCCTCCTCCTATTTCTGCCTTACCTTTTTGTCTCTCCTCTTTTTCTCTTCTTTCTCTTTTCTCCTATTCCTGTCTCTCTCTCTCTCTCTCTCTCTCTCTCTCTCTCTCTCTCTCTCTCTCTCTCTCTCTCTCTCTCTCTCTCTCTCTCTCTCTCTCTCTCTCTCTCTCTCTCTCTCTCTCTCTCTCTCTCTTTCTTCCTTTCTTCTTTCCTCGTTCCTTCCTCCTTCCATCTGCCACTCTCTCCATCCTCCTCCATTCCTTTTTTCTCTCCCTTTTTCTCCTCTCTCTCTCTCTCTCTCTCTCTCTCTCTCTCTCTCTCTCTCTCTCTCTCTCTCTCTCTCTCTCTCTCTCTCTCTCTCTCTCTCTCTCTCTCTCTCTCTCTCTCTATCTATCTATCTCTCTCTCTCTCTCTCTCTCTCTCTCTCTCTCTCTCTCTCTCTCTCTCTCTCTCTCTCTCTCTCTCTCTCTCTCTCTCTCTCTCTCTCTCTCTCTCTCTCTCTCTCTCTCTAGTATATATTCACTCACTTTCCTCCCAATTTTCTGTTCTCCTTTCCTCCTCTTTTTCCTCCTTTGCCTCCCTTTTTTTTTCTCTCATACTTTATCCTTCCTTTGTCCTCCTACCCTCCTCATAAGGACCAACAGTCATGCTGCTGTTTGTTCTTCCTTTGTGTTCATTGTGTTTGCGCTCGGCCGCCTCCACCCAGGGCAAGGCAAGGAAGAAGAGGAAGGAAAGATGCTAAGCGTCTACTTCACCCATTAAGAGACAGGAAGCGCTCTCTCTCTCTCTCTCTCTCTCTCTCTCTCTCTCTCTCTCTCTCTCTCTCTCTCTCTCTCTCTCTCTCTCGCTCTCGCTTTCGCTCTCTCATGTATGAAGATAATGCTAAGTGAAGATAAAGTGTTTTGATTGCAGGAAGTAAAGAGAATAAGTGTAGATACGGAATATTCTCTCTCTCTCTCTCTCTCTCTCTCTCTCTCTCTCTCTCTCTCTCTCTCTCTCTCTCTCTCTCTCTCTCTCTCTCTCTCTCTCTCTCTCTCTCTCTCTCTCTCAACTATTCAGTATACGAGCATGCATTACAGTTACAATAAAGTTTATCTTACAGACAGCTAAAGCTTGAATTCTGGAACAGCCACGAGGGATGAGAGGTTTTTTTTATAAGGGGAGGAGGAAGAAGAAGAAGAGGAGGAGGAGGAAGAGGGGCTGTGTGAGTGTCCTTGTGCGTGTACTTCTTATGGTCACTGGGCAACCGGATCGATGTTTCCTTAGAGGCTACAATTCTGCTGCAAAATGTATGAGAGAATGAATGCGAAATACCAACACGTTTACCAGACTGCGTGTAAATTTTAGCACGGGGAAGTAAAGGGAAATAATTCGTGGTTTTGTCTTATGCTAGAGCAGGAGAGAAGCAGTAGAGAGAGACCTCTTTTATAAATATAGATAAGCTTAAACCCTTACTGCGTAATGTACAACAACTTCCAGTAATGTATGACACAGTAAAGAAATCCACCGGAGTTTACGTAAAAGAGGAAGCACGCAACAGTACTCATGATTACGAGAAAATAATGAAAGTAAAATAAACGAACAAGAAAGAGAAAGAAAGAAAGAAGAAGAACACGGAGAAGAAGAGGAAAGAAAAAGAAGAAAAGAAAGAAGAACAAAAACAAGAACAGGAAGAAAGAAAAGAAAAAGGAGATAGACAAGAAGAAAACGAAGAAAAAGAAAAAAAGAAGAAAACATGAAAATAAGTAAATAAACAACTAAAAAAAACAGAGGAGCCAGATTCAGAAGCCGTTTAAAACTGAAATCTTCAACACCAGCACTGTAATGCGCACCGGAGAGCAGAATTGGTGCAGCATTGTCACCACCACGTCATCTTGCGACTCACCACCAAGCCCCCCAGAAACCACGTGTAAAGGGCGTCTCTTCTCTCCCTCCTTTCCTTGCCTCCCTTCCTTCCTTCTCTCCGGTAGGCATGCCAATCTCTCCCTTTCATCCCTCCTTCCCCATCCTTCTATCTCCACTCCCCTCTTTCATCTACATCCACTCTCGTTACTCTCTTGTTTCTCATTCATCTTCTTTCATCAAGCGCCTTATCTCTTCTCTCGCCCATTTTCGCCTCCCGTATCGCTGCCCATCTTTTTTTTATCTTTTCTTTCTTCGTCTCTTCTTTTTTCTGCTTCCTCCTCCTCCTTCTCCTCTTCATCTTCGTAGTTGTGTTTGTTGTTGATTCTTCGCAACTTTCAATTGGTTCCCTTCTTTTTCGTTTCTCTTTTAGACTCGTTATTTATTTATTTTTTTCCCCGTCTCTCTCTTTCTCTTTTTCTCTCTATCTCTCTTTCTCTCGCTCATATATTTTTTTTTTCTTTGTTGCTACTGCTGTTGCTTCTCCCCTTCTTTTTCTCCTCCTCCTCCTCCTCCTCCTCCTCCTCCTCCTCCTCCTCCTCCTCCTCCTCCTCCTCCTCCAGTGAGCTTTGTGTTACCAGCTATTCATTTTTTTTTACCTCTCTCTCTCTCTCTCTCTCTCTCTCTCTCTCTCTCTCTCTCTCTCTCTCTCTCTCTCTCTCTCTCTCTCTCTCTCTCTCTCTCTCTCTCTCTCTCTCTCTCTCTCTCTCTCTCTCTCTCTCTCTCTCTCTCTCTCATATTCGGGTTAGGTTCCAACAGACTTTACAAACACCAATGTAATTTTTCATCAACTTTAGTAGGCTCGACTGCAGAGGAGATGCACAAGAAGAGGAAGGAAGAGGAAGAGGCGAAGGAGGGGAAGAGCAAGGAAGAGGAAGAGGCGAAGAAGAGGAGCAAGGAAAAGGAAGAGGTGAAGGAGGGGAGGAGCAGAAAGGAGAGGAAATGAGGAGAAGGGAGAGAAAAGAGAGACAGGATATAGGATAGAAGCGAGGCAAACAAGGGGCTGCTTCGCGTGGGAGGAAAGAAGAAACGTGGCGATAAAAGAAAGAGAGAGAGAGAGAGAGAGAGAGAGAGAGAGAGAGAGAGAGAGAGAGAGAGAGAGAGAGAGAGAGAGAGAGAGAGACGTTGAATCTCTTCCCTCTTTACACGCGTTTAAATCCCACGTAATTTGAATCGAATATAAATAAAAAGGGAATTTGAAGCCACGCGTTTTCTTTCACTAATACGAACAGAAAACGGTTCAAATACGAGAAGAAAATGGACGTATCTTACTTTTCCTTTCGTTCAAGGGGGTAAATAAATGAGACACGTATATAAAGAATCAGAACCTTGGAAAAATGATAAATAACAAGAACAAGGAAGAAAACAAGAGAAAAGAAAAAAGAAAAAGAGGACAGGGTAAAGAAAGGAAAAGGACAAATAAGAAGAAGAGGAAAAAGAAGAAAAAAGGAAGAAAACTTTGTCTAAATATAATGAAAATAATAATAAACCTAACATTAAATCTTCACTCTTTGAAAGTTTTAAGAATAAATTTAAAACAATAAATCTATAAGGAGAGACTTAAAGGGACAGATTTAAAAGGACGATTGAATTTAAAGGGACAGATTTAAAAGGACATCTATTTAAAGGGACGAATTGAAAGAACAGATTTAAAAGGAAGAATTTAAAAGACACGAATCGAAAGAAACAATAAAAAAAAAAAAAAAAAAAAAAAAAAACGAATTTAAAGGGGCGAATTTAAAGGGACAACGGGAAACAGGGAAACGCCGCATCAAAACAACTGCGGCTGCTTCTCCCTTTAGGACCGTTGAGGTGTATTAGGTCTGATTTGCATAACAATAACCACATTTTAATTACGTCTTCTTAATGATCACGCTCGGAATTTACTGTCCCCTCGGAGGTTATGTGACGCGCCGGGGAATGTGTGTGTGTGTGTGTGTGTGTGTGTGTGTGTGTGTGTGTGTGTGTTGCTTTTGTAGTAGTAGTAGTAGTAATAGTAGTATCATTAACTGTTGCTTTTGTAGTAGTAGTAGTAATAGTAGTATCATTGTAACTATTGCTTTACCACTACTACTACTACTACTACTACTACTACCACCACCATTAATAATAATTCTCTCTCTCTCTCTCTCTCTCTCTCTCTCTCTCTCTCTCTCTCTCTCTCTCTCTCTCTCTCTCTCTCTCTCTCTCTCTCTCTCTCTCTCTCTCTCTGTGGATATTTAATTCAGTGTGCCTTAATAATCTCTGGGAGCAATAAAAACTAAGTAAAATATTGTTTGTGAGACCTTACCCATAATAAAGGCGAGGCGTAAAAAGGAGAGGAGGAGGAGGAGGAAGAGGAGGAGAAGGAGGAGGGAGAAGGAAATTACGAGTAAGATACAAAAAGAAAATGGAAGAATAACATTAATAAAAAGGGAAAGAAAAACGACAAACGAAATGGGGAACTAAACAATACGAGGATTCTGTGAAAAGGGAAAGGCACAAAGAGGAGGAAGAGGAGGAGGAGGAGGGAGGGGATAAGAGGAGAGGAGAAGAAAGAGGTAAAGAGGAGGCGGTCACCGAATGTAGCCGTAAAAAGCAATTGCAGACCCTCTTGGGAGATATTAAAGCCACGGTGATACTAAAGGTCGTGTGTGTGTGTGTGTGTGTGTGTGTGTGTGTGTGTGTGTGTCAAGGTTATGTCAGCCAAACTCGTGGTAGCAAACAGCTTTAGGTTTACACTCTCTCTCTCTCTCTCTCTCTCTCTCTCTCTCTCTCTCTCTCTCTCTCTCTCTCTCTCTCTCTCTCTCTCTCTCTCTCTCTCTCTCTCTCTCTCTCTCTCTCTCTCACCTACTGCCGTGGAAACATATCAGGGAAGCGATTTGAGCTGAGAGTAAAACGTTTTTCGGATATATCCATTCCCCTTGATTGTTTTAGGTACGTGTGTGTGTGTGTGTGTGTGTGTGTGTGTGTGTGTGTGTGTGTGTGTGTGTGAGTGAGCCCGATGCAACACACAGCAACAGACAGCAATCATCATAATAATCAAGCAAATAATCTATCGTGAGTGGATTTTGGGGTAATCTACGTAATCTGAAGGCTCATAATTAAGCCTCAGACGCGCTGGTGACTGACTCAAGCAGGCGAGGCAGGCGAGGCTTATCCCCACGTGCCACTCAGTGCTATGTCAAGGCGACTCTGTGCCAATCTACATACATGCTGTGGATTTGCTCTCCTTCCCCTTTATCGCGCTAGCCAGCAGGAAAATAGTGCAGCGCATCTTCATTGTAGCAAACGAGGATCCATGAAAATTCCTGCAATAAGAGGGAAACATGGGATCCATATCTTATCTCCCAGTTTACGCGCTATGAATGAAAATGGTGTAGTTTACCTTCATTCTAGCCATTATATCCATAGAAAACGAGGATCTATGAAAATTACCCCGGTATTTAAGAGAAAAACATTGGATTTATACCTTGTCTACCAGTTTACATGCTATGGACTCCCTTTTTATTCCACTGTGTCGCATTAATCAAGAAGAAAATAGTGTACCTTCATTCCAGCCATTATATCCATAGAAAACGAGAATCTATGAAAATTACCTCAATATTTAAGAGGAAAATATTGAATTTATACCTTGTCTGCCAGTTTACATGCTATGGACTCCCTTTCCATTCCACTGTCGCATTAATCAAGAAGAAAATTTAGTTATACCTTCAGTCACACCATTACATCAATAGAAAACGAAGATACCTGGAAATTGATATCAGTGTAGGAAATATTTTAGTTATACCTTCATTCTAACCACTATATCAGCAGAAGACAAAGAAACATGAGAAAGAAAACAAGAAAATAAGTGCAAGAAGTCGCCAGACCTACACGTGGCAGTCCCTGTATGAAACACGCCTATTTAAAATACTTCCATCTATCGTCCTCATCCATAAATTTGTCGAATCTTTTGAAAGCTCCCTAATATAATAACTCAGCACTAATAACCTCATTACTGAGTCTGTTCTATTCATCTACCACTCTATTTGAGAATTTAAGAGCCAATGCCTTCCCATCTCTCCTTTTTTTTTTTTTTTTATCTGAAGTTTAAAGAACAAAGTCTTCACAAGTACAGACCGTAAACTGAAAGGATGCGAGAGAGGAGAGGTAGTACGCTGCTGGCCAGAATAAAAGGAGACGGGCTGGCCACGCTCTCTGCTTGCCCAAGTGGCGTTAAGATATGGAAGAAATTGAAATATTCAAACATCAAGGTACTTCTCATATTTCTGCCTCTCGTCGTATGCTTCCCAGTCTTCTCTTGATGCATTGTTCCTCTGGCCGTGCATGTAATACTCTCACGAAGCTTAGACTCTCATTCTTCCAGCATTTTCTTATTTTTTTCTCCATACTCTTTCATTATTAGGCTTTCTTTTCCTATTGCTCTCTCTCTCTCTCTCTCTCTCTCTCTCTCTCTCTCTCTCTCTCTCTCCTCTCTCTCTCTCTCTCTCTCTCTTCTCTCTCTCTCTCTCTCGTTTTTTTTTTCTTTTTTAGTTTCATTACATTCTTTCGTCTTTATTTTTGTTATTTCCGTTCTTTTCTCCTTCCTATTCGTCGTCTTTCCTTTTCCCAAGCTTCCTCCTTTTTCTTTTCTCTATCTTTTCATCTTTTCCATTCCATCTTCGTTTTTTTTATTTAATTTTAATTTTTTTTTTTTTTTTTTTGTTTTTCATTTCATTCTTTCTTCAGCTCCGTTTTTTTCCTTTTTTTCTTTTCCTCTTATCTGTCGTTTTCTTTCCTCATTCTCTCTCTCTCTCTCTCTCTCTCTCTCTCTCTCTCTCTCTCTCTCTCTCTCTCTCTCTCTCTCTCTCTCTCTCTCTCTACTTCCCCTTTACATTCCATCTTCGTTTCCTCACGTGGAAGAGGTGGGGGGGAGGGGGGTATGTAGGAGGAAGAACAGTTTTCAGTCCATTTTCTTTCTCACTGTGTTCTCTCCACCACTTTCATCTTTACTCGTCACTCCTCACCTTTCTCTCCCCCTCTCGTTCCTCTCTCCTCGGCGTCCCCTTCGCTGCCCTATTAGTGGCTGTGAGGAGCTCATTAGGTGTTGCTGTCGACGACCTTTGATAGTTCCCTCAGCCTTCAGGAGCGCCTCCCGAAACGTGCGCAACCCCAGGGACGGATATTTAAAATGCTTCTTCTCTGAGTCTATCGGTAGTGTTGGCAGGCCTGCTTGCTTCACGGAAATAGTCGAGTTGCCATGTATGTTATAGTGTAGGGGGGTATATGTTACTACTTGGCACCTCTTGCACCAGTAGTACCAACAGGTCCGAGTCATTCCCCGTTATTCATAGTTCATGTTTCATATTTCTTTACCCTGCTACAGTATCGATACTTTTTCAACGGGGGTGCTTGCTAACTCTGTACCAGCGTGTTGGGGGAAGCGTTGCGTGTGTCTTGGTTCGTATGTTTCCTGAGCAGAGGTTGTTTTGAAGGATGTTTGTATATATATATGTTTGTGCATGCCTATTTAAGTATGTGTTTTTATTTTCTCTGTTCTCTCTCTCTCTCTCTCTCTCTCTCTCTCTCTCTCTCTCTCTCTCTCTCTCTCTCTCTCATGCATTAATCAGTATCTGGTAATCATCTCACACCTTAAACAGACTCTAAATAAGTCTTTTGTTATTATTTTCTCCAATAATCTACATAATCACCAAACATGCATATTCTTTAATCACACAAGAGCAAACTTTAATTATGTTTTCTTTATTTTTTCACACACAAAACGTGAATATACCTGTTGTTTACGTTCACATAATCACGAGGGAAACAGGCTGCAACGACCAACATGTTTGATGCTTCTTGTCCTTCATTTGTGTTCTTTTGTGTTATTTTGAGCGCGGAGGAGGAGGAGGAGGAGGAGGGATTAGCAGGAAAGCGTGAGTCATTTCAAGGTACACGAGATTCTGTCAGTCAGTCTGTCTGTCTATGGATTGCAAATGGCCCCACGCTAGCTTGTCATCAAACACACACACACACACACACACACACACACACACACACACACACACACACACACACGTTCCTCAATGGCACTATCTACAAGGACACTACAGTTCCTCAGTAGTAATCTCCTGAAGGTGTTTACTAGGGCGTGACGATCCCCAGGAGTGGCAAGGCGAACCCATCAGCGCCTCACCCTCCCTCCTGCAGCGCAAAGGAAGGGTAGGAAGGCTCAATTTGTCGTCCCGCTGTTGTCTGATCACGGTGGGCGATAGATGGCGCTGAATCAAGGCACGGGACAGAGAGAGAGAGAGAGAGAGAGAGAGAGAGAGAGAGAGATGGGGGGTTATTATTCAGTATTATGTAACCTTTATTTTGTGACGTATTTTTCTTTATTTTCTACTTCCTGTTGTCTTTATTTTGTACCAACGTTTATTTATTCCCTTTACATTCTACAATTTATATTCCTTTTACCTTCC
>NC_087176.1:8832500-8945000 GCF_035594125.1 Scylla paramamosain
ACTGCCTTTGTACTCAGCTGCCTTCCTGCCTTACCCTTTCCTCCTCCCTCCGTCCCTTGCTTCCTCCCTTTCCTTCCCCTTCTTTCCTCTGTCCTTCCCTCTTTCCTTCCTTCAATCTCAGCTCATCTCCTTCATCAGTGCTCATTTTTCTGCCCTTCTTGCACTTTTCTTCCTTTCCTCCTTTGTTCTGTTTCCTTCCATACTCCTTGTCTTTCCTTTTCCTTCATTTCTTCCTTCCTTCCTTCCTTCCTTCCCTCCCTCCTTGTCAGAGATGAGATAAGAAGTTTTGTCGAGGCGGCACGGGATAAAAAGGCAGGCAACAAATATAATTAGAAAAGGCGAGCGAAGGATTTGTCATGTAGTGGAATCCGAAACGCTGATGATCATGAGGAGGAGGAGAAGGAGGAGGAGGACCAACAACAACAACAAGAGAAGGAGGAGAAGGAACAACAATAACAAGAGGAAGAGTTAAAACAACAGGAGGGTCAAGTTTCTTCGCTTCATAATCAGAATAAGAGAAAGTATGGGCGAACTTAGACTGGAAATCCAAGGACAGTGTTGTTTAAAACTTCGGCATGACATTTTCGTAAGCATCCACAAGAAAGAGAGGGATAAAAAAAAAAAAAGTTGATATCGCAATTTCTAGCTTGTATAACATTTGGAGAAGGCTGTGGAGAAAGAGGACATGTCTGAGTGTTTAACCCTTTCACTGCGATACGAAACAGTGAACAGCACCAGAAGTAAAGCATGAAATTTTTGTAAGCATCTATGGGAAAGTAGGGGATGGAAACAATATTGGAATTTCTAACCTGTTTAAAGATTGGAGGTGGCTGTAGAACAAGTAAAGACGTCTTAGAGTGATTAGTAATTAAGGAAAGACGCACCAAATAGTGATCAAAGGATAAATGATTAAGGAAAAATGTGAAAAGAAAACGGCTAAGACGCACAAACGTTTGGCAGCGCGGTACCGGAACAGGGAAAACAGTCTTTCGCTCCTGTCCACTCGAGTACGTGTCTGGGGGGGAGGGGGGATTCCAAAGCTGGTGAGGAAGGAGAGCCTCGTCGCGGCGTTAACGAGGCTTGAGGGAAGGGCAAACACCCCTAACAGAAGACCAATGACCCTTAACTAAGTGATCTAGTGAAGAGGGAAATGCTGGGAGGTGCTGTTTAAGTGTGCGTTAAGTGAACTGTATAATTTATAGCAGTAGTGGTGAGGTGTCCTTCGTGAACTGCTGGCTGGCTGGCTGGCTGTACCTCGGTGTTTCTTCGTTGTATGGGAGTTTTTTCTTTTTGGAAAGTTTCGCCGCTCTCAGTGCCATTAGGAACACTTTATATTCCTCTTACTGTATGGAAATGGCGCTCTCTCTCTCTCTCTCTCTCTCTCTCTCTCTCTCTCTCTCTCTCTCTCTCTCTCTCGTTTTTTTAAGTTTGTTATATATATATATATATATATATATATATATATATATATATATATATATATATATATATATATATATATATATATATATATATATATATATATATATATATATATAAGCTTTCACAATTTGCGTATATCTTTTAGACTTCTACTTGTTTCTGATATAGCGTATTTTGTTAGAGAGAGAGAGAGAGAGAGAGAGAGAGAGAGAGAGAGAGAGAGAGAGAGAGAGAGAGAGAGAATTAATGTTACCCTTAGTATTTCGTTTTCTTGTTGAGTCTCAGACAGAAAATGGACCAGCTGGTAGCGTAGACTGCACGCATTGTGATCCACCAAGTGTTCGACCTCTAGTCCACAAGGAAAGACAAATGATCCTTGCTTCTGAACTTATTTTCGTCATGCAACTAACACTTGCTTACACTTTATATTATAATTACCATATGTACTCTTTTTAATCACCGTTTATTTTGAATTGTAAATATACTGGACATAGACACGTACAAAGAAAAAAAATCAACTGCAGGAGGAGGAATACAAAGGAATACAAAGGAAAAAAAAACAGAAATCAACTACAGGAGGAGGAGGAGGAGGAATACAAAGGAATACAAAGGAAAAACAGACAAACTACTAGAGGAGAAAGAAGAGAAGAAGGAGAAGGAGGAATATAAAGAAAATAAAAGACAGGATGAGGAGGAATACAAAGGAAAAAACAGGCAAACTACAAGACGAGGAGGTGAAAAGGAAATGCCCATAAAACCGATCCAAGTCAAATCACGCCACAAGAGGAGGAGGAGGAGCCCAGCGTCGTGTGCGTGCAGCGTGAGTGGGCTGGTTACTGCATTTCGTGTCCAGACAGTCCAGCAACACGTCAGGCGCTCCGGGGCAGGATGGCGAGGAGCAGAGGAACTATTGGCTTGGTGAGACTCCCTGCGTGCTCCTCCTGTGTTGCCAGAGAGAGAGAGAGAAAGAGAGAGAGAGAGTTTGTGTTTTTAATCTGTTATGTGTTTTCATTTTTAGTTATTTTTATGTATTTTTTTTTTTTTTTCATATATTTTTGTGTGAATATGTTAGTGCATTCAGATGTTCCGGAAATGTTAGTCCCTGTTCTTATCGATTTTTACTTTTATTTTATACTTTTAACGCATTTTCATTTATTCTCCATCAGCGTAACGTTTTCCCACGTGTAGAGAAAATGTTCCTATTTATTTCAGGCAGACGAAGGTGGGTGGAGCTGTGAATGCAATAGTGATTTTCTTTGCTGTCATATGTCTTCGGGTATCGGTGGTCGTATTCCTGATATCTTGTAGCTGCAGGTGACATGGTGTAAGGATTTGTCAAACTTGGAAAATAGCGTTTCTCTTCTCGAGTTGACATCTCATGAAATATCTGAAGGAGTCTCGCAAATGCTTCTGTCAGGTGTTGGTATCTCATGAAAATTTCTGAAGGTGGGGAGGCGTCTTAGTACAATTTCTGAAGGTGTGGATGGTGTCTGAATACAATTTCTGAAGATGTGGAAGGCGTCTTAGTACAATTTCTGAAGGTGGGGAGGGCGTCTCGTAAAAAAAAATAGTAAATAAATAAATAAATAAATAAATAAATAATCCGGAGGACACGGTATCTCATGGTAATCTTTGCGGGTATAAAGTGTCTCATGAAAATGTCTGAGAAAAGGCGGTAGAATCTAGAAAAAAAAGAAAAAAATCTGAAGGAATCGATATCTCATAAAAGTTTCCCTTAGCAAGACGTAAAAATACGGACGTCTCACGAAAAACTTGGAGATATAGCAGAGGGAATACCTTCTCGCTTTACTACTCAACAGTGAAGCAGTAGTGATCACTTGTCTTTGATCGAATTACTAAAAACTGAAGGGAGAACTGGAATAACTAAGAAAACCTACAACAACATTCATCTCCTTTAAAAATAAAAAAAATAATAATAGATAAATAAATAAGAAAAAAGGAATATGTATAGTTGGAAGCTTTTACGAAACAAAAGGAAGGTATCGTGTAACCCCATCGATGATTAAATATTGAAGACCCTCGCAAAATACGGAGCAGTGGGGAGGCCCTTTGTTATTACATGTGCTTGAGTAATTATCGCAGCTCTTCATTATTCATTCGTGTGCCAAGGATAGACGTGGAGGGGAAAATATTAGCAAGATATTCATTATGATACGAGTACATCTTGTCATAGGTAGACTGTCTTGTTTTTCCATGATCTGTTTTGGCAACACTTAATTTTTTCTGGTGTTCAAAAATATTAGTAAGATGTAAATGGTAGATTAGTAAGATAGGTATATGTGTTATGATAAGATAAGCCATGTAAAAGGTAATCTGTATTTTTTTTGACTAAATACTTAATTTTTCTGGTGGTGTGCAAAAATACTAGTAAGATATGAATAGCAAGTTATTAGGCAAAATTCTTAGGATCAGCAACCAGATAGAACAAGAAATGACAGGTTCAAGCTTGAAAAATTTAGGTTAAAGAAAGAGATGGGAAGAAATTGGTTCTCAAATAGAGTGGTAGATGAGTGGAACGAACTCAGTAATCATGTTGTTAGTGCTAAGACATTAGGAGGCTTTAAGAGAAGATTAGACGGGTTTATGGATGGGGATGATAGGTGGAAATAGGTAGGTATATTTCATACAGGGACTGCCACGTGTAAGCCTGGTCGCTTCTTGCAGCTTCCCTTATTTCTTATGTTCTTCTGTTCTAGATAGATATGAATAGAAAGATAAGATACGTCATTCAAAAGGTAGACTGTCTCTTGTTTTTTCCATGACTTACTATCAAGACACAATTTTTCCAGTGGTTTCCAAATTATTAGTAAAAAAATAAGTAGTAAATTAGTTAGATAGATATAAATAGTACGATAAAATGTAAAAGATAGAATGTCTGTTTTCTTTTCTCTCTTCCTACACCAACATTTAATTTTTCTTTTGGTTTTCAAAAAAAATATCAAGATTATAAATACTAGATAAGTAAGACAAATATAAACGATAGCATAAAACACACCATGTATATAATAGCTGAACTGTATATTGGTTTTCTGTGAGTTATCGTCACAACACTCATTTTTCTCGGTGTCAAAATGAACTGCAACCAAATATTTTCCTTACACATTGTTCCTTTGAAGCAAAAATATTACCATGCTTTTCGTAAAATGCACCACGTATATAAGTACTGATCATTAATTGTGTACATGATTTACAACTCCAGTCGTTAACTCCTACCGTGGGCGTAGCAAGAGACGGCAATACTTCCTGAATGACAACCATCCGTGCACGTATGTCCCTGATTGCTATGCTCCTCATGACACACGCCACGCAATAGGCAGAATTACTGTTATTTTCACATCGCTCGCCATCCTAACACTATTTTTCTCGAGCACAGAGAGAAAATTGTCGTTACTGCTGAAAATAATAAGCAAATAAATAGAGATAAATTAAAACATCAGCCCGACATGTAACTCTCTTGAACTTGTAGTACGAATAGTCTTCAGGAAGGGCATCATTAATATAGGTACACTACGTATCATAGCCACTTTACAACCTGACTATTCGAGAAGTCCATTATTCAAGCAAGTTTCGGGGAAGTTGTCAGCAGGAGGAAGAGAAGGAAGGAGTGTCATGCAATACGGAAATTGAGAAAAAGGAAAATAGGGCTGAAAGAAAATGCAAACTAGTTAAGCATATTGAAGGAAGGAGGAAGAGCAAGAGAACTAAAAAAATAAAAAAATAAATAAATAAAATAAATTACTAAGAGTTACAGATCATGACCAGAAGAAGAAAAAGAAGAAGAAAGAAAAATAACAACAAAAATTACTTCTGCTATTACACCATCAGCAATTAGAAGAGCAATTACAAAAACAAGAGCTAAAACAAGTGCACTCAAATACCATCAATATTGACCGCGCAAAGTGACTGGCAGGTGGTCGGCTGTAACAAGTCCCTATCGACTCGTCCTTGTTGTGTTTATTTAAGAGGCAAGACCCTGAAAGCCTCAACTGTGACTGGCGAACCGCTGCATGTTAGATCTCTCTCTGCTATTGTCACTCTAAAGAATCTAGCTCTACTTAACGTTCTAGAATTTAATAAGACAAAGAGACCGCCATAACTGCAATTTCATAAAGAGAGACGGTCATAACTGCAATTTTTATCAGTACTTGGAGCTTATTGTTACTATATCTCGTTGTTTGCGTTTTCTGTACCTTTACTACTGGGAATGTCGTTACGTGTTTGATTACCAAGGAATTTATGAGCAGTTCTTTGTTTTTTTTGTAATGGGAATTTCTCATCTGACGGCGTTTTTGAGTTGGAAAGGGTCGATATGAATGGTTTATTTATTTTTTTTTATTTTTTTATTTTTTTTTTATGCAAGTAATCTTTCTTCTATTTTTTTTTTTTTATGTCATAAGAGTGAGTTCGTAAATATGCTCTTTTCCTTTCTTCCTTACTTACTGGAATCTTTTTTTTCCTTCTTCTTTTTTAGTATATACATGATTTTCTCTCTCTGTTTCGTATATATTGGATTTTTTTTCGAGGCTGCTCTGAACAAAAAGTGAGCTGACGTACGTTTCTTTCCTACATCCAACGTGTTCTTGCTATGCTAAACTTTTATATCTGAGCAAGAGCGAATTGACACGAAACCATTCACCACCACTGGCAATATCCAAACTTCATGAACTCACTCACTTGTTGGTGGAGAGAATAGTTAATAAAGATGTAACTGTAATAGACGAGTAAATAGATAGAATTTTTAATACTCACCAATGCAAAAAAAGAACCGCAAATCTAACTCAGTGGATATTCAAAGTAGAATTAAAATTAAACCTTGCTAATGATATCCAGAGGAGAATTAAATCTTACTTACTGATATCCAGAGTAGAATTAAACCTAACTAACGATATCCAGAGTAGAGTTAAACATTACTCTAGTTATACCCACAGGAAAATTGAACCTTACTCAGTGATGTCCAGAGTAGATTTAACCCTGAACTCTGACGATATCAAGGGTAGAAACAAACCTAACTAACGATACCCGGAGTAGAAATAAACCTAACTAACGATACCCAGAGCAGAAATAGACTTACTGTAACGATACCCAGAGCAGAAATAAGCTTACTCTAACGATACCCAGAGCAGAAATAAACTAACGATACCCAGAGCGGAAATAAGCTTACTGTAACGATACCCAGAGCAGAAATAAGCTTACTGTAACGATACCCAGAGCAGAAATAGACTTACTGTAACGATATATCAAGGGTAGAAATAAACAGGCGACGTGGTAGTGAAGTTCGCATCATTCACAAACCTTTACACTCGGAATCTTTATTGCGTGTTTAAATAAAAATTTCCCGCCATTGCCAGCTGAAATATTTGACTAGCACCCGAGTCTTGTGTAGTGTAGATGTGCATGTGAGTATACCAGTGCTCTTAGTGTCTTGAAAGTGTACCGGTGTGTGTGTGTGTGTGTGTGTGTGTGTGTGTGTGTGTGTGTGTGTGTGTGTGTGTGTGTGTGTCGTGCTGGGCCGGGCACGCGACAGTGAGTGGTGGGCGTGGCGAAGGTAAATTAGTTATAATCAATGTAGTGACGCGCCATTAGGTAAAAGTTAATATGTGGGTGTTGATTTTTGTTTTTTTATTTTATTATTATTTATTTATTTATTTTATTTCATTTTATTTTATTTTATTTTATTTATTTATTTTTGTGTGTGTGTGTGTGATGGTATTATGAAAGAGAGAGAGAGAGAGAGAGAGAGAGAGAGAGAGAGAGAGAGAGAGAGAGAGAGAGAGAGAGATAATTGTGACAAATAATGACTAGAAAATCGCACCAAGAATAATGTAACCGTACATTACACACACACACACACAAAAAAAAAAAAAAAAAAAAAAAAGATACAGCTTAAAAAAAAAAAAAAGTGTAGGCACCTTATTCTATTCCTTCTAAAGAGAAAACAAAAAAAAATCAAATGTGAAAAGTGTAAATAGCAAGACTCTAAATGTAACTACCAAAACTGACATTGTAAAACTTTGTAAATATAAAAGATGTAAAACTTTGTAAATATAAAAAGAAGCAAAGTAAGAAAAAAAAAAAGTAACCAATATATATTTTTTTTAACGAAGGAAGTTACAGCATTTTGAATTTACTCTTGCAGACGGTTGTTAGAAAAACCATCAACCCCCCCATCCCCCCCTTTAATGAAGACGGGTTCTGGCCAAGGTCAACTAAAAGACAGCGAAAAAATAAATAAATAAACAAATAAATAAATAAAAGTCCACTGAAGATGTCAGTTTCAAAAGAGAATGATCAAAAACAACCAAAATTACGAGGAGAAGTGTCGCGAAACCTTGACAGAATTTAAGTCACAGGCAGTAGGAAATACCGAACCAGACAGAGACTTCTAGTGTAAAAGTAACACCGTCAAAAAATAAGAACGAAAAATAGCAACTAGATAAAATAAAAAGCAACAGAAGAGAAGGTAACAGGCGTGCATTAAGTAACAAATAGATAAAATAGAGTAACAAGAGGAGATAACAGGCGTGCATTAAGTAACAAGTAGATAAAATAGAGTAACAAGAGAAGGTAACAGGCGTGCATTAAGTAACAAATAGATAAAACAGAGTAACAAGAGGAGATAACAGGCGAGCACTAAGTAGCAAATAGATAAAATAAAGAGTAGAGGAAGCAGAGGAAGTAAGAAGCGTGAGTTAAGTAGCAAGTCGATAAAATAAATAGTAGCAATATAGGAAATAACAAACGGGCACTAAGTAGCAAATAGATAAAATAAATAATAACAGCATTTACAGTAACAACCATACACTAGGTAGCTAGTAGATAAAGAACAACATAATTTCAAGTAACAAGCGTTCATTAAGTAGCAAGTAAAGTACAAAACGAGTAGCGCTGTAGAAAGTAACAAGCAAGCTCACGTGTAAAAAAAAATGAGGCAACGAACCGTACAACCTATCACACCTGCCTTAATTAAGGTGTGGCTAACGCAGGTGAAAGTATAAAAGGATCGTTCATCACGTGTTATTGTCTAATTTTCCTCCTATACAGTCAATACTCCCTATACATGTTAAGGTACTCCACACACACACACACACACACACACACACACACACACGTTTACCTAACATTACCGAGTATTCAGAAGGCCAAGTTTACATTAGCCCACTCTCTCTCTCTCTTCTGTATAATCGCCCGGTATTCGTTCCTCGAAGTTAATTGATGTTAATAGTTATGTAAACCTTTCTGTCAATTGCTTGCGGTGCCGTATAAACTCGTTATTTTGGTGGTGATGTTACGTAATCCCCTTGCTGCTGGGCCGTCCTGTTTTGACATTGAGTACTGTAAAAAATGTTCGCATGGACAGAGAGAGAGAGAGAGAGGTGGGGCGGAGGTCAGCAGGTTATTTTTATGTATTCTAGACTCATGATAAGTTTAAAAGACTATAGAATGAAAATATGCTTATAAACTTAGATTATGTCCATTGTTTAGCCGTCAAAGGATGAATTCAAGGCAGGGTGAATAGTTTTCTTTCTTTTCTTTTCTCTTTCTTTTTCTTTTCTTTTTTTTTCATGTAAGAGGGATACTGGCCCACAGCAACAACAAGGAAGACGAAAAGAAGACTCACTGTATACTCTTAACCTTTTAATTAAGTCCACTGTTCCTCTTTTATTTTATAGCAAAGTTTTCGTATCAAGCTGAACTGTTTAGGATAATATAGTATTACAATAAAATATAAAGTAAAAATTTGCCTTGATGAATAACTTAAAGGAAGGTTGGGCAAGGTAACACAATAACCTGACGAGTGGATTAGTGCGCTGGAAGGAGGCGCCACTAACAATGTTGATTGCTACAGAACACAAAGGAGGCTTCAGGAGGCATGCAGCGGGCCGGGCACGAAGGCTCCTTCACTTATGATAAGGTGAGTCACGACCGCTGATCTTCACTGCACTCAGGAACAACGCTCTATTGCTTCACCAACACCTGCTTTCAATGCACCTCGCTCCCAGGGATGATTACTTCAGTCACTTAGCTTTGCCCTTAACAGAGTAAATAAATAAAGGTATGTTACTGAAATAAATACAAGTAAATAAGGAAAATATGTTTAGCGATACACTGACATCAGGTTTTGGTGCGTACCCGTGAAGATAGAGCAACAAAATTAACAAAATAGATAAAAAATGTGTATTACTAAAATATGCAAGTGAATAAATCAATAAGAAAAAATGTTTAATGAGACAGTGACATCAAACACAAGCTTTTTTTGTTGTGACTAAGTATATGCAAAAAAAAAGAATCAAATTCATGAGTAGATATATATATGCTACTTAATTACTGAAAAAAAGATATATATAACATGTTGAATTCCTAACTTGTTACTGTTACTCACAAGGTAAATTTTGAGTGTATCTAAGTACATGCAAAGAAATCCAATAAATAAGTAGATATATATGTCACTTAGTTCATTAAAAGTATGTACAATGTCTTATTCCTAATACATGTACTACTTAGTTATCAAAAAAGGTGTTTGTGCAATTTTACTTCTAACGTATGCTCTACTTAGTAACTAAAATAGCGTACACGTATATATCAATATCGTAACCCATGAGATTTAACCGAGGTGTGATTATATTATAGTCAGGAAGTGTTACTCACCTACTCGTGACACTGTTCAAGTCACACTCTCTTCTCTGTGGATTTAGAAGCTCGCCAGAGAGTTATAGCAAACTCCAAGTGGCTTTTAAGAGTTATTGCCAGTTGAAAACCTCTATTGTGCTACTTAATTACTAAAAAAAATATGTATAAATAAGCCGTTCGACCCCTAATGTGCCACTCACACCCTCAGGACTTCGTGAAGAAACGCACCGTGGCGGACATGACGGATCTGATGTGCCAGGAGTCCACAGCACACGGGGTCGGCCACACGTGGAACAACCGCCGCAACCTCCTGGGCGTGTTCTGGTTCCTGGTGACCGTCTCGCTCTTCGCCCTGCTGCTCTACGTGGCCGCCACCCTCTCCTCGGACTTCCTGGCGCGGGAGGTTCAGTCGCAGGTTTTCACCTCGAAATATTTTTACGTGTCACAGTGTCTGGTGAACAACACACACAAAAAAATGATAAACAAATAAATAGATGAATAATAATAGTAATAATAATAATAATAATAATAATAATAATAATAATAGTACTAATAATAATAGTTGTAATAGTAGTAGTAGTAGTAGTAGTAGTAGTAGTAGTAGTAGTAGTGATAATATTAATAATAATAATAATAATAATAATAATAATAATAATAATAATAATAATAATAATAATAACTCTAAGACTGAGAGAGAGAGAGAGAGAGAGAGAGAGAGAGAGAGAGAGAGAGAGAGAGAGAGAGAGAGAGAGAGACATTCAATATGCCACTACTAACACGTTCATTATAGGAGACGTCAAAAAGTACACCAGATTTGCCTTGATGCTCCTTTGTTTCAAACCATTCACGGCGAAGGAAAAAGGAAAGGCAGAAATGGGTCGAGAATTCCTGAGTTTACCTGAGAAGGGGATGAAGGAGGTGAAGTCTATATGGAAGTGTTTAATTTCAGTAATTGTATGTTTGGTTGGAATCATAAGAACAAGAAAACAAAAGATGAAGTTACGGACAGATGAAAATACGTAGGTTTATTCCATACAGGGACTGCCACGTATAGGCTTGACGACTCCTGACAGCTTTCCAAACTTTATGTTCCAAATGTGTCGGTGATCATCTTTAGTGCGATTCGTGGGTGGACGTGTGGAGAGGGACGTGGATTTGATGTTGAGGAGGGAGTGACGTGTGGATTACTGCTTGCGGTGGAGTGATGAGAGGAAGATGGGAAGTGGATGAGAAAGACTGACCAGAGAAAGATACTAAGGAAGAAATCTTTACTGAAATGTCCTTCTACGCCTTCCCTTTCCTCCTCCTCCCCCTCCTCATCTTCCTCTTCCCCTTCCCCAGAGTAAGGTGTACGTCTCCTTCCAGACGGCAGTGAAGCTCAAAGGTGATGACGGGCTTCAGTTACCCTCAGTTGTGTTGTGTAACCGTGCCTTCTTCTCGCGCAGGAAACTGGAAGGTGAGTTACAGACCTTGCAGGGGAAGAGAGAGGGAAGGAATTGGAGGAGGAGGAGGAGAATAATAGAAGTTAGAAGAGCAGGAAGCTGGAAAGAGGGAAGGAGTTACAGACCTTGGAGGGGAAGAAAGAGGAAAGGAAGAGGAGGAGGAGGAGAAGAGCAGGAGGCCGGAAAGAGGGAAAGAGAACAAGAAGGGAAGGAAAAAGCGAAAGAGATGTATTGTTATATTAAGAATGAGATGTTTCTAGTTTGTAATAGTGACCTTGTATATCTGAGGAAGGAAGGGGGAAGAAGGAAGCCAGGGAGAAGAAGAGTAGGAATCCAGAAAGAGGAAAAGAGAACGAGGAGGATGTCAAGGGAAAGGAGTAATGAAGGAAATATAATTATGTGTAGAATAACATGTCTTTGTGTAGTGAGCTTGTATACTTATCTGGGGGGAGAAGAAGATTAGGAAGCCGGAAAGAGGGGAGGAGAACGAAAGTGTCCGAGGGAAGAAGGAATGAAGGAAATATATTAGTGTTTACCATTGGGTTTGTATACACGCCTGGGAGAGGAAGGAAGGGGAAACAAATAAGGAATAGCGAAGGAAGGAGAATAAACAGTGAAGAGGAAAGAAAAATGAACAAGCAAGGAAGAGGAAGGGAAGGAGAGATGAACAGGCAGTGAAGAGGGAGGAAGATGAACAAGCAGCGTCGAGGGAAGGAAAGATAAACAAGCAGGGAAGAGGAAGGAAAGATGAGCAAGCAGGGAAGAGGGAGGGAAGATCAACAAGCAGGGGAAAGGGAAGGAAAATAGGCAGAGAAGAGTAAGGAGAGAGGAACAACCAGGGAAGAGGAAGGAAGACGAACGAACAGACAACAGTGAAGAAAGGAGAATAAACAGGGAAGAGGAAGGAAAGATGAATAAGGAGAGAATAGAGAAGGAAGGGGAACAAGCAAGCAACAGGGAACAAAGAGGGTGTTCAGAGTGAGGAAGACTAACAAAGTAGAAATTTGACGATTAGCTTGTTAATAATAATCATTTCTCGGTGTGCAGTATGGCGGTTCGACAAGAAAATTAGAACCCTATGAGAATGAAGTTTTGTGGCACGCGGTTCGATAATTCAGTGGGGAAAGCTCTTTTCTCGGAACCATTTAAAGTAACATGACTTGCTTATCGATGTAATGAGAGGTGTTGGCACGAAACTTTCTCCCAGTCACACAGTCACTACCAGGTAAGCGCTGATGTATAAAACTGTATTGAACAAGAACAAAAACAAGAATATGAGCTGGTTTGTATCGTGCGGGGATTGGGTAAGCTACATCCACACTCTTAACACGCACTGACACGACTATCACAGGGAGAAGAAAGATGAGGTGAACAAACTGTGGGCTGGCAGGATCTCCAACAGCATATGTGAGCGTGGAATTACAGGGAAATTTAACTTGTGTCTAGAAATGAATTTGTAACACGACTGGAAACCTGTTTTTTACTTCAGTTCATGGGGAAGCAGTGTTCAAACAACCTTTTTCTTCGTTTTGTTTTTGTTCTTTCGACATAAATGTACAAATCAATTGGAACTCTTTTTCAATAAACGGTTTTGGGGGAAAGGGGCAGTTGAGCAGTTATTTATTTATTTATTTATTTTATTTATTGTTTTATTTATTTGTTTATTTTTTTCCCTCTTCGTTTCACAGTGGTCTGTCTCCTTAATATGTACAGAAAAAAATGTACGGTATTATTTTTCTTGTCTTTTCAGTGATGGATATATATATAGAAAAAAAAAATGTATGACTATTTTCTTTAGAGGAGAAAATGTATGCTTTATTTCCCTTTATTTCCCTTATTTTCCAGCAATGGGTATATTTATAGAGAAAAATGCATAGCTATATTTCCTTTTCTTTCTCCAGCGATGGGTATAAGCAGCAGCCTTACTCACTACCTCGTGGCCTCTGTGGGCTCCACCTTCGTGCTGCGCGAGGCCAAGGGCGTGCATGAGCGGGCCACGTTCTGGCAGGAGGGGCACGCAGAGCTGCAGCGCATTCTGGTTGACAGAAACATGACCTTTGCTGACCTTATCCAGGCCGTCTCCTACACGTGAGGCAGGCTAGGGCTCTCTCTCTCTCTCTCTCTCTCTCTCTCTCTCTCTCTCTCTCTCTCTCTCTCTCTCTCTCTCTCTCTCTCTCTCTCTCTCTCTCCTTCATTCCCAGCCCGTTTCATTTATAATTTTCAGTTTTTAGTTCTTTATTCTGTTAAATTAATCGTATATTTGCTATTCTAATGCCTTAAAAGCAGCATCGTAACTTCCCCATTAACACCCCTGCCCCCCGCCCCTCCCTCGCCAGGTGTCAGGAGATCATACTGCAGTGCATCATTGGAGCTCGCCGCCTCAACGCCGCCGATTGCTGTTCAGGGTTCACCAGCGCGCGCACCATGACCGGGGTGTGCCACGTGTACCTCGCCTCCTCCGCCGACGCCCAGCCCTCGGAAGGGGAGCACATGGGCCTCTCCTTCTACATTAACATTACGAGGGATGATTGGCCCGGTAAGAGTCATGGGATGCGTTTGATTCTTATATACTAGTCTTGTCTGTCTGTCTCTAGATTCACTGGTTCTGATTTACAAATGGAAGCAGCTCGAAACATTTGAAACATTTTGAAGCATTTATTTATGACATGTGCAGACTTCACAAAAGTTTTCAAGATCTTTATTGTTCAGGTCAGCCAAAGGTCTCAAAAACGTCGTTCAGTAGCCCTCAGAACGGTATTTGTTACTAATTGTCCCGACTGATTTTAATATTAAAATATATACTCGGGGTTTTCAAGGATGTTTTCATGATTTTAGTGGTGCCCTAACAAAGATTCTGGTAAAAACATCAGTGAGAATGTTATTAATTATTTTCGTGGCCTTTGAAACAATCCTGAAATAACAAGGCATTTCAGTAAACGATCCTTGAACGATAGGTGTTAGATCAGAGCTTCTCAGTACAGTGAATTCAAAGAACCATTACACAAAGTCGAGTATTTAGTTTTTATTTATCTGAGGCCATGAGAGAAAACGGGAGACAACATAGCCATTCTGAACCTTATGAGTGGTGGTGGTGGTGGTGACTGGGCGACAGATCTGGACCCCCGCATCCTGGACGTCTCCCATACTGCCAAGGTCGGGCTGCAGGCAACGCTCACCAGCAACCACACGCATCCCGCTCACGTGGTGCTGGGGAAGGGCGCCGTGCTGCAGCCTGGGATCCTCACCTCGGCCACCGTCACCCTTACTGTGGTAGGACTCACGCTGTCTTCTCCAGCTTTTGTCTCATTGTGTTTGATATCAAGGTTGTTTATCTAGTTTTCGTCCCATTGTGTTTGATATCATGGTTTATTTTACGTGTAGTAGCGATAATAATGGGTGCTTCTCATGTTTTCGTCTCATTGTGTTGATATCTATGTTTCACTTGTAGTAGCGGTAATAATGGGTGTTTCTCTAGTTTTCGTCTCACTCTGTTTGATATCAAGGTTTATCCCACGTGTAGTAGTGGTAATAATGTCTCTTGCTGCCGCGTGCTCGTGTCAGGTGCGGGACATCGGCATCAAGACCGTGCTGGACCTGTCTGAATCGCCGTGTCTGCCGCTGGCTGGCATACAACCCATGCCGGGACTCCAAAACTTCCTCGACACGGAGCCCAACTGTGACCTCCGCGCTACTCGAACCTGCCTCCGTAGATTTTGTAACTGCACCCTCTACTCCCTGAGCATCCCCGGCGGTAGGTTGTGCCCCGCCCGCCGCTTGGTGCTGGCTCAGGCTGCCTCGCTTAGACCATTATGGAACTCTTTTGCACCATACCCCGACTTTCATAATGCTGTACTTGAAGTTACACGGGTTTTTTAAGGGCTTTTTTTATGGTTCTATTGACAGATTAACAAGATTTCTATATTATTAACAGGAGAAACACTCTTGAGAACCCGGTTAAACATCTGTGGCCTTTGAAAATAGTCGTTGTTTAAGGCAGAAAAGCCCTTAACTCTTTACTGGAAGGCTCACTTTTAAATGCACTGGAAGATGCTGCCATGGATGATATACAATATACAAGTAACAATCATCACTACGATCTCCCAGGCGTAATGCGTCAATCTTACCGCTATGCCGGCAGACAGTGTACCTCTGTGTGTGCTGATGGACAAGATGCACTGCCACGGGCTGCTACGCCACGGCCTGGTGGAAGACGGCCTCCCGGAAACCAGTGACTTCGCCCTCAAGCCGAGATCCTCCGCCGACATATGCCTGGCAGAGGGTGAGAGAGTAAATTCAACACACGAACATTGGGAACAAGGGCATGTTTACAGTTCCTTTTCCTTCAGATTTAGCGGTTTTATTCTTGCTGGTTTTACAGTCAAGGGAAGAGGGGAAATCCAATGACCTGTTATAGCACAAAACAAAATCTAGCTACTATTACATTACAATTCTTCCCCAATGTATGTCCTTTTGTAGTTTCCAGGGAGCTCTTACACCCTCTCCTTATCCAACATTCGATCTTCCCTCTTTTGTTCTTAAATTTTATATCACTTAATGAAACCTATAGTATCTTTAGTACCATCATCATCAGCTTTGGTTTCCTCAGTGCCCAAGCTAAGCATGTTGTCTCATGTCAGCCCGGCGTGGGTGCGGGCGTCTGTGTGAGCGGCATGACTTCACCTCAGCCACCAGCCACCTGCCCGTGCCGTCCTCTCTGTACCAACACCTCGCCCAGCAGTTCTCCCTCTCCAATGGGTCAGATGCTTCTTCTCCTGCTATCTTGGCTGCTCATAGATGCTAAAATGATAATAACATTGCTGAAGTTTGTCATTGTTAACATCTTGCCTCTGCTACTACTACTACTACTACTACTATGACTGCTTAAATAATTGTATGTAAGGAGTATGGAGTTTGTGTCATGGTGGTGGTGGTAATAGTAGTAGTAGTTGTTGTTGCTGTTGTTGTTGTCCTCGTCATTGTTGTTGTTGTTGTTGTTGTCGTCCTCGTCATTGTTGTTGTTGTTGTCGTCATTGTTGTGCTAAGAGTCGCATTACTAATACCAGGAGCGACATGGCCATCCTGACTGCCTTCTACCCTGACCTTCGCTACACGGAAGTCAAAATCTGGCGCAAAAACCTCCTGCATTTTTTCTGTAAGTCCTCTCCGGCAACTATGACCATATGTAAATAAATAAACAGATAAAATTTATGGACACAGGGAGTGCATTAGGAAATTAGGCTGTTGAATACATTAGCCCGGTGCTCGGGGTAGGTTTGCACGCTGGGTGAATTTAGCGCAAGCACAAATAAGGCTTACTGCAAGGGGTGCACGCAATACTGTGCATGCAACACTGGTATATTTTTAGATAGATAACTTTACTGTCAAATCGTTGTAAAATACAGACAAACAAACTAATTTTTGGCTGGAGGCCCACAATACAATAAATGACATAAAAAAGAAAGATCATCTCACACTATCACATACAATCACACATAGATATGCTAATACATTTTCGTGAACGCGGGGTACACGATTAAGGGAAGCAGGGAGTATACCACGCATGCGCAGTACGGCAAACTTACTCCACGCAACACTGGTATATCCTAATCATCTCCCAACCACTTACTGGACGATATGTTTTTAGACAACGCCTCCTTCCCCTACCCAGGCACGCTCGGGGGCTACACGGGGCTGCTCCTCGGCTGTTCTATCGTCACCTTCTTCGAGTTCTTTGTTTACGTGGGACTCATCATCGCGGTTGTGTTCAAGAACCTCAGGACGAGTCAGCAGACAGTCCGTCCCGCCACCAAGGTCTTTCTCAAGGACACCCACTGACTCGTCCTCTCATCTTCCTATACGAGTGAAAGCAAAGACTTTATACACGAACGGGATAAGGTTATTTATTCCTATGTTTCTCTTGAATGACATCTTTTCCTAGTTGTGTGTGCGTGCGGGTACATGTTGAAGCCACCGAGAGATCGTTACGCAGGTTCTCGTGGTTTATTTATTTTATTTATTTTATTATTTTATTTATTTTTATTTATTTATTTATATTATTTTATTTATTTTTCGTAGCGCAGATTCCTTGATGAATTATTGCTGGGATCATGAAAGCACACTCGAAGATCCAATTAACCTCAATAAAGCCTGTTGAAAGAAATCGAGATGAGATGCCGGAATGTTTTAGAATACGGTTCATTGTTTTGTGTTGTCACGTGTCTTGTCCCAGCAATCTCAGGATACTTGTGATGGCTGCTGCACTGTTGATGTAACGAAACGCCTATAATAATTCATAAACAAACCAGAAGCAACACACAGATAAACACTAACGAAATATAAAGCAAATCAACGAACTTTTAAGAAATCATAACATATGCTTTCATTTTCCTCCCAAAAGGTGGCATGCAACTTTTATTATTTGTCTATTTTTGTATTTATTTATTTATTCACTCATAATACTGCGTCAGGTGGCTATTCCTTAGTATACACGGAAGCTAAAAAATACGTGTGACATAATATCAACAGGTAATGTGTACTAATATCAGGTAATTAATTGCGTTGATGGTTTAAGTGTACTGCGTGTTTATGATAGCAGTGGTGGTGGTACAGTGAACTCAAGGTAATTTCAAAGAGCAACAGCCACTAGGTCCTAACGAGGCTGTTTGATTTAACTGCGCCAATCTACATTAACTAGAGCATAACTAGTGAAAGTACAAAGAAAGAGAAAGGAGTAGTTTGTGGGTATTATTACTGCATCGTGTGTATATGAGTGTTTGTTAGTATGGTGATTAGGTATGTGTGCGTAGAGGAGGTGTGTTCCTTTGTTCGCCTTTGTGGTAATAGTTCGATAGTTAGCCATAATGACTGTCCTATTAGTCAGTACAGAGGATATTGAACAGCATAGGTGAAAGTGTTGTGTGGTGTGAAGAGAGAGCACTAATGGTGACGGTGATGGTGGTGGTGATGGTAAAGTTTTATATTCTGTCTGTAGATAAGAAGGAAAGGAACATATTACAGAGGTAGTGTAGTTGGTGGTAGTACTGGTATAATAAAAACATTCCAAGCTCCTTATTGACTCTGTACTAACAACCTGACGCTGTTCCTTTCATCTGTCACCCTGTTTGATAATCATTTTCTTCCTGTAGCCTGTGCAAATTTGACTTCATCGTCCAATAACTCTGTACTTATTTTCCTTTCATGAACCCGTTACGTCTTGTTTCTTCACGAACCCATTGCTTCCTGGCCTTCCTAGATTACTGCAGGACGTAACAAGAGCGATTTATGTATACTGATGAATCGCATGAGATGGTTCGATAGTTATGAACAAAACCTCGTGCTTGTTTCTCACGAGTTGCGTTGTATTTATATCAGTTTTATTAGGAAGTATAGAGGCCGTTAACATCATGTTTATTGTACCATTAGCTATATGATAGAAAAATTAATAATAGATCAATAATTATCATTCATGTTATGGGTTAATTTCATTATTCTGTAGCATTTAGGAGTATTAGGACTGTAAATGAATGTCTTGTTTTAATGAAGTATTATCCGTAGAATCCTAACAATCCTGAAATAGCTCGAAAATTATTTGTTAGATTCGAAACAGTTATAACATCAACAGTGTCGGAACCGGAAATATATTTCCAACAGGATGATTATTTAATGGTGATGTGCGTTGTTATCAATCAAAGTTTAACAACCAACTAGCAAGGATCCGGGATCGAACAAATCCGCTGAACTCCCGGATCCAAGCTTTTATGAACCAGGTCCGAATGCGGCTCAAGGGTCAGTGGCAGTTCCGTCCCATCTCAGACAAGGTGGTCATTCCGTTCCCACTCAGCCTTGCTGCTCTCCAGGCGGACGTCCCACCCAAGGTTCCAGCTAAGTACCCAGACGAGTCTCTGTACTGAGAGGTGCTTAGCTAAGTTGTAGGTCTTCCTCTCTATAAGGCAAATTCTACACTATAACCTGGCCTTAGCCTGCAGCCACAACAACAACAAATCACATTAACAAAAGAATCAACTAAAGAGTCCTAAAGAAAAAGAAAAGCGAACAGTTCTAAAATTACTTATTACATTCGAAGCAGTTATCACATACACCCTTCACAAGGCTCTACTCACACTAGCGGTCTGAACCGCACAGTCCAAACCGCAGAAGCTTTGCCTCTTCAGTTATGACATACACCCTTCACAAGGCCCTGTTCACACTAGCGGTCTGAACCGCGCAGTCCAAACCGCAGCAGCTTTCCACAAGAGGCAGTTGCACCAGGCAGGAGCTGTGCTACTGAGCCTGGTTGGGATCATGTCATGCCACTGTAGTACCAGCATGTACGAGGAAGAGGCAGCGTGTCTTGTTTCCTGCATCGCGACGGGCACGGAGCAGGAAGATAGACAACACTGGATTCGTCTTTTTCTACATGGAATGTTCTTAACGTTGTATCTCAAGTAGAGAAACTATAACAAATTATTCAGTTAATTCAGGATGTCGATGAAATCGTTCGGCGATCCTCTGGAACAAATTCGATTTATAGGGATCACGAGTCAAGCTATGGCCTTCAAACCGCCAAGTACTGTATGTACACTTCTTTTCAAAAAGCATGTAAATCGATCCGCGCAATTTCCGCGCGGTTAGAAGGTTGATCTCGACCGCTCGGGGAACGCGGCCGGAAGAAAAGCTCCGCGGTCGTGTGAATGCCGCCATTGACTTGTACCGCCGCGGTTTGAACTGCGCGGGTGAAACCGCCTATAATAGTTTGAACAGGGGCCTAAAAGAAACAAGTAGAGCCAGAAACCAAACTTGCCATTCCCTCATGAATAAACCATCTGGTACCAATTATCTAGTTAAGAAAATGGAAGGAAGTTGTTTACAGGAGTATTATCCGTATGGTCCCTGTAATAAACAAACCAGAGGAGGACAGAGGGAGGGAGGGAAGGTGTGTGTGGTTCATTACTTCAACCGAACCAGCCCTCCTGTCCCCGCCTGGCCAGATGAGCTAAGGACACAGGTGAGGGCTGCTGTGTGCTGGGCTGTGTGGTTGTAACCAACTAAAAAGTGGCGGAAAATAATGAAGAATCGACTAATGAGCTGAAGGTAGGAGTGACTTCATTCACGTATCCAGGGAGTTGCGATTTTTAGTCCTTATTTTGTTAAGATGTTTTTTTTCGTTGTTTTATTGCTTGTAAGAGTAGTTTTTCGTGGCCATTTGCTTGTTACTCTTCGTTTTTAGAAATCCTGTTGCGGTATAAAGGAGAGTGCCATTAATTACCATATCCTTGAACTAGAAGCAACAGGTCACCTTTGTTCTGTAAGTCTCTCCTGCCCTTCACTCATGCTCCCCCACGCTCCCCTCCTGTATTTCTCTAAGGTTTGTCAAGGTGTCCCAGTCATTCACC
This sequence comes from Scylla paramamosain, assembly GCF_035594125.1. Classification (NCBI taxonomy): domain Eukaryota; kingdom Metazoa; phylum Arthropoda; class Malacostraca; order Decapoda; family Portunidae; genus Scylla; species Scylla paramamosain. The sequence continues at coordinate 8,853,406 of NC_087176.1, forward strand.
TCACTGACCTAGAAGCAACAGGTCACCCTTGGATTTCTTATCCTTCCCTGTTCCTGATTTGTGGATATATATATTACTTCACTGAGGCACGGGAAGGATGTTTATAGTTATGTTTACCTCGTTGAATTAAACAGATTACCCTTTGATTTCTTATTCTTTCCTGTTCTGATTCGTGTTCCCCTTTTATTTATTTATTATTTATTTTTTTTATTTTCTTTTATTTATTTTTTTTCATGAGGGGCACTGGTCAGGGGCACTAAAAAAAAAAAATGACCAAATAAGAAACACATTCTTGTTCTTCCCTGTTCTGATTCATGTTCCCCTTTTATTTATTTTTTTATTTTTTATTTTATTTATTTATTTTTTTTTCTTTTTTTTTTTTCATGACGGACACTGGTCAGGGACATTAAAAAGAAAAAGTGACGGAATAAGAAACGCATTAACTTAATTGTTGAACTAAAAAGTCTATTCTTGGATTTATTATTCATGGCAGTTCCTAATTCACGATAGTTTGGGTTGTTTATTTACCTCACCCTTGTAATACATTTGTTACACATGTATGCTTTCACTAGTATAATTCTGCATGTATTTATATTACACTTAGGTCTACATCTTCAAAATTTTAAGAGTGTAAGTGAGATTCATGTATTTAATACAAGTCTCTCATTTGTAATTTATGCCTTCCTTCTCTAGTGGCAGGACAGTCAAGGCCGACCAAGATCCACCGGGGTCTCGGCAATTACTTATGGCCTTATGGTAGTGTTTCAGGCTCCTAATCTTGAGTGCCTTGCCAGTGGTTCAGTTTCTTTGGGGGGTGAGGGGGACAGTCTTTCATGGCCATTTAATCCATACTTGTAATGTTGTTTTGTAATTGTCAGGGCAACCGTTTGTTCATGGAGCAGTGATAAGGTGAGGGGATATAGAAATTTCTTTTGTGGTGCAGCAACAACTAGGGTCACATGGTGCCGGATTATAGAACTACCCAAAAATACTAGTAACATTAAAATGAAACTCTCTCTCTCTCTCCCCTGTTTTTTAAAGTTTTACATAAGTTAGCTCAGCCTTTGTATCATAAGCATCCACCACCTTATCCAGCTCATCTCATGAGGTGTGCTTTGAGTCAGAATGATTGTGCATTTGCAGTTATTTACTGCAGTATAGACCAGTTTGAGATCATTCACTCCTTCACAAACAAAGTTAAGGAATACTCAGCCTAAGTCTGTCAATGCTGGCATTTTATTTAGCAACATGGTTAAGTCACTTAAATCAACTCAAGCACAAGTTAGCTTCCCTACAGCATTTTTGTGTCCCCAGTGAGACAGTACTTTCTTCTCGTCAATGGAGCCCATTCAGAGCTTTTTGAATATAGTATCACATATGTTCTATGTGTAAAATATTGTGAGCCTTTAAAAAAAAAAAACTTCAAGCATGCTCTGTAGTGTCATGTATTGGTGGAGTGTAGCCAGAACTAATAAAATGAAATAGGAAATAATAAATATAAAATTAAAAAGTGTTCTGTATGCAAGCAAAGAACTGCTTCAGTGTCAGCCTTGCCTCATCCGTCCCTCCCTCACAGTCACCATGCCGCTGCGGAAGCTGTTCTGGGGCCGCAGCTCCAAGTCGTTTCCGGTGAAGATTGTGACTCTTGATGCTGAACTGGAGTTCAGCCTGCCCTGGCGAGCCACAGGCCGAGAGCTGTTTGAGCTGGTGAGCCGCACCATTGGCCTGCGGGAGACCTGGTACTTTGGCTTGCAGTATGAGGACTCCAAGAACAACTTTGCCTGGCTCAAGATGGAGAAGAAGGTGCAGGACCAGGACATCCCTAGGCGCTCCCCAGTGCCGTTTGTCTTCCTGGCAAAGTTTTATCCCGAGGATGTGAGTGAGGAGCTGGTGCAGGAGGTGACCCAGCACCTCTTCTTCCTGCAGGTGTGTATTGGTGGTGGTGGTGGTGGTGGTGGTGGTGAAGGTGGTGAAGGACCGATTCCAGGGAGTAGGTATTCGTGGGAGCAAGTAATGAATGAAATTTTTTCATGCTTTCATGCATGATTTTTCCACTTGTAAAATTATGCTTGATAACTTAAAACCTTGCATTTGTTTACAGATCCAAGAAATCTTTGCTTCATAAAATAAGAAGTATTATTTGAACAATCTTTGAAAAACAGCTTTGTTTTTTCCCATCAGGAAATATTTCAGATTTGCAATAATTTTCTATGTTGGTGTTAATGAGAAAATTACACTAATACAAAAGTTAAAAATTTTGTATCACAGTGACTAGCAGAGAAGTTTCCCTGTGTTGCTGTCCACACACTCATGTCTGTCAGTCCCTCTGCCTTGCTCAGCCTCGCCCACCTCCCCACAGGTTAAACAGTCCATCCTCAGCATGGACATCTACTGCCCACCCGAGATGTCCGTCCTCCTCGCCTCGTACGCTGTACAGGCCAAGTTTGGTGACTATGACCCAGCCACCTACCAGAGCGGGGCGCTGGCCATGGAGGAGTTGCTGCCCCAGCGGGTCATCAAGTGAGTGGTGGAGGGAGGCTGTGGTGTGGGAACTGTGGATGTTGTTTTGGAATGTGAACTAAGGGTATTGTTTTGGTTTATGAGCTGTGGATGTCATTTTGGAATGTGAACTAAGGGTATTGTTTTGGTTTGAGCTGTGGATGTCATTTTGGAATGTGAACTAAGGGTATTGTTTTGGTTTATGAGCTGTGGATGTTTTGGAATGTGAACCAAAGGTATTGTTTTGGTTTATGAGTTGTGGATGTTTTGGAATGTGAACTAAGGGTATTGTTTTGGTTTGAGTTGTGAATATTGTTTGGCAGTTTGAACTAAGGATGTTATTTTGGTTTATGAGGTGTGGATGCTGTTTTGGAATGTGAACTGTGAGTATTATTTTGTATGAATTATGGATACTGTATTGAGTTATTTTACCTCATTATGGTTCACAGGAATTGAGATCACATACATCCTTGTATCTCCTTATCTCATTACTGAGATTAAAGAGACCACTGCTTCAATATGCATCACCAAATGATCTCCCAAAAAAATGGCACTATAATGAATGAATATTTTATACAAACCGGCCTTCCCTTAAATAGCCCTATTGAGTGTACTGTACAAGGTTAGGTTATATATTTCAAGTATCATGTATTTATCTCCCATTTTGCATAATCCATTTGACTTTCCCTTTACAGACTGGCATCTCATTGGATCTTACTATTTTTGTTTGATTTACACATTTATTCTTTTTCCCCCTATTTGTTGCCCTACACCAGTACCCCACTTACATGAATAAAAATAAAAATGCCAATCCTGCCCCTCCTCTTCCTGCTCCTCCCAGCCAGTACCAGATGACGCCAGAGATGTGGGAGGAGCGCATCCGGATTTGGTACGCCGACCACCAAGGGATGACACGGGATGAGGCGGAGATGGAGTATCTTAAGATAGCACAGGACCTTGGCATGTATGGTGTCAACTACTTCAACATTACCAACAAGAAGCAGACGGAACTGTGGCTGGGTGAGGGAGAGTGCTGTGGCGAAGAGGAAGAATGCTGTGGTTGGGAAAGAGAGAATGCTGTGGCTGGAAAAGAGAAATAAGCTGTGGTTAGGAGAGGGAAATATCCTGTAGTAGTGAAGGAGAGTGCTGTGGTGGTAATGGGCAAGGAAACGGAGGTGATGCAGGAATGGTTATTGGTGACATTTCTTTTGACATTGTGATGGTGAGAGGGAACTGGGATGCTGCAGGGAAGTGACAAGATTTATACTTTTTTTATTTCCATGGTGGTGAGGGAAGAGGAAACAAAAGATGCTACAGAAACGGAATTACCAGGGATAGTTGTTCTGGTAGTGAAGGAGAATTGGAATGCTGCAGGATCAGATTTTTTCCCCTTTCCATTTCTTGGGGATTAAAGTTATAGGTTATTTGTTTTCCTTCCTTTGCTTTATCCTGTTTTCCTTCTTTCCTTCTTTCACAGCCTTACTTCTAACTTTAGCACTGCAGCACTCATTTTTTCTATTAATCCTTAGCTTCACAACACTCATTTTTAAGATTCCTGCTGTCAGTATTCTTATAAATCTTTAATTCTCTAACAGTGATTTTTAAGACCTTTTGCCAGTATTGATATAAATCCTCATCTCCACAATTCATTTTTAAGACTGCCTCCTGTCACTCCTATAAAACCTCTCCTTCAGTAGCTACTTCTCTAAATACATTTTCAACCTTAATTATTCCCCCTTAACACAACTGCCCTCCACCCACAGGAGTCACTGCTTTGGGCCTCAATGTGTATGAGAGTGAGAACAAACTGGAGCCAAAGATCAGCTTCCCGTGGTCAGAAATTCGCAACATAAGCGTAGACGATCGTAAGTTTACCATTCGGCCGACAGACAAGACAGCTCCCAACTTTGTCTTCTTTTCCAAGAACTCGCGTATGAACAAACTCATCCTGGACTTGAGTATTGGCAACCACGACTTGTTCAAGAGGAGACGGAAGCCTGACACGATAGAAGTGCAGCAGATGAAGGCAGCGGCAAGGGAGGAGAAGAGGCGGAGACAGGTGTGCATTGAGTGAGAGGTGCCTTGGGTGTTGGGAGGTTGTGGCAGGTGTGTTTTGGGCGATGGGGAAGATTGTGGCAGGTGTGTTTTGGGTGATGGAGCGGGTTGTCAGGTGCATTTTGAGTGATGGAAGATTGGCAGGTGTGTTTTGTGTGATGTGGAAGATTGTGGCAGGTGTGTTTTGGGTGATGGGAGTTGAGGTTTGGTGCTGTGATGCTGCTGAGATGTGATACTGGAAGCATGTGTGTGGTGAATAAAGGAAATGAGATAGGAATTTACACCTGTGCCCTTTGTGTCGTATCTTTTCACAAGACATCCTATAGAGTCGTAGTTTCCTAGTCCCTTTGCTTCATTCCTTGTAGTTGCCTCTTATTTAGGGATTACAGTGGCAGTAATCTTAACACCTGCCATGGAGTGCACAAGCCTGCCCCCTTTCACCAAGAGCTGACAGGGATAAGTGTGTGAATGTCTAGAGTGTGTGGTGCTTTTGCTGGGCCACCCCACATGTAATTGCTGGTGTATAGATAGGTAGACCCTTGCATCCTTCTCCATCCCTTCTGACAGATTGAGAAGGACAAGCTGGCACGAGAGAAACACTTGCGGGAGGAGGTTGAGCGTCAGAAGGCAGAGCTGGAGCAACGTCTGTATCAGTACCAGGATGAGATGCGGGCTGCCAACGATGCACTCAGAAGGTGAAGTTAGCAAAATGATAGTAAACATGTATTGCATTTGTAACCATCATCATTACACTCATCTCTCCAGCCTAGTGTTCATACCACTTCACAAGACTCCCTTTATTCCCCACTTGCAGATCAGAAGCAAGATAATCAGAATAACAAACATTGCATTTATAACCATCACCATAACATTCATCCTCTCTCCAGCCTGATGTGTATATTACAGTCATCCCTCATTATCCAAGGAGGGTCAGGTAATGGACACACCCATGGATAAGGAAAACTGGAAAATTAGTCTGCATAAGAGTGAAACCATGGAAACAAACTGTGATGACTAGTATTTCATAAATCTCCTCCACTTGCAGGTCAGAAGAAACTGCCGAGCTCTTGGTGGAAAAGTCTCGCATTGCTGAGGAGGAGAGCATGCTGCTGACCCAGAAGGCCACTGAGGCAGAGCAGGAGTGTCAGCGTGCTCATATCATTTCCGCCAAGACGCAGGAGGAGAAGATAGCAATGGAGCACAAGGTTGGTAGAGGATGGCTGGTGCAAAGTGAAGAAATACAGTTAGTGTGTTTGTGTCTTGGGATGTGTGCTTGTTCCTAAAATGTTGTTTTTGATTGGGTCTTTGGAAATGGCATCTGTGAATCCTAATCTTGGTTCTTTTAGCTTCTGCTGGAGGTTGCCACATCAGATCACTCCTCTCAAAAAAGTGTTAAATTTAATAAGCAGTAATAGAAGGAAAACTTGGACATCCACACTTATAGTTCTTATTTACCTGTCAGTTTAAACCCAAACCATGAGCTGATTTCATGAATTTTCCAACTCCATGGCAGGTGAGGGAGGCAGAATTGCTAGTCTCGACACTGGTGGAGGAAGGGGAGCGCCGGGCCACCGAGGCGGAGAGGCTGCAGCAGGAACTGATCCGCGCACGCATTGCTGAGAAGCAAGCAAAGGAGAAACTGGGCAGCTTCATCCAAAGCATCAATGGTTCCATCAGTCACTCTGTCGCCAACTCCACCGCACTCAATGCCTCTCTCCTCAATGCCTCGCACTCCCTTCTCAACTCCTCCACGCCGCATCTCCCTGCCTCCACCTCAATCTCTCATGGGTGAGTGAAAATATTACATTATTGCCAACTTTGCAGTTGGTGTCTCTCCCCTTAGTGCCTTCCATCCACACCTTAACCCCTTACCCATGCCATACCTCCCAGCTTCCTCCACTTCAGTATCTCTGGTGAACTGCCCATGCAATATAACCTTTCCCTTGCTTTACTCCACCCTCCTTCACTTCAACCTTGTAAACTGTCACTTCAATAAATCCTTTCCCATCCTTTTACCCTTGTCTCCTCTTTGATATCTTGTAAACTGTCCCCTTGAACCTAATCTTTCCTTTCCATTACTCCACCTTCTTCAGTATCTGACAAACTGTCCCTTGAACTTTACTTTCCCTCCCATTACTCTATCCACATTGTCTTTCAGTCTATCAGGGAGCACCAGTCACCACCACATGGCCATCGGATCAACAGGGGACCTTCCTGATCTCACCCTTGGAGGAAGTACAGACGCCCTGGAGTCCTCGTATGCTCGGCCTCCTGATCTCATGTCCCTGGACCTCCTCAATGACACAGACGTCGATCAGCTCAGCCTAGAGATTGAGAAGGAGCGGGGAGAGTACCTGGAACGCTCCCGCCACCTCCAGCAGCAGCTACAGCACCTCAAGTCGGAGATAGAGGTAATGTGGGGGTGCTGTCACTGCTGGTTTGTCTTCTGTCAGTTGTGGTCTGAAAGTTGTGAGTTTCGTCTTGGTTCATGGAGTGTTTGCAAAGGAGAAATTGTGCTCTTGTAATTCTTATTGTTGCCATTACTCATTTTGGATATTTTATTTTTCTCTCACTCTCTTTTTATATGTCTTATCTGTTTGTCAGACTGTCAGTTCAACTGTCTATCTATTCACTCAGAGTTCCTTTGTTTTCAAGTTTGTTTCTTTCAGTCACTGTTTTCTGAAATTTGGTGTTTGTGTATCAGCTTGACTTTATGCTTGTATTTGGATTTTCTCTCTCTCTCTCTGTCTGTCTGTCTGTCTGTCTGTCTGTGTCTCTCTCTCTCTCTCTCTCTCTCTCTCTCTCTCTCTCTCTCTCTCTCTCTCTCTCTCTCTCTCTCTCTCTCTCTCTCTCTCTCTCTCTCTCTCTCTCTCTCTCTCTCTCTCTCTCTCTCTCTCACCTCACCTCACCTCACCTCACCTCCACACAGGTGCTCAAAGTGGAAGAAAACCAGACAGTCCTTGATGCCGTCTACCACGAGCAGCTGCGTTCTGGGGAGACCAAGTACTCCACCCTGCGCCGCACTCGCTCCGGCACCACTAAGACTCGGGTCGCGTTCTTCGAGGAGCTGTAGTGTTCGGAGCTCCGTCCTCACTACCACTGTGCCTGTGTCCCTCTTTGATAGATACAGACATTAGGTGTTTAGGTTATCAGCATTTTTTTCACTCATCAGCATTGTCTTGTGTCCCAGAGCTTATATTTTGCATGCTCCTGGTATATGTCTCATCGTTTTCATTCATCTGCCTGACAAATTCATGACCCAATGAGTCGTGTGCAGCGTTTCATCTTTCTTAATTGATATGCTTTAAGTATGCATGCTGTCCTTTTATGATAATTTAAAGTCATTCATTTCGTTGTATTAGTCATCAGTAGCTTCTTAGATTATTGATTTTTCTGCACAAAACCTTATAGTATCAGCTTCTATCTTATTTCAGCTTTTATATGATTCTTTTCAATACTTCATTCCTCCAGCACCTCAATATTGCCTTTCATATTTGAGATCTGATTTTCATCTATTCCTTATTGCCCTTGTAACAGCTTGGTACCTCCTCTTGCACTACTGTTGCTTTCAAGGTCTGCAAGATTGTCTGCCTCTTCTAAATACCATTTCTCACACTCAGTCCTTGTAACAGCTTGGTTTCTCCTCTTGTACTACTGTTGCATTCAAAGTCTGCAAGATTGTCTTTTGTTCTATATATCTTCATGGCAACTTTTGTCTTTCTCCCATGCACTTTTTTGCTTCATTACTCTCATCTTCCTTTTTTTTTTGTGTGTGTGACAGTTAACCTTTGATTCATAGATGGTAATTTAACGTATCTTTGTAAAATAAGCTACAGTCTCCTAGTCTTGCGTGATCTCATAACCAGAATTTGTCCTTCAGATCAATTTGGTTGTGATGCTCCAGATGGGGCATGGTGAGGTAGAACATGTTGGATTAGGTTAGACTTCTCATTGATCCTTTTTCAATACTTGACACTTGGAATATTTGTTAACATGATCCTACAACTGTTAGAGTAACCAGACACTCACTGATATCAGACTCGCTCCCCTTATTAATCCATTGAATCAAGGGTTAACTCTCTTTGTATGTTGTATGGCTTGATGTATGGCTGCTATTCACACCATGCATTAGTCCCAGATGCTGGAGGGGAGTGGTGCCAACACCCATGGGGCCGAGTCAGTGTTCGGTGCATCCTGCCTTGCTGCTTGCTTCTTCCAGCCCAGCCCGTGCTTCCTTCAGGCCCATGCACCTGCCTCACTTATCAGGTCCTGTGCCTAAGCCTCTTGCTTGATTATTTCACTGTATATTTCTGAAGCTATTAGGTATTCTACAGCACTAGAGTTTTTAGATAAGGAACACACTCAAGGTATTTTTAGCTGTTTCGAGTTGGGAAGTCACACTGTCCGAGAGGAAAGCAATGTTTCATGTCTATCTTAAAAGAAAACACTTGTGTCAGAGCCCAAGCCAGGCTGGTGCAGTATAAAGTAGGCATCTTTTACTTAAACTTTAAAATTTAAAACTACATACTTACCACCACCCATTGCGAAATACTGTAATACCTTCAAACAGTTACCAGCTTTGTGGTTGTGCCTGTGACTGTCACCAACATATCATTTATACATGAATCATTTATGCATGAAAGAGTTCAGATGAATCATTCATACATGAAAGAGTTCAGCTGCATCAGACTGAGAAGATCCACGTAGTTCACCTGAGACAAGTGATTCTAAACATTTGCATTTCCAGTAGCTTTTCATCAAACTGTTTATTGGTCACTAAGTGAGAGCCACCAGTTTCAGTTTTGATACTTAAATATCTATGCATCTTCTTAGCCTGAATTGCATTCCTGATACACACACATGTCCTTCACTTCTTACCACTGCTAGGTGCATAGTATTATTAATTGACAAATGAGCTCATTGCATTATAAACCATGTATGTGTGAATGTATATACATATGTATGTTAGCCACCCAGTGCCTTCTTATTCTCTCAAGGGGAATCAGTGTGGCCTGTGCTCTGACTCCTTCACTGTGGTAATGACAGCTGCAGACACCTACCCCTCGTGCCTCCAGGGCCAGGTGGTGCCCTGCTCTAGTGTTTGGGTGGTCATTGACGGTAATTATCACTGGACACATCATGACATTTTCTGCATTCATTGATAAGGAATCATATTTCCACAACTTTAAATGAGATATAGAGTAGCACAAAGGTTTGTTAAATTTCTTGACTGCTGGGAACCTGATACAAGATGGGCCGAGTGCCAGTTTTATTAATGTTAGTTTGTCATTGGCTGTGGTAAATACCATTTACATCTCCTTGTTGCTTAAAGACACTACCATAATGAGTAGCTGCTCTTCTTCAGAGGAAAGCACAACATGGTCAGATTATCACCGTGGATCCTGAGTCACAAATACAATTTAAGAATGATTGTGTGCCAAAGACATTGTTCTAAGGATACTTAATTTATTGACAATTTAATAAGTTACTTTAAAATGTTGCTGGTATTCATCATACATTCAAAGAGATTTTGGGCACAATTTATCAGAAATTAACCAGTGTGCTGGAGGTGACAATCTAAGTGTTAAGATAAATTGATATTTCCAAGGCTTGGGGTGAAGCTGTGTTTGCACATATAATGAAGGGATGCTTGCCCTGCTTAGGTGTTAATGTTAATGTTTTTGAGAAACTGCAGCCAGTGTGAACACATTATATACTGCTTGATGGCTGAGAAGTTGTGATGAAATCAGTATACATAGTACATGTAGCTTTGAAGAAATGGTGTTGCAAATCTGTAGGAGTGTTAATGAAGCTTTCACAAGTTTTTCTTCTACACATTGTATATTTTGTGTATGTATGACAAGCACGTGGAGAGTGGTGGTGAGGGAAAGTGGTGAAGCAGTAGCACTTCATTTACTCTTGTTTCAGCTGTTGCTTTCCTCACTGTGGGACTTGGGAATGTAGCCACTTATATATCCCACTGTAAGACTTGAAGTCTCAGGTCATCTGAATAGCTTATCCTGCTGATTGGCTGTTGTTCCTCTACCTGTGGCCATGATTTAATTACCAGGAGAGACAACAGCCAGTCAACAGGATGAGCAGCACATTGTGTGAGAGGGTCACATAGAGGGGCTTCACAAGCTGCTGCTGTCTAAGGAAAGCAAGAGATGAAGTGTTATGGTAAGACTTCTGCTTCATCCCATGTTTCTCTCCCCACTGAATTCCACTGTTCATGTATTGACAGACAAGTCTCATTGATGTATCTTGGCTTAAGGTATATAGTATATAGCATTTGCCCAAGTGGTTGTTAAGCCGACCCCTTCACATTGGCAGCACCTCACATTAGGAACAATTACTGTGTTGCTGTAAATATAAACATGTGTATATAGATTTCCCATTTATTTTTTAAAGTATCTGCCAAATACTCGTACATTGTTGGTGACTGTAGTTGAGAGATCTGGCAGGAGGCAACAGTTTGTGTACTGTTGTTTGGTCTGTGCTCTTTCCCATGTTGTTATCCCTGCTGCTTAGTCAGATGTGAAAGTGGTGTTGTCTGAGTCAGCTCATTGTAGCCTTAAGTGACATTGTGATAGTCCTTGAAAGGTTAATGTGACAGGAGCAGTGTCTCACCTGTGCCTTCTAAAATGGACTTTCCTCAAGCTGCCAAAGATCTACATCAACTACGTGACCCCAGGCAAGCACTCTCGCTTCCCTGGGTTGTCAAGATAGCCTAAGGAAGGAGGAAATGTTCTTGTTTAATATTTTACATATATAAATAAAAATGGAGTCAAATTGCTAGTTTCTTGTCTGCTGCATATACTAGTCAGTTGGGAAAGGAAAGTTCAATAAGCTAGATAAAAATACATTCTTGAGGTCTTCCAACAGCCAAACAGGAAACACACTCATTACCGTAAAAGTATTAACAAACCCACAGGAAGAGGGAGGTGGCGGCAGCGGCAGCGGTGCGTCAGGAAGGCACAAGGGAGTACACAGGTCAAGAGACGAGAGCAGCAGCCTTGCTCACGGCCAGCGGGGCAAGCCGTCACAACACAGTGGTGGCCCATGGATTAGCAGATGCATTAATACAACTTCATTTGCTTTCATCTAAGTACTTTAAAAAATTTTTGATTAATTTTTAAACACAGCATACATTTCACTTACAGTTACATGTAGTATACCCATAAATCTCTATGGTATATAAATTCGTGGTACAAATATTCGATATGTAAATCTCTATAGCAATGGAGCCATCTATACAGATCTACATATCTAGACAGGTGTGCATAAATCTACAGAGTGTATAGGTATATATTTCCAATCATACTGTAAAAATTGTATTTTTAAATTAAGCATGAAAAGATACAATGTATGCACAAAAAATTCTAGGTAACCCAAGTCTACCTCCATTATACATTGGAAAGAATGCTTTGTCTCTAGTATGTTAAAATACTGAAAATAATTTAACAGCATAACAAATATATTATAATAATATAAACTTATTGATGAATAGTTAAGGGGACAGGGGGTGGCCAGCTATACACCCCCAGAGCAGGGCAGCAGTGAGCCTGTCTGGTACATCATCAGTGGCTGCGACACTACCCGGACAAATCCCAGCAGCAGGACGCACCTTGGTGGCCGGCACAGCAGCACTTAAGGAACAGACAAGGCAGCATCACAGAACACACCATACAAGGTGCAGGGTGACTGCAGGGTCCCACAGGTCCTGGCAGCCTGGAATGACTGTGCTGGACTCACCACACATCATTCCCTCAAGACTCCAGCAAGGAGGTGGTGCATCCTGCCCCGGGGTGAGCCCAGCCCCAAAGGCAGGGTGGGGCCAGCTGGAGGTTCAGGGTCTCAGAGAGCAAACATCTGGTTGGTGTCCTTGTCGTCTCGGGCAAGGGTACGCTGCCGAGGACCAGAGGACCCAGTGGCAGCAGTGATGGTGGGCAGGGAGTCCGCTGCTGCTGCACGTTCCTCCAAGAACCTGTCGAATTCTGAGGAGGATATGGTCTCCTCCCGTGGTGCTGGCACGGGCTGGTGGCAAAACAGGTGGAGTTAGTACAGTAGTGAGCTGCCTTCATCCTCTAATTCTAGAAATACCTTTTCTACTGTTTAATCTTTCTAGAACACTACTATTCATCTCTATATACTATGCTGAATTGTCCTTCCTTCCAGGCTGCCAGGACCTGTGGGGCCCTGAGGGCAACCTGCACCATTCAAAGTTTGTTCTGTGAGGATGCTCCATTTTTCCTCAAGTGATACTCTGCTGGGAGCCAGCTAAGAGTTGTCTTCCTGCTAGTTACTTCATGCTGAGCTAACCAGCTCAAGTGTCTGACACAGACTGGGAGTAGGTTTGAGACAGCTTTGTGTGGAATGAAAGGTTTGAGACAGCTTTGTGTGGAATGAAAAGGAAAGATTAAGATCAGGTGAGGAGAGAGGAAGAGTGAGCCTAGAAATGGAGCAGAATTTCTCTCTCTCTGGTAGTGGTGATAGCCTGTGATCAATGCTATCTGCCTGGAAGCAAGTTTTTTCTCCTCCTTTGGTATAAGATAACAATCTCTCTCTCTCTCTCTCTCTCTCTCTCTCTCTCTCTCTCTCTCTCTCTCTCTCTCTCTCTCTCTCTCTCTCTCTCTCTCTCTCTCTCTCTCTGGTAGTGGTGATGGCCTGTGATCAATGCTCTCTGCCTGGAAGCAAGTTTTTTCTCATCCTTTGGTATAAGATAAACAAAATTATCATGGTGTTTATTAATCTACATTGGTGCGAAGGGAAACTTACACCAGCAACAAGCAACCCAAGAGAGATCTGATGAGGATTACAATTTGTTTAGATTAAAAAACCAACAGTTTACTTGTCCCTGCTACTCCTGCTGCTCACTGTACTGTGGGTGAAGCAAAGGCTGCACCTTCCCCATTCTGCCTTGTATTTGTATGTTATAATTTGTTCCCACAGACAATATATATATAAATATTTTCATGTTTATATTAAATTTAATATAAAAAGATTGTGGTACCCAAGTACTAGCTTAATAAAAAGCACACAAAAATGATAAGTCCCTTTGTGATACAGAAACATTACTGAGGAAAATTTCTGGGAACACTGTTGTAAGGGAAAAAATTATGGTACGGAGAAATGCCAGGAACAATGAAACCACTTGTGATTGATACGTTGATAGGGGAAAAAAATGTGAGGTACAAATACAAGGTAGAGCAGGAAGGAGCAGCAGTGGTGCCACTCACAGATCTGATGTCATAGCACCAAGAAGGCAAGCATTGGGTGACAGTAACAAGTCAACTGTCAAAATAGTGGGCAAAAAAGTTACAATCTCCATCAGATTTCTTAGACTAGTTGTTGTTGTTGTACATCTCTGCCTTTTGCACCAACATTGATTAATACATGCTATTTGATTATCTTGTCTACTTTATATGGGAAAAATCAAGAAAAATACATCCTTCCAGGCAGCAAGCATACAAACAGTGCATATAGATACCACTTCCCCAAAAAGCAAGAATTCTGTAAGATATTTTGTAGAAAGGCTTTATGGAATGCACTATGTTATACAGATCATACTAGCAAGTTTTGAAGGTCATACTAAGTTCCTCATTAGCTGTGATGACAGCCACATCCCCAAGACAATGAGTTGTGTGTTATTGCAAGCAGATCCCCTTAATCCTAGTAGTAACTAACCTCTTCATACCAGCAGGCTCATCACAAGCCTACAGCCATCACTAGCTCACTATCAGGAGCCACAACATGAACAACAACAATCAGTAATAACAGTAATACATATAGCAGTAATACATGTACAGTCAAGCTTCAGGAAGCAAGGAGTGAAATGTGATCCAAGCCAATGTAGACATTAAAGACAAAAGAAAAAAATGTCTGAACACAAGACATAGCTTGTTGGGTGTAAAATAATAAATAAACAATGGGATATCAGCCAGACAACAAATGCACAAAGGGTTTTCTAAAGGGCCATGCCATGCTGCACATGTACTATCAATAATAAATTCCATGCATGGGTAAGGCAGGGCAATGCAGATCTGCCCAGCACTTTCTGCCTCTCCAGAGAATGGACATGAGGGAGGGAGGGAGGGAGGACATAATGAAAAAGGGAGCCTATAATGATCTAAGGACAAAGCTACTTACTTGCTCATTCAGCCAGGCCTCCATCTCTTCAAAGTCACTGTCTTTCTGTTGCTGAAAAAACGTACACACACAAAAGCACCACATTAGCAGAGGGATCAAAAAAAACACCAAAGTAACATCTGGCCTTAAAGTGTTAGGGGTTGCAGTGCTAACAGCTGCCTAGTGAGTGTCAGGAGCAAATCTTTAGTTTAAAAAAATTCTAGGGAATTATTAATCTGTGCAAAATGTTTGTATTTTGATGTCAGTAATTCTAATATATTTCATCTATTTAAATTTCAAATTTCAGATCTGTTAACTTACTAGAGGCAACACTGCTTACTACTGCCGTGGTCCATGACATCTACACTGCGCACACACATGCATGTGTGTCTACATACTTACACTACACACGCAGGCAAGGGTTATCATCTAATACTTCCTTCTCACAAAGTCTTGTATCTAAATTGTCAATGTGTTAAAGAGTTCACTTTCCTCAAAGGGCAATACATCTTGCAGCAACACTATTAATATATTAAAAGTCCACCCTAAAACAACACAATGCCTATTTACTTTGGACTGGCTTGAGTATTCAAATGACTGCATAGAACCAAGTGACCTGACAAGGAATCTGTAAACTGCACTGATGTCTGGGACACCAATCCCTCTTTGGTCATGAAGGTGGGCACACCAAGAGGCACCAAGAAGTCACAGAAAAAGGAACAGAAGAAAATCTAGAATGACAAACAATTTCAAGAATCACTATTCAATGTGTTACAAAGTGCCATTCAAAAATTAATCCTTAATAAGTGCCATTCAAAAATTATAACAATTAAGGAAATGTCCACTGTCTGATCATGAAAGAAACACAAACATGATAGTGACAAATCATGTAACAGTATTTGGAACACTGAAGCCTCAAACTGTGTCACGGGGAAGATGCAAACATGTGCATCCAAACATTTGGAGCAGGAATCAAGAGCCGTAGGAATCAAGAGCTGTGCTTCTGTGAAATAGTTTTCATAGCGATTTGAAGCCAGGAATAAATTAGTTTTCATAGCGATTTGAAGCCAGGAATAAATTTAAGACGGTTAAGAAAAACTAATCACACTGGAAGTGACATAGTCCAAAAGTTACCTACTTATTATTCATTACCTATGACTGTGTGTGTGTGTGTGTGTGTGTAATGTGGATACAACATGAATTGTATAACTGAGCAGACTCACTAATTTTTCTCCAATGAACTTGTGTTGTTTCAGGGCTTCTCTGCTATGAAGATAAAGCACCACTGGTTTTGTCCCTACAAGACTGTTACATTTTGCTACACATAACTGAACTCGGCAAAACACAAAAATTCTACCTCAGCACTGGTTGAGTTTACAGGCTCCACTACCCTATCAGGTACACAGCACTGAGTCAGAGCAGCATCAGATTAATTGCTGACAGGCACAGAGGCCTGCATGCCATGCCTGGTGGCTGTAGGATCCACTCAATTTACACTGCTGGCAGTTTATTCATGTTCATTTCTCTGCATATTACCTCTGAGAAATGCCATGACAATAACTCAAAGGTACTCTACTTCTGCATTTTGATGCTAAAGAAGAAAGATTAAATAATTTTCAGTCCTTTCATTCAATAAAAGACTGGAAAACAGACCAAAAGGCACCACTGAGCAATAGGTGTCTTGTCTGAGGTCACCATTCACCAGTGAGACAATGCAGCATAACTTGAGGACTCCAGCAGCACTAAGAAGCACGTGTTACTCAAAGGATGTGAGTAGCCATCATAAAAGCCAATCAGGGCCATCTATGGAGTTAATGACAAAAAAAACGCTAACTCTTCTCTTTTTCTCCTTACCCACAGCGACTCCTGAGCTCCAACACAGCCAAGAACAACAATGCCGGGAAAAAAATAAATCAGTCAAATTCCTTAACTTGTCTTCCATTCTTTCCTCTCAGCTGGAAAGTGTGAGTGTATGTTTGTGTGTGTGTGTGTGTGTGTGTATGTGTGAAAGATGGACTCATGGAGTGGATGTGTAAGATTCATGCCAAATGGGTACGCTACATTACTAATAATCAACTAGAGGGGAGTTTGGGGAGTGGGATCAGGGAACAGTTACTACTAGTGGAATAAACATAACCATAAGTACACATGTGCAAAACATTGGTGCAGGTGAAATATGACCTCCCGAGGTGGCAAATGATGCAACCTTAATACTGGTATCCATCTGGCTGACTTAACTCACTCTTTCATGTGTTGCCATTCATTATATTTAGAAGTCCCCTCCTCATCTTACTTTATTGTAATCAAATTGCTGTGTCTTCAACTTTAACTCTGATGGCACGTAAGCTAATTTTAACAAAATAACTATTGAGTGCAGCTAAATCATTCATAAAATATTTTCTTTAGTACTGTCATAAGAGAACTGTCATAAGTACTTAACATTAATCAATGAAGCGTTATATCACAGAAAATGTGCTGTTTAACCAACAAAATATTACTGAGTAAAGAAAAGACCTGGCTTCAGTGAGGGAATCTTTTGTCGAATCAAAGCAAACTTTTATCAATTTCAACAAAACAAACGTAATCATTACATATGCACACATCTCGACTAGCAACTGGATCTAAGTTCATAAAGAGATAATCTATCCCAACCTCCTCCACTGGGTCAGGAGTTGAGACCCAAGCATGAGGAAGATTCAAGAGTGATCACACTGTTTATCATCATTCATATCATCAGAGATCAAGTATCATTCCAAAGCACTACAAACATTCACAGCCAAATGCCAATCACAGCAGCAGCACAAAGCAAATTATGGATTTCGTAAACTGAACAGGGAATTATATGCTGATGGCAATACCAACGTGAAGGTAAGCGTTCATTTGCCACTATAAAAGAGGAGGTGGTCTAGGCTGCTTAAATGAGAGGGGCATTTAGGATGCCAGGCAAGGGAGAGAGGACAAGTACTCACAGGATTGTGCCGCACCTGGGCCACACGCCCCAGGGAGGAGGGGGTGGTGTCTGCTTCAGTGTTGTCCTGATAAGTGCTGCTGCTGTTGGAAGGGAGGTAAGGTTAGTCAAATCTATTCCAGATATTAAAGCTTATCTATCAATATCTGATACAGTAAAAGAGTCGGCATTAATTCCTGTCCATACATTCTCTCCTTGCTTGCTCTGATCACTTCAGTCTCCTCAGAAATAAGGACTTAACATTTAATGCAAGCTCCATTTAAAAGGAGCAAAAAATTTTTAATTGACCATCATTCAACAAATACGAAAAAAACGTGTTCCTTAATATGAAGAAAAAAATGTTCAGGGAGAAGAAACATTTAGTACAGTTCAAGATGGCAAGTGTCAGGATGCCACATACCTTTAAGATGGAAAGACAAAATTTGTAACACAACTCACAACCTGTACACCCTGTTCAGAACCAAGCTGCAAGATTATACTGTATACTCAAACACTAATGACAGAAACAGCTGGTAGCTCAGGCAAGGAACTTTACACAAGAGTATTTTATTGACAGATCATGCTATCACCTGGTTTTGGTGTTTTCATAAGTGGCTGTCCGGGACTGAGCGAACATGTCAAAGTCTGCATCTTCATTCTTCTTGACCTTCTGAGGAGAAGCACCCACAGCTGAAAGTGAGGACAGATGTCAGAATGCAAAGCTGTGAAAACCTGCAACTCTTCCACTGTGACAGAAAAAACAGGATAAGGTGGTGTGAGGATCCACAACTCAAACAACAAGGATTACTTACAATAGGTGATAGGTGATGATTTACACTACCAAGGAATTACATATCAGCTTAAAAACTCTGCACCACTCAATACATAGTAAATATATATTTCTTATTCCATATTTCTTCATCTTGACTCAACCTTTGGCAATATCTAAGAACTCAATTCCAAAGTTACATAAACCTACACATGTTGATAAACACAAATCAACAGGTCATGGTACAATCAACAGAGGATCAGAAACAAAAAATTGGACAGGAGATGCTAGTGTCAAGACTGGCCTGGTGTTATACTGAGGGATGCCAGCTGTGCCGAGGGAGCTTCATCAGCCAGGTCAATGAGGGAGACTTCTGGGGTCTGCTGCTGGGGGGGTGGCACGGCCGGTTGGGTCTGAGGAGGCGTCTTGCTGGGACTGCCGGCGCTCTTAACCTTACTCATGTAACGGTCATACCTGTGGCAAGGGAGAAGTTTGAAGTTGATACAAAACACACTAGTGCAATGTGAATACAAATACACAACAATGAATACCATCAGACAGATCTGGACATAGAAAAGTGTGAAGATTGAAGTTTAAATATATGAAGGAAATGACAGATGATATATAACACAAAAAATAAAATACAAATACAAAGCTCTGGCAAAATGCATGTGAAACAGAACATAATGAAAGTTTTAGACACATGACAAGAAAGACCAAAATGAAAGGGTCAATATATGTTGGAAATGAAGACATATTCACTTCTGATGTTGCAATGTGAAGGAGACAACTCACCTGATGAAGAGGTTGTTGAGGTTGTCATTTATCCTCAGGAGGTCAGCAGTGAGGAGGTCATCGCTGACACGACCCACCAGCTCCACCACCCGCTGCTGCATGGCACGGCAGGTGGCATGCAGCTCCTGTAATACACGCACACCTGTATTTACCTGCTACCTGCCGTACACAGACATAAGAGGTAGATGAATGGAACAGACTCAGAAAAAGAAGATAAGACATATTTATTGATGGAAATGATGGGTGGAAATAGGTAGGTATGTTTCACACAGGGACTGCCACATGTAGGCCTGATGGCTACTTGCAGCTCCCTTTACTTTTCTGTCCTTGTGCTCTTATATGTTGGGATGAGCTGCAGGTGGTGGTGTGTGCAACGAAGATCCACAACTTGACTAAGGATTTCAATTTCAAATGTTTCAGTGTCACTTGAACTTTTAATGTGCTATGGTGGAAGTCCTGGTTTGCAATGGTGCTTTTATAATTCTAGTAGAGGTGTGTGCAAGGAACATCCACAATTTAAAGACTAAGGACTTGAATTTCAAATGTTTCAGTGTGTTACTTCAACTTTTTTTAATATGCCTTTATGGAAGTTCTGGTTTTAAAAGGGTTCTTTTGCAAGGATACTTTGATCATCCTATTATCTAGTGGTTCAACAAGGATTCTGCCCCACCAGCAAGAAAGAACATCCCATGAAAACTCAACTGACCATATCTGTGGCCTATGAAAACAGTCCTAATAAGAGCCCACAAAACCCTTCAAAATACAGGCTTAAGCTGGATAAAAACAGATATGAACATGGGACAAATCAGTTGCAAGAGGGAGATTTCAAGACACTTAACATTTTTTGATGATCCTTTTGACCTTTCTTTTGAGACTGGCATTCTCAGTGCCCCTTACCAGTGCTCTCTCTTACATAAAAAAAACAAGTATGACTCCAATTCAGTATACAATACCAAAGCAAACACACATGCACACACACACCTGGAGCAGCTGTAGGTCCTCCTGATGCTCCTTTCCTGGACTCAACTCAGTCAGCATCTCTGCCAACACCTTTGCATTGGACTCTACCACATCCAGCTCACTGTGCAGTTTGGCCCGTTGCTCAGCAGTCAGTGTGGTGGGGGCAGCAGGGGAGGTGGGGGCAGGGGGAGCAGGGTGGTGGGGGGCCTGGCGACGTGGTGAGGTGGCCATCATGCCCCCACCAGTGCCAGAGGTGGGTGGACGGGTGATGGTGCGTGGCTCTGGGGCTCCTGAGGTCTGTGTTAAAGAGAAAGAGGGGGAAGGTGCTCTTATGTTCATATTCTCAAATGTTACAGTGTCTTAAATAGTTTTAGCAAATTCTAGTGAAAGGTAAGAGTTTTTAAGAGTGTCTTATGTTGAAGAAAGAGATGCTCATATGTCCATTCTCAAAAGTATCAGTGTCTTATCTCAACCAGCTTTAGCAGACTCTTAGCAGGTTACAGTAAAGGTTATAAGAGTTTGTAAGAGTGTTGTCATGTGTTAGAGAAGATTTATGTCCATATTTTCAAGTGTTTCAGTGTCTTGTTTAAATTACTCTTAGGAGGTAATGGTGAAAGTTGTAGGGTTTTAAGTGCTGTCATGACTGTAATGATAGTTCAACATGGATTCTGCATCATTAATAAGAAGAAAAACATTGTGAGAAGCCAATTAACCTTCCCTATTCTCTATGGCCTTTGAAAAAATTGTCCTAATAAAGCTAAAAAGGCATCTAAGAATATAAGCTTTAATAATAAAAGCATCTAAAAATATAAGCCTTAATAATAATAAAGACTCAAAACTTGTGCTTCTCAATACTTCAAAATTTTGGCAACGTCTCTAAAGTTCCACTATCACATTAGCCTTCACAGGATATGAGGAGCAG
Organism: Scylla paramamosain; assembly: GCF_035594125.1. Classification (NCBI taxonomy): domain Eukaryota; kingdom Metazoa; phylum Arthropoda; class Malacostraca; order Decapoda; family Portunidae; genus Scylla; species Scylla paramamosain. Next base: position 8,874,481 of record NC_087176.1, read on the forward strand.
AGCAACATACCCTCTGAGGAGTGATGATTGGTGCCATGGTGTCAAGGTTGGTGGCTGGGAACTCCACTCCCTTATGCTTCAACTCAGCATACACCTAAAACACACGAACACTTGTAATATTCATATACACTCATGACACAATGCCAAATATTTTCCATGCCTGTAAGCTGTCTTCATAACTCTGCATTCCCTCCAAACACACTGCAGCACACTCATGTATCTTGAACACAGAGGAAAAATTATATGATACCTGCTAATTCATCTGAGTAAGTGTAGGAAATCTTTTCAACCAATAACCATCCTACAGGCGATAAAAAGCTTGAATTATTCCCTACAGGCACTAAGAAACTTGAATTATTCCATCACTCGTTTTGCTGTCAGTAGTGTACTTCAAAATCATACTCTTAATCTGTATTGCAACATTTCACTAAACTTGACATGAACCAAACACAATCAAATAGTTAAAAAGTCTGCAATAACAATAACAAGCATGAGACAGGCAGACAGACAGACACAGAGAGAGAGAGAGAGAGAGAGAGAGAGAGAGAGAGAGAGAGAGAGAGAGAGAGAGAGAGAGAGAGAGAGAGAGAGAGAGAGAGAGAGAGAGAGAGAGAGAGAGAGAGAGAGAGAGAGAGAGAGAGAGAGAGAGAGAGAGAGAGAGAGAGAGAGAGAGAGAGAGAGAGAGAGAGAGAGAGAGAGAGAGAGAGAGAAACTTACCTGACTCACACCTGACAGCTCTGGTTGGTGTCTGAAGGCATCTGCCCAAGCCTGGATGAGGGACAGGACCTTCTCCTGTACAGACGGTGGTGGTTCATTCTTGGGACCTGGCGGTGGAGGAAGGCACCGGGGTGAGATGAGAAGAGATGAGAAGTTGTATGTTGCAGTGTAAGAAGGTTAAGAGAAGGAAGTAAAACAGAAAGATTAGAAGAAAATGAAAGATGGTTGATGCATTGTGAAAGGGGAAAGTCAATGAAATGAAGCTGGGATGAGATGAGAAATGGTGAGGATAGCAGTATGACAGTGTTATGAGAATTCAGGTAAGTTAGTGAAAAAAAGAAAAGAAAACATGGCTAATGAGTTGTCAAAGGTGAAAGTCAAAGGAATGCAGCAGGATTAGGAGTGAGAAGTGAAAGGGTACAAGGTGTTCTGGGTTGCAAGGTAGGGGTGCACATGGAGTAACAGGCAAAAACTAGGTGGGTGGGGTTACATGGCTGGCAAGGCAGGGAAGTAGATGGAAAGGAGGCACAGTAAAGGAAGGGGAGTGGCAAGGTTGCATTCAGGGAGGGCGTGATATTGTAAAATATGTATGTCGACATTGATCCTCACATGTGAGCTTGCCACTTCTTTCCTTGACAAATGAGAGAATTCTTTCCTTGACAAACAAAAGAGAATAGGTGTTTAATTTTGTCTTTTCTTGGCTACACAACTACTTAAATGACTTCAGTATAAAAATAAGTGCTAAAAATTTTGTGTGGTTATGAAAAAAAATGTCAAGCTGTGAAAGGACAAAGAAGACAGTGAGCCCCACCAAGACAGTGAACCCCAGTGCCCAAGACAGGATGCCACGTACCAATCAGCTTGACTAGCTCCTGAACAAAGTCCTTGCTGCAGGCATGGACGTGGAACCTCTTGCCACAGTTCTTTACACAAGCCTCTAACACCTGTAGGAGGAGGGACAGGGAAGAAGAAGCTGTTTACTGAAGCTGGCTACTTTTGCTGTCACTCCGGCAAACCACAAGTTCCATAATGGTTTATTGGCAGATTTGCATTCACACCAATATTTAGGCAAAGTTGCTGTTTTACGAAAATACTCCTGCAAAAAGCAAAGCTGTCCACAAACTTACCCTTGATTTCTGTGGTAAAATTGGTCAAATATTTAATCATTATAACATTTAAAACACTTTGCTATGAATATATATCTTATGCATTTCATTCAATACAAACTTGAATTTCCAATATTCATAAAGACGGTACACTCCCGACAACCTGGCATGAGTACGTACAGTGAGGGTGTACATAACCACAGTGTAGTTCTTGGGCTGTGTTGTGAGCCTCTTCCTGATGGCCTTGATGGCATCACGTGGGCCATCCTCAGACTCATTCACCAGGTCACACACTTCTAGATTCAGTCCCCAGTCCTCAGAGGGAAGGGTCTCAGCTGTGGCCTGCTCTGAGGGCAAAGAGAGGGCAATCAATATCATAATTTCTTTCCAATGGAGTAATGAAGGGAATAGAACGTACAGGGGATGTGTTAAGAGACACAGAATCCCATCCTATTTTGGTGAGGCACAAACTTGTTACAAGACTAAGGTCAGTAGGGTGCTTCGTTTTGTCGAAAGAAAACAAGATACTAGGAAACATTTGGAGTGAGAAGATGGGAAAAACCAACAAAAAGAAGTAACAAACCAGTAAAACCAGTCACCATTTGTTGGAGAGGAGCAAGAACAGAACAAACTTTTTGGTAGATGATGTGAGAAATTTGTACCTGTTTCTGAGATGGACAGATAAACATGTTCCTATTCTTATAATAAAAAAAATAACACCACCTAGTCTTTTGATCAATAAAAATGCCACACACTGCAAACATTCATTCCATCAACCACCACCAACACACAAAAAACTGGTCTGATTTTAAACACACAGATGTCACACTCAGTCCTTAAATCTGCCACCTCTCCCCAGCAACCAGACACCCAAAAAACCCACCTATTTTCTGGGATACAACTGTAGGAGCCATTATAGTATTTGTTGTGATGGTAGTAGTAGTAGTAGTAGTAGTAGTAGTAGTAGTAGTAGTAGTAGTAGTAGTAGTAGTAGTAGTAGTAGTAGTAGTAGTAGTAGTATAGTAGTAGCAGCAGCAGCAGCAGCAGTAGATAAAACTGTAGGTGATTCTCTTACACACTGCTGAGTCAGACTGGCACTTATCACCCAGTGTGTGTGTGTGTGTGTGTGTGTGTGTGTGTGTGTGTGTGTGTGTGTGTGTGTGTGTGTGTGTGTGTGTGTGTGTGTGTGTGTGTGTGTGTGTGTGTGTGTGTGTGTGTGTGTGTGTGTCCTTCAAGTGTGTAAAAATGTTCTGCTCCACACACATCATCGCTCATGCACGGATGCACCCCAGCACACACCCACCCACACACACACACACACACACACACACACACACACACACACACACACACACACACACACACACACTCTCTCTTCTTTACACAAGTGTTGACTCTGAGCAAACACTCCCATACCAATTCTTTCTATCTATTTGCTAATCTTTAGTATATTTCATTCACTTTCACTTCAGTTCATTTCCCACTTTCTTTTTTTCCATTTCTCTCTCTCTCTCTCTCTCTCTCTCTCTCTCTCTCTCTCTCTCTCTCTCTCTCTCTCTCTCTCTCTCTCTCTCTCTCTCTCTCTCTCTCTCTCAAGTACTCAAAAAAAAAAATCCATGTGTAGCAATTCTTAAAATGACAAGGACAATTTTCATCGTTTGACGCTAAAACTTGTCATGGTTTACTACACACACACACACACACACACACACACACACACACACTACAACTTTCACTGTCACACCTCACCCACCACTATCATCACCACAATTACTACCACAATAACCAGCAGCACCATCACCCCCGTTATTCACCACAAATTGTCACCACAGCTCATCACAACCACCACCACACCATGTCCTCCTTCAGACACTCCTTCCTGTTCATAGCGGAGTGAAAAGGAAAACTGCAAATGAATAAGGAAATAGTGACTGAGAAATCTAGACCCAGCGAGTTACAAGGATGGTATTGATTGAGTTTATTACCATTACCTCATACATTAATTCCAGACCTTTCCACTGACATATGCACCAAATAACACTAAAACTATTGTACAAAAGTTTAACAACCACCTACAAGGAAGAAAATAATTAACATAGATTAACAAACACCTACCAGAAAAAAAATAATATAGATTCTCCGATTTCTAATTAGTGGCTGTAGAATAATAATAAAAAAAATTCAATGTGGTTTACGATTGTAAACGATGCATCAATAACAGTGAAAGTGAAAGGGTTAAGGGTTCAAAATATCGTGTCCCTATCAAAAGCATCACAGAAACAAGTGTGAAACTGATATACAGGATAGCAACAGTGTGAATTCAATACTCTGGAACTTCCTGCATGCTTTTGTATTTCCTATTTCCTATGACTGAGGAGGTTTCAAGACACTTATCCTCCAATTTTGTATTACTCTTTTGGCATCTCTTATGGGAATGGCACCTCAGTAGGCCTTTTTTTCTTTTTTTCTCCCTCTCTCTCATTTTGTTGCTCTTGGTCAATGTCCCTCTTACATAAAAAAAAAAAATAGTAATAAAAAACAAAGAGTATTAACAATGAAATTTAAACAGATGATAGTGATAGTGTGAAATTTATGTAAAGAATAGCAATAGTGTGAATTTAATATATAGGATAGCCACAAGGGTAATGACCGTAGATCAAACCTCAGCAGAATAGTCACAACAAGAGGAATCCAATGTATTCCTGACCATACCAAGATAACCACCAAGACCTGAGCAAATCTGGGTCAGCCTATAATGCTCTGCCAGTGCACCAACATTACTCAAAAGACAGTGAGAGAGTGACTGGTGCACAAACAACATGAACCTTTGACCTAGTTTAGCGACCCATCAGAGACTGGCCATTTTTAGCTGTGTAAATGATGCATGTATTTGAGTGTGGTGCTTTATCTGGGCCACCCCATGTCAGAATGCCTGCTTGGTACATAGATAGATAAAGTAGCTGCAGTTACCTATTTGCTTTCAATCTTATTTCTGGCTCCAAGTGCATCAAGGAACTCTGGATGTGAAGTGAGCATCTACAGGTCTCTCTAAAAAGTCTGTGTCATGGTCAAGGACTGCAGCTAACTATGGTCACTACGAAACTGAATGGCCTACACACACTACGCAATACCATGCCCAAAAACATTATTTTTTGGATCCAGTCAATACGCAGTCATCAAATTTAATGTTTTTTTTAACTTTTGGACAAAATATAAATAATTACAACCACTCCTAAGCTCTAGATCTCAGTATCTGGAGTATTTCTAACCCAAATTATTGCCCAAACCTGTAGATTTTTAAGTATCATAAAACTAACCCATACAAAATAAATTAAATTATCATTATTTAGTGCATTTCTTCATCTCAACATATAGTCCACAGCAGCAAACACACTAGTAATCTATTATTGCCCAATACTGCACACTTAACACCCACAAAACCGCCCCATAGAAAGTTTGTGTTAAATCTCTCACTACTTAAAACACTTCTCTCGTTCCAAACATTGCCCATAGCTACAAATTTACCAGTAACATATACAAAAAGATCATGAGAAGTACTAGGGGCAAAAAAAAAAAAAAAAAAAAAGCGTAGTAAAATTCCATCAACACCAGATAAGAGATTGCAGAGCGCAGTCAGTCTGTCAGCCTGTCCCCACTCATCATCACATGATTACCACCACCACCACCACCTCCTCCTCCTCTTAGCAACACCACGCACTCTTACTCACCGACAGATCCAAACTCCACCAGAAAAATTAATCGTTGAAATAAACAAAAAAAAAAAAAACTTTAGCCACAGCACAAATACCACGAGTTAAAATTACCAACACACTGAAAAAATCGGGCCAAAAAATAACTGATAAAATCTGGTACCCTCTTTTCTCCCTTGACACTCAAAATGGCTTAGTTTACACACATTTCTATAAGCACACATGGTCTACAGCACACACAGGACACAGTGCACACCTCCTCGTGGCGTGACAACACTCGGGAAGAGCGAAAATTTGAGGAAAACAAGACATGAGAGAGATGACAAGCAGACGACAACAACTTTCTAAACAAATAATTTCTCCCCCTCAATATTTTTTCTCTATTTTATCCTCCCCACGTGTCCCTGGTGTGTTCATGGAGGCGTGGGAGGTGTATAGGGTGTGTTTAAGGGTGTAGAGAAGGATGTATTTACCTATTTTCTGGCCAACGGGCGTGGCGAAGACGTTTCCCCCGAAGAACGACATTTTGCTGCCCTGTTGCGTCATCGCTCTCCGCCATGACGTCAGCTGATTCCGTGACGCCATCGCACCTCCCTGTAAATTTTTAGATGTTTACGGTATTTTAGTACTTGTCTGCTGTTTGCATTGTGTTATTGAGTGTATTAACGTTGTATCTTATTACTCCTATGTAGTTATGTTACTTTATGGCTTTACCACGAAGATATTAAGGAATAAAAATGCGGTCTTGTGATTGAGTGTGATAACTTCGGATCTCACTTTACTATAGATTTTTTATTTATTCATATTTTTCTAGGACATGTTCATGATTTATGCTATACCAGTGTATGCATCAAAGATTTATCTTGCTATCACTACTTGTTTGTGTTGTTTCATACCCCAACAACGAGAATAATAGAAGATAAATACCACCATGTGACCGAGTCCGGTAACTTTACCACCACACTTTCCTTCAGATCGTTACATATTCATACGAGTATGTTTCTAGTTTTTTCTTACGCTTTATAATGTGCTGGTGTGTGTATCATAGTCACATCTTGTTATTCAGTAAGCGTTTGTGTTGCTTCATACCCTTACAACGGAAATATTAAGAGGTAGAAGCCATCTTGCAGTTTGTCACTGATAGCTCAGTCACACATCCCTCTTGACTTCTGAATATTCTTACACTATTTTTCATGATCTGTTTACAGTTTATGTTGTGTTAGTGCAAGCATTCAAACTTTATCTGCTTAATTATATTTGTTAGTATTGTTTATCTGCTTCACAAAGAAGATAAGAGATTGGAGGTATGTTAATTTCCTGAAATCCTGTACGCGTTATACGTATGAGTATAGTGCTGTAAAAGTTTTCAACGGATATGCAGAAGATAAATGATAACTGTGGCCTTGTGACTCTGATAACTAACTACCATACTCAGCAAAGCCTTGTGACTAAGAGTGACTAGGTACTTTATACAATAAATCCACAACTTCAAATTAATGCAGCTTATTAATAACTGCATGGAGAATAACTATCATACATATTATTGTTATTTATTTACTTATACTTAGTTATTTTTTCTTATTTATGAGAGAGAGAGAGAGAGAGAGAGAGAGAGAGAGAGAGAGAGAGAGAGAGAGCATCGTCACCATAACAACAGAGACGCCACACACACCCACACCGCTAAACTGATCCCTCCTTCTTTCCTTTCCTTTTCTTTCTTTCTTTAACTTGCGACTTAAAGTGAAAACCAGTAATATAAGCTGCCCCTAAAGATGAGTTTCACGTGGGCTATTGATACTAAAGGGGACGAGCTGGGAAAGGTATTTAGAGGCGAGGAAAGTGACGGGAGTGAGGCGGAGGACGACGAGAAAGCGGTGAAAAGTCAGCTGCATGCAATGAAATTATGTCAGGAGTCCAGTGGTTTAATGGCAACTGTCTCCACGCTGAGGGTAATGCCGTGTGTGTGTGTGTGTGTGTGTGTGTGTGTGTGTTGTATAAGCATTTTTTAGCTTCTCTACTGCTTCTGCTACTGCTGCTGCTGCTGCTGTTGCTACTGTCGTTGCTGTTAGTGGTGGTGGTGGTGGTGCTACTACTACTACTTCTATTACTGCTACTACTACTACTACTACTACAACTACTACTACAACAGCTACTGCTACTACTACTACTACTACGAGTACTACTACTACGAAGACGACTACTGCTGCTACTACTTCTACAACAACAACAACAACAATAACAACAACAACAACAACAACAACAACAGCTACTACTACTACTACTACTACTACTACTACTACTACTACTACTGGCGCTGTTGCTGCTGCTATCACTTAATGACAACAACAATCACCATTATCACCATTACCCCCACCTATTACTTTTAATGCAACTGCTGCTGCTATTATCGTTGTTATTCTTGTTGCAACACTACTACTACTACTAACTACTACTACTACTACTATTAACAAGTTCCCTTCTTCCCTACCCACAGTTGCCAGGGAAAAGAGGTGGCTTGGAGTGGGGACCAGGAGGGGAAGGAAGGAGGAAGGAAGGGAAGGACGAAGAGGAAGAGGAGGTGGGGGTGAGCAGGGGACGGGAGTGGGGTCAGATGGCGCCCCTGAGCCTGGCGGTGTTGGGGGAGGCGCTCGGAGATCAGCACCCACAACTGCCCCCACTAACTCATGCAAACGCGAAGGAGATTTGTGCCCACGTGCCCACCCTGTCCTTGCAGTTCAGAGGTGAGAGAGAGAGAGAGAGAGAGAGAGAGAGAGAGAGAGAGAGAGAGAGAGAGAGAGAGAGAGAGAGAGAGAGAGAGAGAGAGAAACTGAATGTGGCTGTGTATTGAGTATTACAAATCTGAACTTTCTACATACTGAGGAAACACGCATGTCAGTTTTCATCATTTCACTACAATGATGCAATAAACACACACAATTGTCTAATCCCACTTAAAGATAAATTACCAAAGAATTTTCTTACATCCACTGATGAAGCCTAGCAACATGATAAGCACCTAAATTTTTAGTTACAAGACAAAAAACTTTAGTCATTGCCGGAATATATACAGTTACGAAACGCGACCTTATAGAAAACGAGAGCACGATGGTCACTGCTCCAACACCTCCATCTGGCAAGTGTTTGGACGAGGTTTATTATTTTACCAGCTGTTGGTGTTTGTGCCTCGCGGTTCAGGGTACGGTAACTCGAACGCCAGCGGTATATCACAGCAACCTAAACTAAGATCCTCCTCTTTATGGGGTCCAAATTTCGTGACGTGGGACAGAGATGGTATTTTAAGATGGTATTTTGGCAGTTTTCGCTTCTCAAACTTCGCTACGTCGAAAAAAAATAATAAATAAATAAATATTAATTAAAAAAAAGGTAATTTGGTTCTTTTTAACAGCTCACCGTTGCGTTACATATAAACATAGTATTATCGCTGTTTTAACTTTTCAAACAAGGTTACGTAGAACAGAGATGGTATTATGATTGTTTTAGCGTCATGAAGTTCAGTTGGGACAGGTAAATTCACAATGATAGACAGGGCAACACACACGCACACTATCACCATCTGTAGAGTTTAGACTATAATTTCAAGCACTAGTAGCAAATGGACTGCTCTTCAAACATTTATTGCACAGCTGTGATTATATTCTGGTCAATAAAATAGTCTAGGTTGTAAAATTACCAAAAAAGTATCGTTATCTACATTCTACTGTTTTTTTCTGTTGTATTTCTTTTAACTGTCAATAGCGAATGCCGGAGACGTCTCGGGATAAAGATAACAGAAAGATGATCGCCAAGATACACCAGTGGACTCCATTTCCTAGCAAATCACGAACATAACCCGGAATCAGGCGACGCTATTTCAATTTAATTAAGTTTATTGACCACAGCCACGTACGAGTAATTACAGTCGTTTAAGATACAATGAAAATAAACGTAACGAAAATTTAGTGAATATCATTTTGCGTACGACAAATTCAAACTTAAGGGCGAAACAAAAACAAAAATCATATGATCACGTTGTTGTGGTGCATGAAGACAATCAAATCAATCACCGTCAATATAAAGAAAACTGAACTATGGGAGAGCTTGGAAGTCAGAATAGGGAAGAAGTTTATTATTTAACCAGCTCTGAGTCACGCACGGCAGCTTCTCTTAAAATCCCACTCGTCACTCGTTAACTAAAACAATCATGCCGCTCGTCACTCACTAACCACAATTATGCCACTCGTCACTCACTAACTAACCACAATTATGCCACTCGTCACTCACTAACTAACCACAATTATGCCACTCGTCACTCACTATAAGCCACTAACTAACACAATCATGCCACTCGTCACTCACTAACTAACCACAATTATGCCACTCGTCACTCACTATAAGCCACTAACTAACACAGTCATGCCACTCTTCACTCACTAACTAACGCTATCAAAGTTTTGTAAATGGAGTAAATCAGCAACACGCTTATATCACGTGTTCCGATATGTTTAAGAGATAGATAAAAAAAAAGGGGGTCATTTTGGAGGCCTAACCGCGAAGAGAGAGAGAGAGAGAGAGAGAGAGAGAGAGAGAGAGAGAGAGAGAGAGAGAGAGAGAGAGAGAGAGAGAGCCCGCATACATTTTCTTACTACGCATCTTGTATATACACTTCAGAACCTTCATTGTGTATAAAGCTACCTTATGTCTCTAATTTCCTTACATTGATTCCTCCAACTTTATTCACTAACGATATTTCAACTGCTATCTACTTTGCATTCTTTCCTTTGGCAGCTGAGAATTGTATGCAGAGTCAAACAATCGTGCATTCCTTTCTTTCTCTCCATTCATTACTTCGTTGCTTGTCTCCCCCCTGTCATTCCAGTTAAGTCCACCGCCCACCTCTTCCTCTAACCCGTAATCAGTTATTTCAAGGCCTGATATAGCACAGATAAGAACCACGTACAGGACGGATGAAAGAAATGCCTCCAGATGACAGCATGGTTAAAACACATACACACACACACACACACACACATGTAACACTGACCTTTTCTAAATTAACTTAGTGTTTTAAATCTTTCTTTCGTATAGTCGTTTTGTTTTGTTTGGTTTATGAATGTTTTCTTTCTTCTTGTGTCTGTTTTATCTGTCCGTGGCTATTTGCGTGTAAGTACGTACATTAGTTTGTTTGTTTGTTTGGGTGTCAGTGTGTATTTGTTTTGTAGGTCTCTCTCTCTCTCTCTCTCTCTCTCTCTCTCTCTCTCTCTCTCTCTCTCTCTCTCTCTCTCTCTCTCTGAGTATGTAAGTTATGAAAATTATATACCTGCTTGTCTATTTATTTTTTTGTGAATGGTTGTGTCTGTGTATGTATATATGTTTGTTTGTTTGTGTACGTGTGTGTGTAAGTCAGGAATGTAGGCACTGCTGTAGGCACTAGTGTGGAGCGTGGCACTGGCTGAGCGATACTAACTGGATGGTATAACGGGGTGCCATTCTCTCTCTCTCTCTATCTCTCTCTCTCTTTCTCTCTCTCTCTCTCTCTCTCTCTCTCTCTCTCTCTCTCTCTCTCTCTCTCTCTCTCTCTCTCTCTCTCTCTCCTGCCCTTGGCCATATATTGTTTGCAATTTATACAAACATTCCTGTGAGGCAAGACGAGACGGGTTCACTGACTAAACTAAAAACACTCACTTTACGCATACAGACACCTCACACTCTCTCTCTCTCTCTCTCTCTCTCTCTCTCTCTCTCTCTCTCTCTCTCTCTCTCTCTCTCTCTCTCTCTCTCTCTCTCTCTCTCTCTCTCTCTCTCTCAGCGCATACACACATCACACTCACTCACTCACTCAGCGCATACACGCACCTCAGCAATGCGTCAGGTGAGTCAGGTGACAGCTACGTGAGAGGTGCTGGTTATGCTAAATTCACAGCACAGATGATCAGGTAACACCAACTTAACTCTCAGTCACGTATGGAAGACAGCAGCAAGACACACCCTCATAGAAAAAGTGACCCAAAAGTCTGGACACATCAGTAATATTTTTTAGTTGTTCTTTTTTGTTTGTGGGGTTGAATATAGGTTTATCAAAAGTATATAATTTGATTGATATTGAGTGGATACGAGGAATAATCATATGGGTAGATACTACTGAACGAAAAAATATTAAAAAGAGATAAATTTTCCCTATCTCCGGACTTTTGGGTCACCCTGTAAATGAGGAGGAGTGGAGTGACTCGATAGAATGCTCGGTATTGTATATAATCCACGTTCCTTTCGGGATAATGTACACGTTACAATAATACGAGCAGGAGTGGATTAGTCAGGTGATGCTCAGCTCATGGTCATCCCCGCCTTTCAAGACCCGGACATCCTCACTCCTTACTCGTCCCCTCACCACTGCCAGCCTTACTCCTCATAGCTTTCCACATCCTCACTCGTCCCCTCAGCACTGCCATCCTTACTCTTACTCATAGTTTTCTACATGCTCACTCGTTCCCTCAGCACTGCCATTCTTACTCCTCATAGCTTTCCACAGCCTCACTCGTTCCCTCAGCACTGCCATTCTTACTCCTCATAGCTTTCCACAGCCTCACTCGTCCCCTCAACACAGCCATCTTTACTCCTTCTCATAGCTTTCTACATTCTCACTCGTCCCCTCAGCCTGCCAGCCTTACTCCTTATAGTTTTCCACATCCTCACTCGTTCCCTCAACACGGCAGGCTTTACTCCTTTTTATAGCTTTCTAGATAAATTTCTAAGGGATATTATTAGTACTCACTAATTCCGTTAGCTATGCATACTACTATCAGTTTCCTCTTTTTAAAATTTTGACATTCTGGATGATATCGAGTATTCCTGGGCTTCTTATATTGACAAATCCATCAAGGTAAGAATAGCACTCACCTTCTCTCTTCAATCATTACACTGTGAACATTTATATATCCTCAAGTGTCGTTACGTACACATACTACACCAATACTCCGGTTCATCTCGGAGCAAGCTGTGTGTTGTATGCAGACCATATTTATTGATCGAAATAAAATCATGTCTTACCGAAGGGCACTGTCAATATTTAAAGGCAAAATAAACAAATTAACAAATAGATTAGTAAATAAATTATGAAGAGAAACTTAAATAACATTTCATTTAGTAGAAACATTTCGACACAGACAAAAACAGAAAAGAAAAAAAAATCCATCTGAACTTGTCACACGAACAAAACTTAAAGCACCGTATCGTTTACAAGAGAGGGAAAAGAAATCTAATATCCTTCTTTCACTATAAAACGAACACAAACACTGTGCAAACTACGAATGCAATTTCAAAGCTTCGTATGATGATATGATATAATGACACGATACCTTATTTGACCACAAAGTGTGTTCTGTATAACTACAAGACAATATCATAATCCAAACAACACCAACGACAAAATATAACCCGTAAAAAGTAAAGAAACACACACTACATACAACGAATCAACATCGATCAGTAGTCAGTATGAAAACTAACTCAATTCAATGATAAGAATAAGCAAACCAAGACAGTCTCTCCCCACTCGATGCCACGTTTCAAGGCCGCGTGATAATGGAATGCAGGAGAGACATCGATATGTAAACTTGCATTGGCGTCTAATAACACCTCTCTGCTGTTCATGTATTTGTTCAGGGAGGGATCGCGGGGCCGGGATGAACAGGAAGTGGACAGAGAATTGGAGACAGAGAGAGAAGGAAATGAGAGGTTGAAAAATGAGACTGAAAAGACGAGAAACAATTAAGAACATGAGAGTAAGAGAGAAAAGAAAGAAGAGTAAATAAACATAAGAAAACAGCAGCGTCTCTCTCTCTCTCTCTCTCTCTCTCTCTCTCTCTCTCTCTCTCTCTCTCTCTCTCTCTCTCTCTTTCTCTCTCATCCGGGAGGGTGAGAAAAGTAACGGAAGCAGTAATATATACAACCTTTAATAGTATGTTGCGTCATATAACATAATAAAACATTTATTTCACTATTATTATTATTATTATTATTATTATTATTATCATTATTATTATTATTATTGCACATTTGTTTTCCTGATCTAAATATGAATCATAAGGATGGGGAGGGAAGAGGAGGGAAGGGGAGGGAAGAGGAAGGGAGGGGAGTGATGGGAAGGGAGGGGAGGGGGAAGTGATGCAGGAAAGGAAGGGGCATGGCGGATACATCTGTGACTCACGCGCCCACACTCGCTCACGTGATGTGTGTGTGTGTGTGTGTGTGTGTGTAGCAATGTGGATATACGTACACATATGCTAGAAATAAAAATAAATGAAAATTATATTCAAGTGGCCAGTCACCACCACAGCTGTAAACTCTCTCTCTCTCTCTCTCTCTCTCTCTCTCTCTCTCTCTCTCTCTCTCTCTCTCTCTGCAGGGACCTCAATTATATACACACATTACTTCAATTATAAACACGCTTAAAGCTTATTAGGCCACCACCACCATCACCACATCTCAAGAATATTTTCCTACTAATGACTCAGAACTCATACCAAACTACCACCACAGTAATGAAAAGCAACCATCAGAAACACAAAGACTCCCGCTAGCGTCTGTTGCGAGTGGTAAAGATGAGACGCCGAAATAATTGAGAACGCGGCGCAGAACGTTACTCCTGACCGCGAGTGTTTGGTTACCGCAGGGCTGGGGAGTCTGGAGCTGGTGTGGCTGCTGGAGCGACTGACGCGACTTGAGGTGAGCAACAACTGTCTCACCTCCACAGCTGGGATTGATCGTCTACCTGCCCTCACCTGGCTCGATCTATCCTTTAACCAGGTATGATATTATCCTGAACTTTCCCTCTTTGTCTTTCTCGATCCCCAGACTCAAGGTAGTTTAGTATGCGTGTACGATATTCCTCTCTCAGAAGTACGATGATTTTGACACTACTACTACTACTTTTACTATCCCCCTACTATCTTTCATCCTTTTCTTTCTCGATCCCCAGACTCAAGGTTAAGGATGTGCGTACATAACATATTTCTGTCTTAGAAGTACGATGGTTTTCTCTCTAATATACTGCCAAGTCCTGTTACTTTTTCTTTCTATTTATTCCTACGTATTTATATTGCTGTTCTTATTCCTATTTATTCTTATGTATTCCTTCTATCAATTTATCGGTAGGAGAGGTAGGTACCTAACGTTCGCTCGTAACCCTTATGAACGTGACATAACCCTGTTGTTACGTTGCCTGATAACTTACAAAGTTCTCCTACTTCTCTTTCTTTTTCCTTTATTTTTCCTTTTTCTCCTCCTCCTCCTCCTCCTCCTCTTTCTTTTTTTTTCTCCTCTTCCTCCTTCTTTTACTACTACTTCTATTACTTCAACTACTACAGCTACCTCAACTACTACTGTTAACTCAACTACTACTACTACTACTACTACTACTACTACTACTACTACAACTACTACAGCACTTTTCCTCTCCTCTACTTCCTCCTCCTACTACTACTATAGCAAAACCTGACCATTACTTCATTTACCTCATCCCCAAGATCGCCCGATGCTTTTCCATTCCACTCGCTCATCAGTTTTCGTCGTCCTCGCCATCAGATCAAGCGTCTCATGGGTGTCGGGGCCTTGCGTCGCCTGGAGGTCCTTGCTCTGCACAACAACCAACTGGAGCGCCTGGAGAAGGGGGCCCTGCAACACCTCGACCGCCTGCAAGTTCTCACGCTGGCCAACAACAGGCTCACTGATCTCTCTGATGTGCGTGTTTCATTCGTGCTTCAGTCATCCTGGGAGTGTATCACGTGTGGTTCTGAGCGTCATATTCTGAAACACTTCTGCACAGCACCTCCACTGCATTCAGAAGGCTCCAGTTGAAGTTACACAAATTTTTAGGGGTGCTTTTACGGTTTTAGTGATAGATTAACAGGATTTCTATATTATTAACTCTGTTGTTTATTTCTGTAGGCTTTGAAAATGGTGGTGGTGAAAGAGCAAAGCGTTTCTGAATGCGGGTGTTACGTCAAAGTTTAGAGACAGGGTAATAATAGTTTTTCTTCTATCATTTAGGGTATTTTAGGTTTTCTTTGGCTAAGATGTGTGTATTTATGTGGTTGTGAATATATTATGTGAAAGTTCTCTAGATTTGTAAAGCTGATTCGTGAAACAGTGACAGGTAAACTAGTAATTCATTTAGTTGTCTTGATACCGAACTAGTAATGGCGCAAGGAGTCCTAAGTGTTCTTAAATGGTTAATTGGCTAGCTAAGTCGTAATATTTTTTTCCTTTATATTTATTTCCATATATTTCACTCAGTAGATGAAACCCTAACAATTAACAGCACTTTCGCTCAGTAAGACGGCAGCGTCTGTGATAAGGCGGCGACGCCATAGAACAATCAGTCCCCCATCTCTTTCAGGGCTTCTAAGCAAATTACATATCAAGCAGCAAACTCGCTCAGTCAGAAGGCAGTGTCTCTGGTAATGCATCGATTCCAAGGAATAATCAACCAGTTACTATCTCCTTCTAGTGTTTCTACGCACATTACATATCAAACACTACAAAACACAGCTCCTTTTTAAGCCTAGACGTCTCCTGCAGGTGTGGACGCTGCGCCACCTGGACAGCCTGGCGAGTCTGAGCCTTGCAAACAACCCCATAAGCAGCCAACACTACCCCGCCCTCGTGCTGGCCCACCTGCCACGCCTCGCCTACCTCGACCACCGCCGCGTCACGCCACAGGACCACGCCAACGCCCTGGAGCTACATAGGTAAAGATGTTCGCGCCCTCTGCTTTCCCTCTCATTTTCTTTTGAAGTGTCTGTGGGTTTTGTTGCTTGAACCTTAGATTGTCAGCAGTGGATAATAATTTTTTCCTTACATGTTGAATGATCGGACGCAATTTTCTCTCTGTACTTAAAAGTGTCTTTTCACTACGCTCTGTTTCCTAAATAAAGTAAATACTCTCTCTCTCTCTCTCTCTCTCTCTCTCTCTCTCTCTCTCTCTCTCTCTCTCTCTCCGCACGTGTACACCCGTCCCAGACGCAAACCAAAGCAAAT
Source organism: Scylla paramamosain (assembly GCF_035594125.1). Classification (NCBI taxonomy): domain Eukaryota; kingdom Metazoa; phylum Arthropoda; class Malacostraca; order Decapoda; family Portunidae; genus Scylla; species Scylla paramamosain. Next base: position 8,891,048 of record NC_087176.1, read on the forward strand.
GATTCCTGCCGACCACTCAGCCTCATCACATCTTTCTCTCCCTCATTGGAACCTTTTTTAATAACATAATAATCACTTACGTAAAAGAATGACTAAAATTGCGGTGGTAATGTTGAGCGTGGCGTGTCTGTGCGCGGCGGTGTGGGGCGTGCGAGTGCCTGCAGTGACCGCCAAGGTGGAGCAACCGACGACCACCCTGAGGCAACCCGGGCAGCTGTCCACCCGACAGAACGCATTTTTTGATGAGTCTGACGCGCCGGAAGCCAAGATTCGGGAGGCTGAGAGGAACCTGAAACTCGCCAGAAAGTCTGCGCACCACCACCTCGTCAGTGCGCGGAACCGGTTCACCATGGAAGTGCTGCACAACAGATCAGCACTACTACGAGCCATTCTGGAGAAGCAGCGAGCTGAGGTTCCCCCCGCCGAGTGCTGATCGCTGCCTTTCTTCCTTCTTTTCCTTCTACTATTATGGATTAACTTAAGTGGACCTTCAGCCTTTATTTCGTCCCAAATAAAACCTAACGCATCTCTCTCTCTCTCTCTCTCTCTCTCTGGGCAGGGCAGAAGTGGAGGTGGTAGAGGCGGACGAGGAGCGGGTGAGGCTGGAGGAGGAGGCGGAGAAGGAGCGACGGAGGAGCAGGGAGGCTCACGCGCGGGCCGGGGTGCTGGCGCTGGATGACGGCTCGCTCCTGGCCAGAATGTTCAGAGGGGACAAAGACATGGGTGTCCTGCTGCAGCTGCCGGGAGCACACGCCCTTATGAGCAAGTGTGTGGAGTGGTGAAATGTGTGTGTGTGTGTGTGTGATTCATCCTGGTCCATACACACACACACACACACACACGTACGTGTACATACATACCCGTACACAATAAAGGGTAGGAGACTCGCACTTAAGGACAGGAAATGATTAGTTAAGCGATGTCACACACATACACACACACACACACACACACACGCGCACACACACACACACACACACACACACACACACACACACACCATTCATATTCCGTAGTTAGTATGTAAATTTGCATGTCATCGTCGTGTGTGTGTGTGTGTGTGTGTGTGTGTGTGTGTGTATTTTGCGCATACGTATATTTTTAGACATTACTTCATCTCTGTCTCTCTCTCTCTCTCTCCAGATACCAGGAACACTTCAACGCTGTGTGCAGGCAGGTCTTCAAGGCGGGGCTCCTACATGAGGAGCAGCGGCAGACCGAACTACGTCTCTTGAGGGAGGCACTGCGTGAAGCGAGAACCCGCGCCGACCATCACGCGCGCGAGTGAGAGAGAGAGAGAGTTTCACTACTATTACCTTCACACACAGACAGTAAATAAGTGAATAACTCAATAAATAACACCAGAAACAAGCCAGAAACACACGACTTACCTTCAAGAACATGTAAGAAGTCTGCAGATGATCGAAGGCTAATAAGGGATGACAGAAGTATTAGTATATAGATCTTGCTAATAAATGTTGCTAAGCGTGTCGGTGTGTTGTCAGGGCCGTGCGGGAGCTGGAGGCTGAGGTGGGGACCGTAGCAACAGCCGGGCGAGAGTTGCAGCAGGCGGAGGAAGCCAGTCTAGGGGACGACCAGGTGAGGGACACTGAAGGAGGCGCAGTAGAAAGAAGAAAAAAAAAAAAATGAGGATTTTCTGAGAGTAAATTAAGAATATTGATTTAAATGTTTAGGTTGCAATCACAAAGGTTGTTATAATTATGTTTAAGTTAAAGGAATAATTTAAGGATTGAATAAAAATGGATATAACATTGGATAGAGTTGCCAAGAAAGGAAGAAATAAAATGCTGCACAGATAAAATAAAATATAACACATATGCTGCAGATATAGAATATAAATAAATGTACATCATACAAAGAACATGTATTGCTAACAAGAGTTACATCTTAACGAAAATATACTTATTGACAGTGATTTGAATATAGACCACACAACAAAACAACTGCTTGCACATTTAATTAACTGATACAACAACTTCAACTGAGGGATCCTTTACCACTGATCACTCAATAACATCTTCCTTCTCCTTCCTTGCTTTTCCTCCTGCTTTTCCCTTCAGGAGGCGCACACTGGCAGGGTAGCAGAGGCGGCAGTCCTTCATGAAAAAATTGACACCCTGCTGAACACCACTTCCTACGACCTGCTGACTGCTGAAGTGACACTGGCAGATCAGATCAAGGTCAGTGATAAGCAGCAGCAGTAATAATAATAGCTAGTAGTAGTAGTAGTAGTAGGAAGACGAGGAGGAGGTGGAAGTGTGTATGTACTAGTGTAATTTTGCCTCTCTCTCTCTCTCAAGGATGTAGTGGCACGGGCCCGGGAGGAGCTAGGAAGTCTCGTTGGAGGCTTCCTGGAGGAGGCTGCCACAGAGTTTCAAGAGGGCCGTCGTCTGGCCTACTCCTTCTACTGTCGCCTCCGAGAACTCTCCACTAAGGTAATGAAAGTAATCCCGGTAGATTGTCTATAGTAGAAGTAGTTGTAGTAGTAGTACTAGTGGTAGTATTACTTTTACTGCTTATGAAAGGATAAATGTTCCTATGAGAGACATGGAAAAATCACAAATCAACATTTATATACCTCTCTTATCTGAGGTGGCGGATGAGTGTCCCAGCGTGGAAGAGCAGGAACGAACAGCAAGGGTGTTTGAGGGCAGTGACACTCTGCAGGCAGCACTGGCAGGCATCCATGACCGTCACCTGGACCTCATTGATGCGCGGGAGGCTGACCTCAGGAAGCACCTCCAACACTGGCTGGCAGACACCCTCAAGCAAATCCAGGAGTGAGACACTTAGTGGTGTTACTGTTGATTCTGCTGCACTATGGGGAAAAGACTGAGATGGGGATGCTTATTGGTCTGCATGAAGGTGGCCCTGGTTTTTGCTTGTGGAATACTAATGTTTCTGCATATTTGTATTTTGATGTCATAGATTTGAAGCTATTATGCAAAGGTTACACTAAAGTAAGATTGTTTTATAAAAAAAATCTTTATAATTCATAAGAAGAAAATGGATGGCAAAAAAAGTATATTTCTAAGGTTCATTAAGTTCTCATGGTAAGCAGTGACTGTCTGCTGCAGGGAAGAATGGGCAAGACACCGGGCCAGGGTGGAGGAGATCACCACCCTCACTGCCAGACAGAGACAGCTCCTGAGTGAGGCTCTCCCCGTCCTGCATGAGTGAGGATGACAACTCCAGGAAGTATCACAAACTCTTTCCCAGCCAGACACTGAACTGGCACTGCCAAAAACACTTTCATCTTCACTCCTTGAACTGAATCACTAGCACTGGTTCAGTTACATGACAATTTCATGTTGCCAGGAAATCCAGTTTTCTCTTATCAATGTACATAACCATCAAGGTAACTTATCTTAGGTATTTACAACCACTGTTGTATTTCCTCCCCACCAAGATGATGTTACAGTACAAATAAGGGGCAATAATGATAGTCTCTGCTTTACCACCCTCTGGTTATTTATTTCCATCTGGTAACCTGCCAAGATAATATGCATTTTCATATAAAATAAAATATTTTATTTACTTGCACTATAAAATATGGCCACAAAAATATGCTTACAGAGCTTTTACTGAATTGTCTCTCCCAAGCTAGTCATTTAACCAGTCAAATCAGCAGGTCAGGTTAGAGCTCAGTCATGGACATCCAGGATGCCTGGAATCAATTAGATACTGATTTCACAGGAACAAGTTATACTTAACTTTTGTACAACATACAGAATCTATCAAGACTGCTCCCCCTGACTTACATAAGGTTTGGAAGTGTACTGACTTTGTGAATGAATATACATTCTTTTAATTCACAGCATGATAACAACACTAAATAAAATTCAATATATATATATATATATATATATATATATATATATATATATATATATATATATATATATATATATATATATATATATATATATATATATATATAAAATCCATTAAAATCCAACAACTTTAGATTCACATAACTGCTCTGATAAATCATCAGAAATAAAGTAAAGCTAAATGTTTTATACAGAGCATAACAATATGGGCAGCAACGTACCTACATTATAAGCACAACCACCTATCACACACACACACTCCTATGCAAAGTTCCCATGTGCATCTTAAAAGTTCTTTATATATCAAATGAACAACAATAACATAACAATAACAACCCAAGGATGATAAAGGGTGATAAAATGATGCTCATCAAGACAGGGCCAAGAGTGTTAACTTATATGAAAACTCTCCTTTGAAATTAGTTTGAGGTAAGCGTTGTATTACCTGATGATTGGACCCAAGACTAATTGTTTCCCCCTTTAAAAACTGTGATGAGAGACTGGAAGGGCACTGGTAGCCACCCCTCCTCCTCACAAGATAATGTTGCCCACATGGAACACAAAAATAAGATATAAGACAATAATAACAATAACAGGGTGTCCAAATACCTTGGAAAATATTTTAGATGGTACATACAAAGTGAATTTGATATCAGTATACATGCATGGTTACCTTTTGCCCTTTGTCCTTGACAGATAAAAGGCAGGATAATGTTTGGCTAAGGTGCAAATCTAACATAAAAGGCAGATGTGGCCTCCTGTCCTGTAGAGAACTATTTTTTTTACATAGATACACCATCTCAAGGCACATGAGATGAAGGCACTGGTTAGTAACACATATGAAGGGATGGGAAGACTTGCCTGTTGAATAAGAAAACACTTGAGATTGCAAATTAAATTATTTTTTAAAGATATGCAGAAAAATTTTAAGTATGAAGCACTGCAGCAGTAGGTAAATTATTGGTTTGGATTGGTTTTAATTCAAACTTTTATACTGCTATTTGAATTAAATATGTGGAAATTTACAACATGGATGGTTATTCTGTTTCTTGCACAAATGTATGCATTACTGTAACATGACTTATGCATCTTAAACTGATTTAAACCAGATCATTACCTCAATCTGTATGTGTTCCACTGAGACACCTTACAAATACAATAGCTACCAGTGAATGTTAACATGCCTAGACATACACAACCAGAAAAACAACTTTCCAAGCATACATAATTTAAAATCATTCCACACTACAAAACACACACACACACACACACACACACACACACACACACACACACTTTTCACAGCCAGAGAGCAGCATCCTTACATAAATGCTATACTCATCAATGCCCAACAAGCTCCCACCCACCACCATCTAACATTAATGGTATTCCACACAACACTTCTCTCACTTCTCTCCTCAATGTTACTCACAGGTGAAGGCCCCAATGGCCAGGTGAACAATCTATCCCTCTACTCTTACAGCTCATCTAGTAACTTCACTGACTCTCCATCAAAAGATTCCCACACAGAGATACTAGAATTCATATCTCTTATATGTCATTACCATTAACTACATGACTGATTTATTAAAGCAAATTATCTGGACTGAGCATTTTAATTAATTATTTACAGTAGCTGCAATTAGTAATCTATTATTTAAGAACAGAAATCAAATGTTGTACTTTGGGGTCTTATATGAATACAGCAGCACTGCAGAGTTGAATGTAACAATATATATGTATCATTACCAGCAGAGATCAAAGGCTGTAATTCATTTTGTTGCATGTCAAATATCATCACACAACTATATTATGCATATAACAGATTTCCTTAACAATGACAATGTGGAGTTTAAAATCACCAAGTTATTTAATATACCATAAAAAAAACACTAAAAACACCTATATACAAGTCATTAAAACACCAGCATGACTTTTCCCTGCTGGTGGCAAGATGTGTGAAGCAACATGAGATGTGATCATGGCATGACACTCATTATTATGTCTTGACCCTCTGACAACATGACAGCACCTCACAACTTAGGGACTTCAGCTGGGTAATCTGTGCACACACACACACACACACACACACACACACACACACACACACACACACACACACACACACACACACACACACACACACACACACACACACGTTTCATAATCAGGCTAGCATTCAGGCTGCCTGCACTTTATATATGCTCACACAGGAGGTAGGCCTTACACCACTCATAAACACAGCCCATCCTTCCCTCCCCTGTACTGATACACCTGACATCAAAGAATTCACTTCCTACCATCACTCGCTGCAACTCATATCACATCACTCCTTCATACTCCTCTTCTCTTCACCTCAGCATCATTACTACTGAATATCTCTGAAGCTCACATTAGAATGGTACCTGAATGGTGAACTATAACAACACTGTGAGTTCCTACCAAACACAAGGTATCTTAGACTCAAACTTCACATATCCATCCTCCCTCTATCAGCAACAGCCAGGCACTGTACCACAAAAAGTAAGTATATGGGAAATATGTGGTTCATATATCTGGGATTACTGGCTTTGAGCTGAATGACATCACAATCAATACATCTTAAGAAACAGTCACCCAACTCAACTGACATGAAACAAGAAAGCTACATTAGCAAATCAGAGCAACAATACCCTTGTCAAGAGAGCATTAGGACAGGCAAAAGTGAGGAAGGGACAGCTTGCTGATGATAAAGGACCTGATGGAAACGAGGTCTTGCTTTCAGTAATGGAGAGAGTACTTCCCAAGCTTCCAGAGACAACACTAGTTCCCTTAGGTCCAGGTCTCCATGGGCAAGAGGTATTCCTTGTTGCCCACACCTGGCTTGAGCATCTCATCTTTCAGGAAGTCAAGTGGGAACAGCACCAGGTGACCCTTCGAAGAATGAGGAAAACAAGGCCTTAATTATGGCTTATGATGGAAGATGATGAATTTCAACAAACTATTTCCTGTACTGAACATGTTAAGAGTTAGGAAATATATAAAAAGCAGGGATTACTATATTTCCTCCTATACATACTAAAAAACAACCAAAACAACAGCAGCACTACAGTGAAAGCCTACATTTCCTGAACTAATCATATAGCAACTCCTAAAATAACTGGTGGAAAAAAAAGGGGATTCATGGAGGAAGCGTGAATTGAAGCATGAATTGAAGTTTACATTTAAATTCTTCCTTATATACATCCAAAACAATAACCAATATAACTCAAGAGCAGTCCTACCTGTACTTCCTTCAGCTTGACCTTGGCATCGGCCGGGTTCACCTCAGCCAGCGTGGGTGTCGTGCGCAGTTGTTCCAGATCGTTGAAGGTTGTGGCACTGTTGCAGGGGTAACACGAAAATACCTGCAGGGGAACACATACGTAAAGCACTGACTCCAATGTCAAATATCTAGAAATTTCCCTGCTTTCAAGATCATTTTCCACAACTTACCTTATATAAATGCTTCCCTGTTTTGAAAGTCATATATTTTAAGCCTCAACCTCTTACCACACTTTCACACCACACCATCGTGCAAGCCACTTTATTTAGCAATGCCTCACCTCTTCATATATCAATGTGTTCTTATTGGCTACAAAGTTCCACACATTGGTGAAGAATGCATCAGACACTGGGTCAGACACATCCATGGTGGGGTTCTCTAGGTCTGCCTCTCCCAGGTGTTCACTGAAGAGGTAGCGACGCATGCTGCCAGCAAAAATCCCTGAATCGTAGGGCTTCCCATTCATCACTCCTTCCTCAAACTCCTGGTCCTGTTGATGGAAGGTGGTGTTGGTAAGGGGTAGTAGAGTATATTGCTGGACTAAATTAGTGACAAAGGTGCAGGTGTATGTAATGCAAGGTGATAAGAGATGTGTCAAGTCCGGGAGAAGTGTGGTAAGGTATTGTGCTATGGTAAAAACACTGTGGAAGATGCAAGGGTCAGAAACAACTTGGAGACTTGTACATGGAGCTGACTCCTGACTCTATGGATACAGTGAAAGGAGAAAAGACATTGTGGAGATAAGTAAGCTACAGATAATAGACGAAAATCAAAGATAGAAACAACTCAAAACATATATATCTGAAAACAAGGAAAACAGCACAGAAAAAGATATAAATATGACAACACAAAAAGTACTGAAACATTACAAAGAATCACAAGCACAGACAACCACCACCACCACCACCACCATCTCACCTCAATCACCATGCAGACCTCAGAGTCACGAGTACCATTGAGACTGCGGTCATTGATGTTAGCTGAGCCCGCGATGACGTAGCGGTCGTCAACAATCATCAGCTTGGAGTGAATGTAGACCAGCTCAGAGACGGGCCGTTCCCCTAGACACTCGTGGGTGCGCAGGGAACAGAAGGAGACGTAACGCTCCCAGTCAGTTATCCCGTGCTCTTTCAGGCAATGCAGGACGCTTGACTTGCCCCTGGTGAAAGATCATGCAATGTATTGTAAAGGCTCATATTCTTAAATAGTTCAAGTTCTCATTCAGTCTATTTTCAAAGACCACAGAGATGAATGATCAGGTTCTTGCAAGTGTTTTCCCTACTGATGATGTAATCCTTGTTAAATTATCACTAGTCATAAAAATGTCTAAGTATCCCACTAACTTCCTTTTGATCCTGCTAGCTGTTGTGAAGATAAGATATGGAAACATTAGAGAATATGGTTCTTTGAAGAGCAGATAGGTATGAAAATTACAAATAAAGAGAAAAAATGAAAAGGGAAGAAATGGATAAAAAAAATAACAGGGAGGAGAAGAGATGAACTAAAGGTGGGAGACAAATTCCAATAAACCAGTAGACAGATAAACTCTTACTTGCAAATGCTGACATAATTCCAGTAAACAATGTACTGCATGGCCACACCACTGGCTTTGCCAATCATGCCCTCAAAGGCCGGCAGCAGCGGCAACAGGATGTACACTCGGAATGCTTCCCCTTTTCTGGATCAGCCAAGGGAGGAAGAAGAGATGGTTGAGTCAGTAAGGCTGGGATGAATGGGTAATGTGCTTTAGTAAGATCAGGTCAGGAACGCACACACACACACACACACCTATGAGCCTCCACAATCCGCTGCACAATCTCATAGCCAATGTAGTTTGACACTTCCTTCTGTTCGTCCACGTTGCTTCGTGTGATGAAGAATTGGTTTTCAATGTAGATGTAGTGCTTGGCCCGGCGGATTAGGTCCACGTAAGCTGAGAAGATGCTGGCCTCTATGTCATCCACCCCAGCACTCCACTTCCCCACACTCCGCACCACCTGGACAGGGAATAATGAGAATCTTCAAGTGAGAAATAATGGATGAGTGTGAGGATTAAATATAAAAATATGAAATGTATGTATGGAAGAGGGGGACTTGCCCAAAAGAAGTGCCCACTCAGATGCCAGTCCCAAATGTGTTTCACGGTGTTGATAAAACTTATTGTATATCACTGGATGCAGCAAAGGTGAACACAAACTCACCTGGCACTTGACACGGTGACGAGGGCGAAGGTTGGAGGAGAGGAAGGACTCCTTGCTGTAGGTGCGAGGCAGCAAGTATGGGTAGCTGTGGTTGGGCTTGGCCTGGTGACAGGGAGAGGGAGGAGTGAGTAGTGGTGGTGGCAGTACAATCTGAAGCTTGGCTCTATATTGTATTGTTATTCTTGTTCTTCCTTCTGTTGTTGGAAGCACTCTTGCATCATTATCATTACTCACATTTAACTGGGATGTCAGGCTGGTGTATAGACAAATTATTATTGTTATTAGCATTTTTAACAGTTCATTATATTTGTCACATTTGCCTAACAACTAAATGCATAAGGATATGAATCCTCTGTGGGGTGGAGACCATTTTGTCTTGTTTCCTTTCAATTTGCAGCTCTTGTTCACCAAATACACACTAAGTATGGGATGTAAGTTGAGGAGTTGTGACCTTAGAGAGTTGCAACCCTACCTTGCTTGTTGTGTGTATGTGATTCTGTGTGTTGATGTTAGTGGCATTGAAAAGGTAAATGGATTTATGTAAATTCAATGATAATTCTCAATGCTTGGGTGTGTACATTCATCGAGTTATACCAAGAAATACAGCAGGAATGAACGGTGATAAGGTGCTAATGGCAATGCGTACACAATCTACAAAATATCCACGCGGTGCAGTGAAATTAGTCTCTTGTCTGCTGTCAATCAAACTTCAATAAACTTCCATCACAAAGCTCCGTCAAATCACTAGTTAGAGGTTCACTGTAGGTCACACAACGCACAGAAATAAAAAATGCAATTAACAACGTGAATCACAATCCAACACCCTCAGAAAGGCTGGCAGTCATTATGATAAAACAAGTGAAGATAAATGGATTAGGAATTACATTCATGGAAATTTCCAACACTTCGAGGAAAACACAACACAAACAGTAGATACCACAAGCAACAAGATGCTGGCCACATCTCATTCACAAGCATAAAATAATAAAGTGAAATAACAAAAGAATCATCTCATCCTTAATAAACTGAACATTTTCCACAGCAGAGTATGATAAAAGAAACCAAAGTGAGCAAACATGTACTGAAAGTTTATCAAAGCCTATCCAGTCCTCAGCTCATCATCATTAATAGTTCTATGTCTTATTCTTCTAGTAAACTTGTCACATAGTTAGTTTTTATTCAAGGTACTGTGTGGAAGCATAAATTGTCTAGTGCAAGCTGTGTATGTACATTTTTCAGAGGCATGACTTTGACTGCTACTCCTTATGCTGTGAAGGTACCTCTCTCCATCCCTCATGCACACACAACTACTCACAGAGTCTGTTCAGCCTTCTGGTGTATTAGTCAGCAACAACACAAAATAATTCAGGCCATATATACAAAACCTAAATGGCTCTCTACTTCTTAGCCTGAAGCAAACATACTATAGACACAATACCTGCCCACAATGCCAAGACCTGTAGGAAGGAACACCACAGTTAAACTAGAGAAAAAACAGCAATATACATGAACACAGCCCACAAAATTGTATTAAATCATAGACAGGGAACACAGAGTCCAAGTAAACTATACATAAAAAGAAAAGCTACACCAAAAAGTAAGAAAAAAATATAGAACAAAAGAAAACACACACAAAAACAAACATTCCAATCACTATACATCTAATAATTTTGTGATCTAAGTACTAGGTAAGATCAAATAATATCAGCATTATATTATACACTAAAGACATTAATTTGCAAGCTTATAAACCACACATTTCCCCAGTGCTGAAATAACAAATACTATTACTTATGATCCGAGACACAGTTTACCTGAGTGCAACCTCTCCCTGATTTTAGCATCACCCTTGCAGCACTCTCATATAACCCAGGGAGAAAAATACCTCTAGAATCAAAGAGAGAAAATAATACATACTGAACTACAGAACAATGTCGGCTGAACATAACCCAACAAACAGTCTACCTAATGCAATACAAATATACTTGGACATGTCATTTCCTCTAACCTTCTCAGTCTTGACAGCATTCCAGCGCTGTATGAAGTGTCTGGCCACATCCCGTGCTGCTGCTCCCTCAACAAAGAGCCCAATGTCATGCCAGGGCATCCGAGGCGTCTGGTGCCGGTCCACAATGTCTGCAGCAAGTGGTAGTCAGGAGTAAAGGGTCAGGTGTTAGGGAGAGGTAAAGATAAAATAGTATGAGTGTTAACTAGAAAAGAGATGAAATGTAAAGTGTGATAAATAGTAAGTGTTCTGTGTACGTACTAGCAAGGCTCGGGGAAGAGTGTATATGGTAGGGTTTGTTGGCATAATTTTAGTATTTTCTGAGAGATTTTGGAAGGAAATGAGTACTTACTAAGATTACATGTGACAGAAAACCTCACTTCCCATCCTCTACTGAAAATACTTGATATATGTAATAAGAGGATTGAGAATACAATGAAAAAAAAGAACCATATTACCTTTCATTATGACTCAGCAAACCTAACCACCTAATCCTTCCAAGGAGAACTAACACCAATAACAACAAAGCTGGTAGTAATACAATAAATATCACCACAACTCTAACCTTTAAACGGCTCATCTAGGTTATCTAAGTCTTTGCTGATCCAGTTGACATAATCCTTGCCAACCCAGAGGTGAGTGGAGGTGGTATCCTCCATGGTGACAACACTGTGGGCCTGAGCCAGGGAGGAACAGCTGCCCATACGTTCCTTAGCACCCCCCCACAGCCGACGCCCATGGAACCGTGAAAAGCTATGGTGTGTAGGAAGGAAGGGATGAAGGAATGGAAGGACAGAGTATGGGAGGAAAGGATAGAGTGAGAATGGGAGAATGGAAGAGATAAAGAGAGGAAAGGACAAAAAGAGAGTATGGGAGGAAAGGACGGTGAGAATGCGAGGAAGGGATAGGGAAAGAATGGGAAGGTCCGAGTGAGAAAGAAAAGAAGTGACAGAGGGAGAAATGGGAAAAGAAAGTGACATTGGAGAAAGATGAACAGAAGATGAAGAAAGAAGGATGGATGGAAAGAAGAGATGAAGTTAAAGAAAAGGGAGGAGAAAGGTTTGTGAGGGAAATACATGTAAGGCAACAAAAGGAAGGAAGGAAGGAAGGAAGGAAGGAAGGAAGGAAGGAAGGAAGGAAGGAAGGAAGGAAGGAAAGGATAGAATGAATGAATGAATGAATGAATGAATGAATGAATGAATGAATGAAGGAAGGAAGGAAAGAAGAAAGGGAGTTGGGGAAGGAGGGAGGGGGGGAGGGAGGGAGGGAGGAAGAGAGAATTTAAATTACCATGCAATCAAAACTGGACAATGTTGTATTAGTCATAATCATCTGAACTCTGCAATGCTTTTAATTCATATTTACAAGAGGCAAAAGTAGTTCTGTTTTATGAAATTCTGTAGCAATGAGCACTTCTCAAAACCACAAACCACAAAAAAAAAAAAAAAAAAAAAAAAAAAAAAAAAAAAAATATATATATATATATATATATATATATATATATATATATATATATATATATATATATATATATATATATATATATATATACATATATATATATATATATATGAAACAAAAAATATTATTCCTTATAACAATTCATACAAATTACCTAAAGTGTAACACAAAATGGAAAGTGATTCTTCAGTTAAATCTATGAGCACAAGAAGGGACAGAAGTAAGAGAACACACACCTACTGGTCCTCAGGTTATCCATCTTTTCCCCGTTGTCTGAGGAGCTTGAGGACATGTCAGAATCCGAACTATTTCTCCTGTAATTGGGAGAACATGCAGATGCGAGGCAGGCACACAGGGTAAGGACACCACACACAAGTACTGATCTGCATGACACACTCCCATGCACTGGGCTAAGTTACTGCCAAGAATAGGATCTGCTTCACAAGGCCAAGTACAAATTCAGCTTTAATGTTTAGCAAATCACCGGATGCAATGACACATCAGGTTTGATCTTTATTATATAGATAGAATGTGATAGAATGTATGTGAATGTGTGTGTGTGTGTGTGTGTGTGTATGTGTGTGAATGTGAATTATGCATGTACTCGTAGATGTCTTGTTTTGGCTGTCTCCCTTTAAAAAGATGTTAGTCTGGTATTTAGAGAGAGAGAGATGAGGATAAATTTTAGTATCAATCCAACTGTGTACCTGATAGTGCTGGGAGCTTTCGTTACTTGCAGAATTATTTAGACAAGAAGAAACGGTTACACTGTCTACTTCACTTATTACACCATTAAGTGATGGTGATGTTTAATACATCACACTGAAATACAAATGTTACAGTACAGATACAAAAAGTGTACTAGTGATTATCTAAATAAATAAACAAGAAAAAAGAAAAAAAAGGAAAACTAAAAAAACAACACAATTCACAACCTTAGTGAAAAAAATGAAAACCAAAACAATACACAATCTATAAGTTAAAAGGAGTGATAACAGCAAGACTAAATGAGTAAACTGAAAAGAAAATGATAAATGCAAATGAACAAAGCTTACCTGTGCAACTTTCTCTTCATCTCCCGTCCCTTCACCTTCATCTCCTCCACCAGGTCCATGCCTCTCCTCTTCACCTCCCTGAAGCTCTTCCCTCCTCCTCCTCCTCCTCCCTTCCTCTCCTCCTCTGTGCTCGAGCCTGTGTTGGCACGATCCCTTCCACTCTTGGAGAAAAACCTGGTTCTCTTGACGGGTGGGAGGGAGTTAGGGTTGGTGTCCTTGTCTTCCTGTGAGGGGTGAGGGGCACTGCCATTCTGAAGGTTTGTGCTTGAGTGGATACTGTTCAGGTCAGTTTTTCCTCTTGACCTGTGGGAGAGAAAGGTGTGTTTGCGAAGAGATGGTATTACGAACATGGCTCGAATGCTAGAAATAACCAAAGTAGCTGTTTGCTTTTCAAATACCTGGAATGACATGTTAGAAAAATAAAACAGAGCAGAAATTCAATACAACAGTGAGAAATTAGATACGTAATTCTCCCAAAATTCAGCAAAATCTCTAAAAGGTATACAATTTTACTGCTCATTTATAAACAACTTCCTTTTCTTTACATTCACAAATTTTGTTGCATTACTTTTTTTATTTACTTCTAGCTAGCACTACCAATTTCTTTCCCATTTCCACATTTACAGGTAGGTACAGTCATGGCTAGAAGTCTTGTAACCTGACCCTTTCACTTTCACTGTGTTTAGCATTTTCCTTCAATCTCACGTCCTCTGATCTTGGAACCTTTCACTCCCCAGGTGTTGTAAGGTGACAGGCAGCACATCGTGGGACTTATGGCTGAGACGAAATAGTTAAATTAGTGGAAATGAGTATGGCACATGAACAAACTTTTGGTAGTGACAGTACTTACAACAAAACATGCAATTTACCTGTTCCCTTTTGCCTTCCTGCCATTGGTGATGGTTGGCACCTGCTGCGCCTCATCCAACTCATCCTGAGACTCAACATCTGCATTAAAGTCCTCTGGACTAGCGAGAGGGCCAGTGGGAACCTCTATAGGGTTAGCTGAGGCCAAACGAAGGGAGTCACGGACACTCCTCAAGGTTCTGAGAGTACCTTGGGGATCCTCTGAGGTAACAACAGGACCACTAGGAGCCTCTGAGGTGCTAACAGGATCCTCTGAGTTACTAGGAGAAGGACTGACATTCTTAAGGCTGCTTGGGGCAGCACTGGAGTCCTCTGTCGTACCAAGGGAAGCCCGTCGACTGCCTGCGGCTGAGCCGGTGACAGTGCTGACCAGGACATCATTGGTTCCCCGAAGGAGGTGCTGCAGTGCTCCTCGGTTCAACCCTGTCTGACCAGGACTGTGCTGGGATTGTCGGTGTGCTGGGTGCATCACTTGTACCCCTGCATGGCCTGTGTCTAGCAGTCTGGAAGTAAGGGTGTGACTGCAGTGAATGACTAAATTACTGGAAAGAAGGGATTAAATGGAAAGCTTGGACTAGCTACAGAAATATTCATGGGGTATATACAAAAGGAATGATGCTTTGCAAGAAGAATGGTGTTATTCTGACTAGAATATTGGTTTCTCTCTCTCTCTCTCTCTCTCTCTCTCACACACACACACACACACACACACACACACACACACACACACACACACACACACACACACACACTAACATACTTGTGTCTGTAGTCATCCCAGCGGCCAAAGGCAAGGTCTATGCCAGAGACGAAGGCAAACATCTGGTCCACCACCACTACCTTCTCATGATGGGCCCAGTACAGTGTTCCTCCTGCTATGTGGTCTGGGTGACGCAACACCTGGGGGGACAATACACTTGACATTCTTATCCCAGCAGCTTGGTATGACTCAACACTTAAACTTTGATATGCAACAATTCACAGCATCTACAAAGAAGGGGATTAAAAGAATGGATTTGCAATTTCTTTGGAGGAGGCCAAAGAACAAGAAAAGACATTTGTGAGCAGTTAGTGATCAAGAAACATGCGTCATATAACAGTGAGAGGGCTAAAACATTATCTCTCACATACATACACACACACACACACACACACACACACACACACACACACACACACACACACACACACACACACACACACACACACACACACACACACACACACACACACACACACACACAAAGGGGACATGAATGCAAACTGAAAAGACAAGATGTTTAAACAACATTGAGAAACCTAGTTTCTTACACATAGAAGTACTGATGCTTTGAATAAGCTGGGCATAGAATAGGTGTGTCAAAGGATTTACAACTTCAAGACCAGGAAAAAGAAGTAGATTTGAAAGTAGATGCAGAAACAAAACAACATCAGTTTGACTCAAATCCTGCATACTAAGACTACATAAACACAACCACAGCTACCTTGATATTTGGATGCAGCTGGTTGACTGTCTGCTTGGTGAGAAGGGAGCTGATGCCAAGGGCCAGCTCTACTTCCTTGTACAGCAGGATGAAGACCCGCACGCCACTCTCAGCCTTCCGTCTCAGCACCTCTGCCAATCTGGGGAAGAGTAGGATGAGATGGTGAGTATATGAAAGATGTGTTGTGAGGTAGGAGGTATTGAAGTAATGAGCACTTACTTAATTCCCATCCAGCAGTGCCAGGTAGGGTCTCTAAGTGTTCTTCTAAGTTGTGACCATGCTCTTGTATCTCTAGCCAGAAGAGTTAGTTGCCATCATAATTCAGCTGCTTCCCTCACTGATCATCTCTGTAGTTCTCAGCCTTCCTCTTGGTCTTACTCTTATGACTTCTCTACTCATCAATCACTGAGGTGCTCTGTCCTCTGGCATTCTCTCCATGTGTCCTAGCCATCTTCCCAGGTTGTCCTCTATCACTTTCACAATATCAATTTCAAATCCTATTCTTATTTCATAATTTATAATTCAGTACTCTGCAAACTCTACTTAAATGGTACATTTCAACTGCCCTTCATTTTTTAACAATAGATAACAGATAAAAAGATTTACTGCCTCAGTCTCTAACAATGTCTCTAACACTTGAAGAAAATTATCCTGATAAATCTGTGGATCATTAATCATCTAACTGCCTGAATAATTAAAAAAAAACCTTCTTCCTGAACAGTGCATTTCAAATTCACTTAATTTTTTAATAGTAAATAATAAATAAGAAAGGTTTAATGCCTCAATCTCTCACAGTTATGGAAAATAAGCTATCCTGATAAATCTATACACCATTAATCATCTAACCAGCTGAATATTTAACCTCACAACAACCTCAGCTGATCCACTCACCTCCACTTGTGTCCCGTGAGGTCAGGTCGCTTCAAGTAGATCTGTGGACTCATCCACCAATCCGTAATGAAGATTTCCTCCCGTGCACTCTCCATCAGCTCAGCCACATCCCACATGTACCGTGCACCATCCACATACCTGGGAGAGGCGGTGTGGTGAGTGCAGGTATGATGGTGTGTGCTGTGTGGTGTTTGGAGGTGTGGGGACTGTGGTAGTGTGGTGTGGTGGTGTGTGCTATGTAGTATGTGGTGTTTGGAGGTGTGGTGAGTGCAGCAGTGTGTTTAAATGTGGTAGTGTTATGTGGTGGTGTGTGGTGAATGTGAGGCCGGGGTGAGGTGGTGTGGGAGGGGTTAGTGGTGAGTGAAGGGACAATACAAAGGAATATCAAGGATCCTCTCTTGAAAGGACTAACCATCGAGCATAGGAGTTTTTGCGGACAGGAGCAAAGGATCCATATCGGTTGTCCTGACTGGTGAAGTCCTTGGCTGAAAAAGTGAGAAAATTGTTTTATACATCGCCTAATCTTCTCCCTTTCATATTCCCAGAGCAAAACATGAAACAAAAAGGAGAAATTCAAAACAAACAACTCTGCAAATGGTCATGCGAGGAAACTATTACTTCCAACACTAACCATACTTCCGTTCTGTTTTGGTAATGATAGACAGCCACTCCTTCTTGCTCGACTCGGAGTCACACTTTATGAGGAGAGACCTGGGGAAGATACAGAGGAAGTGCAAAAGTTATATGAATGTATAGTAAGGGGGTAGTTACTTTTTTTTACCTCACTGTTGCATGAGGAGTTTAGGATATGATCTCTCACACACACACACACACACACACACACACACATGCGGAAAAGGGTGTGCAGGGTTATCCTTGGCCCTGCCTACACCACCTATGATGAACCCCTGACCACCCTGAGTCTGTCCAGACTATCCACCAGGCACCGAGAGGCTCTGGAGAAGTTCGGAAGAGGACTGCTGCATCATCCACGTCTCAGACACATGCTGCCGCCTGATGTGCCTCGTCCGGTCCATGCCACCAGACACCACAACAAGATAACGCCCCTAAAGGCATCGTGCACGGACCAGTACAGACTCAGCGTGATTCCCACCATGGTGCGCGCCATCATTCAATAGTATTTCCCTTCTAGATTAGACTTAGCTTTAGGATAAATGTTAAATATTTCCCCACCCCCTCTGTACATTTTCAGTTTGTTAACTGCCTGAAGAATAAACTGTTTATTATTATTATTATTATTATCATTATTATTATTATTATTATTATTACACACACACACACACACACACCAGAGAGAACAGAACTGCTATTTACAATACTTCAAAATTTCCTATCTTACCACTCCTATTTTTCTATTTTTTCTTTATTTAATCATTGAATCTCTCCTGCTTCTTTATTCAATTATTCCTTCTCTTCTCATATCTCTCTTCTCTTTCTTCTTGTGTTCATTTTTAAGCACTCATTTTATCTTGTTTCTTTCCTCTTCCAATACTCTTCTCAAATACTTTATTTGAGAACCAGCCCTTCCTGTACTCACCGGGAGAGGTTAGAGATAAGGAGGCTGTTCCGGGCACCAATGAGCCTGTAGCTGTGGGAGACCTGGAAGGCAGAGTCCATGAGCATCACTGAGCGCACTAGTCCAGTCTCTGGTACCATGAAGAAGAGGCAAGTCTCTTTCAGCACCAACCACTGCTGCCTGTATTTCCCAGTGCAAGTTGCAGTTAGCCTGGTGCAGGAAAGAAAGGATAAAAGTGAGAATAAGGAGAGATGTAGGGTTGTCTAAATTGCCCGATGACTGAGATAAGGAAGACACAGGCACATACAAATATACTCACCAGCTGCAGCATTCACAGGGGCCACTTCCACCCACTCTCTTCTTCACGTAACCTTCCTTGATCTTCATTCCCAGCTCCCCTATGAAGGACACTGGAGAGATCTGCAGGGGTAACAGCAGAGGCATGAATGAAAAGGCGATACGGTAGCAGAAGAGGTGTCAAACAAGAAATAGGAATACATACAAAAAAAAAAAAAAAAAAAAAAAAAGAAAAAAAAAGGCCTAGAGAAAACAGGATACTAGAAAAGACATGAGAGGAAATAGCATAATAGAAAAATAGGTGCTTTCATTTCAAAATATGCAGCAGAATTTATCTAGTCAGTCAATTTTTTTTCTTTCCTCAAAAAATGCAAGAGGACAAGATAAAAATAATATAATGGATGAAAGGAGAGATACACCACTTAACTTGAAGAACTCCCAATACATACAAGAAAAAGGTAGATAAAGAAAGAGATAAGGGAAAGAAAGGAAAGAACAAAAGCAGAATAAAATAATGAACAAAGGGAGATACTCGCCTCGAAGAACTCCAAGACATCTCGATGGCTACGGAAGAGAGAGTGGTGGAGGAGGTTCCTGAGGTAGGTTTCCAGTTCCACTCGCATTGCCTCATCCATGGTCTGAAGGGCACGGCGAGGGAATCTGCCCCACACACAAGGACAAAATATATATATATATATATATATATATATATATATATATATATATATATATATATATATATATATATATATATATATATATATATATATACTTGAATTTCATGACACAATTGTTTAGTCCAGTGTCTTTTATACAAGAATAGTGTTTAAAAGATGTATATAAAAATACTCACTGAGGTTCCATTCCCTGAAGAAAAAGACTAAAAGAATTACCTGGTGTTTCATTGCATCATAAAAATATTCACCACCACACTTATTCTACCAGACACATCACCACACTCACTTGAGCAGACGTTTGTTTTGTGGTGGTGCTGCTGAGTTGGTGGTGGTTGGTGGTGCTGCTTTGGTTGTACTGGTGTCGGTGGTGATGCTAGTGTCCACTGTGTCCTCTACTTCCTGGTCTGCTACCTTGATCTGCTGTCTCATGCTTTGTCTTCTCTGCCGAGTGACTCGGGTTGCTGCTGGCATCCTCAGTCTTGTCCTGTCGTAGTCATGTGATAGTTATGTTGTGTTAAGTGCACTGGTCTACTTTACATTCAACTTTCTGTGTCTAAAATGGATGAAAGGTTTGTTAAAACTTGTGAATATGTAAGTGTGTTGGTCTACTCGTACTTTCATTTACTTTAGTGTCTATTAAGAATGGTAGACATTTCCATGAGTCTTATGAAGTGTGTGTGTGTGTGTGTGTGTGTGTGTGTGTGTGTGTGTGTGTGTGTGTGTGAAAATAAGAATGACTGACTAGTAAACTAATTGAATATGCCTGATCAACAAAAGGCTCAACTGTTAGGATATAAATTCACCTTGCTATCCACAGGACTTAATGCAGAGTCATTACATGCTACCTCACCAACTAAACAATGAAACAACTCTCTTCATTCATCTATCTTCATAACTCATAAATAAAATTCCTCATTGACTGACTAACTGATAGACTAAATGGCTCAATATTCACTTAACTGGCATATTATAAACTCACATATAAATCTGCCAAATACCAAAATACCTGACACACATTTCTCTACTCACCTGAGGAGCAGCAATTTACTATGAAGAGTTGCCACCTGTCGCACTTTCCTCTCCACGCTCCACCTGTGATCTCCATGCTCCAGCTCAATGACAAGGCTGAGAATAGAGTAAGGCGGATAGAAAAGTCAGTTTTTGCATTATCTTTCCTTACCTTTCCCATTATGGAGGCTGAAAGGCAAAGTGGAAGCTAAATACATGCGACATCATATTTGTTTACCTGTTTCCTGTGATATGCAACAATTTATGACATTAAGCACAATGTATGAAAACTTTAAGGGTGTCTACAAAAAAAAAGGGCTTACAAGAATAGGTTTTGGTACTCTAGCTAGTACAGTGTTAAGAGGTGGCTTTAGAATAAGTATAAATGAAAGAAAAATGTGCTAAATACCAATGAAAGGGTTAATATTTCCCAGTTTTCCTTATCTTTCCCCAACAAGAGGGCTGAAAATGGTGAAGGAAAATTCAAATCAGTCTTGCCACCTTCCCTAGTCTCAGACATTTTTCCTTAGCCTTCCCTTTGAGGAGGAAAAACTTGAAACTCATCACCAGGTTTTTACTAAACTCAATATTTTTTTTTCCTTCAGTCTTCAATTTTTTTCTTCCTTGCATTTTGGTTTAAAGATAAAAAAAAACTAATTACTTAATCAAGGATGTACCTAATTAGAAAAACATTCATTCTCATATCCTGCCCCCTCCTCTCTCTCTCTATTTCTTTCTTGATAATTACTAGTAAGGACCAGTAAATAATTGGGAAAGCCTTTCATTCCCCCCACCTCTCTCTCTCTCTCTCTCTCTCTCTTTTGATAATTACTGGTAAGTACCGGTACATGATTGGGAAAGCCTTTCATTCCCTCCGCCCCCCACCCCTCTCTCTCTCTCTCTTACACATGGTTGTTGAAGATATGGATGTGAGAGTGGACTGGTTGCACTCTGGCAATCCTGAGGCGGATGGGAAGCCTTGGTATAAAAGCGCCAGGCATAAGCTCTGTGTACTTGCTGGTCTGGTACACTGTGGAGTAGGCATTGGAACCTCGACCTGCGGGTGGAGGGGGGAGGGGGCGGGTGCTGAGATGGAGTTGACGTGGTGGTGTAGGGCTGGTATTGTGTTGTGTGGATGGTGGTGTGTTGTGTGGTTAGTGGTGGTGGTGTTTTGCTGGTATTCTATGTTTTGTGGCAAGGTAGTGGTGGTGTGGAGGTGATGGAATAACTGAATTTGTATGGTGTATAATCTGTGCGTGTGTGTGTGTGTGTGTTACAATAAGCATCACTAATAGCTACTTACAACCAAATCTCAATAACAATCTGATTATCTATTCCAAAACTTCATTAACAATCTGATTATTCAGTGGGGAACTACATTATCATCAATCACAACTACTAATACAAAAGTTCCAGTAAAGGAAACCAGGTAATAACTTGAAAACCTAAAAATAAATAAATAAATAAAAGATATAAATAAATCAATGAAAAAAATAAACAAACATCTAACTTCTCTCTACAAACTTTTAATGACAAACTATTAACAGCTATGAACTTTAACTTCCTCTCTTGTCTTCTACATTTCTCCTTATCCTCTGATCCTCTCCCTGATCCCTCTCTCGATGTCCTTATCTTCAAACTTCTCCATCATTCATGTCACCTACAGGCCCCCACCTTATCCTCCAAATCCCAGTTATCCTTCTTATAAAACCCTCATCCCTCATACTCCACCTCCCACACCTCCTCACCATCGCAAGCATCACTGAGGGCCTCTGGCGTGTAGTCAAGGAAATCCAATACATCGGTATCAGAATCCGGAGAGCCGAGGGTGGGGCTTTGCGTGCTGGCTAAGATCTTGAGTGTCGGGCGAAGCTGCGGGAGAGAAGAGAGTGAGAAGGAGGGGAGTAAGAGTCAGGAGGAGAGGGATAGGGGTCAGTCAGTTTAATGGGACGATTGGGGGATAGTGGGGTGGGGGGGAGTGAACAACGAAGTCACTGTGGGAAAGCCAGATTTGTATGTTGCGTGATATGTCCATCAGTGAGATAGCATAAAAACACATGGGAAGTACAACTGGTAGCATGATGGCGAACCCCTTACGAGGCAGTACGAGGGAGTGGAGAAGGTGGTGGTGGGGGTGAATGTTACGTGATGTGGTAAAATGAACGTGTGGATGAGTGAGATGATTCATTATAGACAGGGCGGGAGGAGAGCGGAGAATGGGAAGGGAAGGGAAGGGAAGGGAGAGATTGGGTGGGGGAGAAGGGGGAATGAGGTGTGGTCAAGAAAGATAGTAACAACGGAAGAGAGAGAGAGAGAGAGAGAGAGAGAGAGAGAGAGAGAGAGAGAGAGAGAGAGAGAGAGAGAGAGAGAGAGAGAGAGAGAGCCTGCCTTACCGGTCTACTCCTTCCCTTAAACCTTGCATCTGTAGTATCCGCTGCCTCTGCATCCCCTGTAAAGAGAATTCGATACTTTAAATATTTTGCACCATCTATCCGTCTTTCCGCAGACTCCTGTCACGTACAACCAGTGTGCATGTGTGTGTGTGTGTGTGTGGTAAGAGAAAATTAAATTGAGTGTGTGTGTGTGTGTGTGTGTGTGTGTGTGTGTGTGTGTGTGTGTGTGTGTGTGTGTGTGTGTGTTGTTGTTGGTATGAGAAAATTAAATGGTGTGTGTGTGTGTGTGTGTGTGTGTGTTGCCTTGTGAAGAGGATAGCGAGGTTATTGGACACACACACACACACACACACACACACACACACACACACACACACACACACACACATACCATTTTTATCTACCGCACTTGTTACTATAAACAAACAAACAAATCACACACACACACACACACACACACACACACACACACACACACACACACACACACACACACACACACACACACACCATTTAATTTTCTCTTACCAACAACACTCGTTCACACACACACACACACACACACACACACACACACACACACACACACACACACAATTTCATTTTCTCTTACCACACACACACACACACTGGTTGTACGTCACAGCAGTCTGCGGCAAGGCGGGGCAGCTGCCGTCACATTTGGTGATGCCTGATTATTACAATTATAAAGAATGGAGAGAGAGAGAAAAAAAAAAAAAAACGCCAAGCACAACACACTCAAGTCTCCACCTACACAACCCCTTCCTTACCCTCTTTCTTACAATCTCCACCCAAACCTGCTCCAACACAATCATCCCTCGCCCTCCAGCCCACCTTGGTTGTCCTTCTGCGCCTCGGGATCACAGGAGGCGTTGGCATCAGCACCCGCATCCCCAGAGCTAGGCGTTTCTGCAGTGCCACCATAATCTGGAGTGGTTCCAGGTACTTCCTCGTGGGATGCTAGTGGCGTCATCTCCTGTTTGGCATCCCCTCTACTTATCTAGGGAAGGGGGAAAGATAACAATATAAGCTTGTATTAAAAGACGTGTTGCTCTGTCCCCGTTTGCCTAGAGAAGGGAAGAAGTTATTTATTTGTAACAATATACTATGGGTCGTATTTAGAAACGCTTTGCTCTCTCACCACGACTATTTTCAAAGGCCGCAGATGCTTAGCCGGGTTCCCAAGTGTTGCTGCTGTTGATAATGTAGAAATCACGTTAATCTGTCACTTGAACAGTAAAAACATCTTTTAAAACCTGTGTAACTTCAGCTAGAACCTTTTAAAAAATACTGGAGGTGCGGCGCAGAAGTGACTCAGAATATGCTTCTCTATTATAGTGTAGTGGAATTTTCAAGGCTGTTGGCGTGATTCTCGTGACATTTTGACGAGTGACGAGAATTCTGCACCGTCAAAGGGAAAAAAATAGATGTCCATGGGAGCAAGGCTAAACATACTCTGTCGCTTAAATAAAAAAAATAAAAAAATGAAATAAAATAAAAATAAATAAATAAATAAAAATAGTTACTGTAAAGAACACACAGCATTACGAAACACATCCTTTTATGGCGCGCGCGAACACAACACGATCAGATGGCGCTACATGGAGAAGGAGCATGTTAAGGAACGAAAAAAAAAAAAAGGAATGGAGAGAGAGAGAGAGAGAGAGAGAGAGAGAGAGAGAGAGAGAGAGAGAGAGAGAGAGAGAGAGAGAGAGAGAGAATGTGTGGCGATGACGTAAGAGAAGGAAACGAACAGTAATACTGGTGACACTGCATAGATAACAAAGGAAGCGGAAGGAAAGGAACTGTAGTGAAGTGGGTGAAGGAGAAGGAATGAAGCAAGGAAAGGGAAGTGGGAGGCGAGGAGAGAGTGAGCAGGTCAAAGGGGAGGGTTTGTAAAAGGGGGTAGGCTTGAGGAGGAGAGATGTGGAAAGGGAGAGTGAGGAAAGATAACGGCAGAGAGAGAGAGAGAGAGAGAGAGAGAGAGAGAGAGAGAGAGAGAGAGAGAGAGAGAGAGAGGTGGGGAATACAGTAGGATCGTGCCTGCTGGCTTGTGTGAGCAAATGAGCATTGGGGCCAATCACACACAAACACACTGCCAACAAAAGCAGCGACGAAACCTCAAATGAAGAGAGAGAGAGAGAGAGAGAGAGAGAGAGAGAGAGAGAGAGAGAGAGAGAGAGAGAGAGAGAGAGAGAGAGAGAACTGTTGTTATGCATCATTTCCTTACCCAGCGAGCGAGCGCGAGTGTGTGAGTGTGTGTGTTTGTACAAAAGGCAAGATAAGATACGATTAGGTAAGCAGCGAGATACACAAAATACACAAGGAATACACCGTTGGCTGCAAGTATGTGTGTGTGTGTGTGTGTGTGTGTGTTTAAGTACCAGGTGTGCCTCTGGTTAAATGAGGTGAGTGACACACACATACACACTAGCAGCCACATTATCAAAGTGTAAGATACTTCCATAGGGCTAAATGTATAGTTAAGATGAGTATGTATGTTAGTATATAAGTATGTAACATGTGGATTTTCATTTGTAAAGCTGTAAGATTAATAAACCGAATATTATAATTATTATTTTTGCACACACACACACACACACACACACACACAGACACACACACACACAACCTGAATCTCGGTCACGAAATGGTTTTAACACCCAAAGTTATTACCTAAACGTGCACACTCAGCATACGTGTGTGTGTGTGTGTGTGTGTGTGCGGGCGCCTTATAACAATCATCGTATAGGCGCGGTCACATCATAGAAGTTAACAACAATAACAACAAAAGCTGAAAACCATAAAGAAAAGGTTACTTTATTTCTTAATGTTGATGGTTCAAGTTTATTTCATTATATCCGGGCAAACTTGTCCAGAAAGATCACTGGAGCTATCATCTCTCTCCCTCTCTCTCTCTCTCTCTCTCTGGGTCCCGTCTATTCACATATCTGGCGACACCTCGTAACCTTTTTCTATTTATTCATATGTGCAATAATTACCATGTTATCGATGACTCATTCCACGGTACTTTATATATACAATATTATTTTGAGGCGATGGTTAATAAAGACTAGTGATCATGTTCATTTCTCCCTTCTATCGCCACCCTCGCTGCTTGTAATCTTTCATGAGTAAAGACAAACCCGGTAAAGAGCTTCGTTGTATGACTGAATGCGGTGTAAGCAGATTCAGTGGCAAGTTTGGTGCTAGAGGGGATCATGATACGCAGGGCACACAATGAAGTGAAACCTGACACTAGAGATTAATTGAAAAGATGAACGCAAATTACAAGTGATAAAACTACATACAATAAATAAATTAATAAATGTATAAATAAACGAATACATAAATCAGAACAAGATTAATCTCACACCACAACTAACAAACTAATGTAAATATGAAGCAAGAACAAAAACTAGAATAATCAAATAAACACAAGAACGTCAATAGTTATATAAATCGGGTCATATATCAACCTACCACTGATATTTCCACTTTCATGTACTGCAGACTGCTTACCTTCCGTCTGAACTCTTTGAGGTAGCCCGAGGAGGCGAGAGTCACACTTGAGCGATACATTTTGGCGGGAGGTGGGAGATACGTAACAGAGGTGATGAGACGCCTTCTTGAACGCTGCTGAGGATGTAATGCTTGTTCCTCCTTTATCTAGCTGCTAATCCACGAGGGAGGCTCAGGGTGTCGATCAGAAGGCCCATCCACGTACAAGCGGTGTGTGTGATCATGTGGGCGGCTGCCTCATCACTCCCCCCCAACAACTGATCAAGCGACGCCGATCAGATGAAAACAATATGATTACCAGATCAGTCCTACACGCGCTGCGCTGTGTAGTGTTATACTAGCCAGCTGGGGAGTGTTGTGCTGTGAGTGCTGAGCCTGATAGGAGGCGTTGCGGTATTCAAGCCGGCCTGATGTGGCAGCTACACTAGGTGATTTACACCCGCTCTGTTGCGAAGGCTGTATCGTTGTGCGGCAAGCAGACTTACGTGAACCGTGCAGACAAGCACTCTTCCAGCAGCCTGACTGACTTGTAGCAGATTTGATACAGCTACTAAAGATATTAGAGCGTCGTTTACAAGTGCGATGCAGCGTTGTGCAGGAAGCAGGGGTCAGAGTGAAAACTGCAGCACATTAACACACTTTTCCTGAAGATAGCTGAGCTGTAGCAAACTTAGTACAGGCGCCACAAACACCCTTACGATGCAGGAACTATGGTGAACAATGTAGGACAGCAATGCACATTTCCCGAAGGCTGTGGTGCATTAAGACATGAAATACACACATCACAGTCCTTCATGCATCACTATTGTTTCGTGCCGTAGTTCGTACACTGCAACCACGTTTCTTAAAAGCAGCGCTCAACTCTGCACGCGTGGTGAGGCGCGAGAAAAAGCCGCGAAACACACTACTTATCAACAACGGGAGTTAACAATCAAGCCACTCTTAACTTCTTGTCTCCCCATAACCTCCGTGAAACAAGCATGATAATCTGAGGAAGGTCTGGATGTAGCGGCTGTACTTGCGGTGTGGCGGAGTGTACCGGTCTAACACTTGTGTGACTGACTGGGGAGGGAGACGGAGAGGGAGAAGGGATGAAGGGAGGGAGAGTAGGAGGGAAGCAAGGTCCCAACCTGAAAAGATGGTAGTGGCGGTAATTGTAGCAGTAGTGGAAGTGAAAGAAGGATTGAGGTTGGTTGTAGTAGTAGTAGTAGTAGTAGGCGCAGTAGTGAGAGAAGGAAGATTGAAGATGAAAAGATGGCAATAGCAGCAGCAGCAGCAATAGCAAAAGCAGCAGCAGCAGCAATAGCAAAAGCAGCAATAGTAGTAGTAGTAGTAGTAGTAGTGGTGGTAGTAGTAGTAGTAGTAGTAGTAGTAGTAGTAGTAGTAGTAGTAGTAGTAGTAGTAGTAGTAGTAGTAGTAGTAGTAGTAGTAGTAGTAGTAGTAGTAGTAGTGTGCACCTCCGCCACCACCTCTGCCAACACCTGCCTTCCTTTTTACCTTCACTGGGCTCAATCAATATGTGAAATTATCATGATGGGGGTTGGCTACACAAGTGGCCAGTAACCCCTCCCCTTATTCCCCACCACTCACACCTACACCCTCAACTTTCTACTCATCTTTCCTCCTCACCTTTCCTATATTTCATCCACTAATGGCTTTATATTTTCACATCCTCCTTCTCTTTTTTCCTTCTATATTAATTGCACAGCTGCAGTCATTTCCTTCTTCACACTAAATATAACAGACTGTACTCCTCTTCCTTGTACCATGTCTGTGTTTTATCTCAAGTTCTATTTTTGTACCTCCTTTGTCTGGCCTTCTCCCATATGCAAGCTTACATCACTTCCTTCCTATTTAAATTTCATATCCCTTTCCTGATACACATTTCCTTCCTTTCTTTACCTGTAGTTCTAGTAAAAATCTTGTTTACTTGTGCTCCTTTGCTTGTAGAGAATTCAAGCCTGTTACCTCAACCACACCCTCTCAATGCATGATGAAGGATGATGCAGTAGGTAAAAATACTCTGCACTGCTTTCACTATCAGCATCCAGTAGGAGGTGAATGTGTTGCTAGATTATCACTAAGGTAGCTTCACATTCTTGCATCACCTACTTTAATTATTCAGTCAGATGTGGCTGGGCTGTGATTTACAGACAAAAAGCTTCTTCTATAAATACCTGTCCACACTTGAACTATCACAGCCTGCCCTTCATGTGGTGCCAAACATTTATACCCAAGTACGTACACTGTATATAGTATACAATCTAGAGTGGAAGGTTCCTAAAACATATAGAAGCTGTTATTTTATATATGTTTGCCTGCCTGAGTTATCCTATATATGAATCAGCAGTAGTCATAATTAAACATTGAGAGAGCTGTTCTTAAGCATTACAACAACATTTTCTAACCAGTTTTACTATTTAAATGTGAATGGTGACTTGCTTAATCCAGTCATCACTGAGGTACTACAAAGGCCACTGGTGAGTCAGTTGCCCAACACACCTGGAATTTTTTAATGGAATTTCTGACAAAAAATTATTCTGGCTACTAATCATCATAATTTCATTTAACATCCTTACTTTCTCTAAAGACACTGGACGGATAGAGTCTCAGACACTCTTTGCAGTCAAAGACGTCTCTTATCTAATGTTCAGTCTTACCATGCCTTCCTTCACACATCACCTCCAGCTCTCTTTCAGTCTTCCTGCTGGTCTCATCCCAACTACTTCCAACTCAACACTTTTCTATATATATATATGCCCTCCTTCCTCCTGACATGCCCATACCACCTTAATCTACACTAAGCTACCAATACACATATGAATGCATGCAGAAATATATACATACATACATATATACTGGTATATGTACATGTGTATATAAACAGCTGCAGTGACCTTGAAATAACACCCCCACCACTTGGTGTGTGTGGGAAGTTATTAAATTAAGCTTTACGTTCTCAGAGACGAACCAGTCCGCGGTGAGGTGAATAGCCTAGCAATTGAGATTATATTGATTGTAATGAAGATATACACTTGTTGCTTTTCCCAATTACTGTATTTTTACCCTCCTCTCACTTTAACTTCACTCTGACACCAACACATGTATACTACACCTAGTAGATTTGCAGAATGAATGTAAAATCTGCATTGAAAGCCATGGAGAGTAATTTTTGATGAGAACTGTACAACTTTGGAAATTATAAGTGCTTGATGTGATGAGGAATAGTGAATATACATCAGAGAAGAAATAGAAAAATGGTGAAATGGTATCTAATAAGTAGAGTGGTAGCAGGAAACTATTAATAATACACACACACACATACACACACACACACACACACAAAGTTAAGGAAAGTTCTGGTATCTAACGTAGCATTATAAAAGATGAGATATTATGAACACAAATAAATGAAATGTACACACACACACACACACACACACACACACACACACACACACACACACACACACACACACAACATCTACCCACATGTGCAGTCATGAAGTGGTATGGAGGTAAGTATGACATGTCCACCTTAAATGTGTAGATCTAAATGGGCAACACCTGTGCAGTGGTGGTGAATGGCAGGCCATGATGCAGCCTTTGCCTCCCTGCCACAGTGAAGAGTGATAAGTGGCTCCTGTGGTGTGAGGGAGCATCAGGTACGAATACCTAACACCCTGGATGTTTTGGGCTTAAACCTCTTATGACCTAAATTATAGAAGGCCTAAATCTTTTTTTCCTGAACCAAAAAGGAGAGAGAAAAAAAAAGGATGCCTAATATCTCACAGCCTAAATCTATTTCTTATAAAAAATACCCTACACTTCTTCATAAAATAAAAGTAAATGTGTCAAGTTAAAGACAAAAGAAAATAAGAGAAGCTGCAAGAAGCCATCAGGCATACACATGGCAGTCCCTTTATGAAACACACCCACCAGTTTCCACCTGTCAACCCCATCCATAAATTTGTCTAATATTTTAAAGCTTCCTATTGACTCGGCACAAACACGACGGTCCTTCCCCCACAACCAGTCAATACTTGTGAGTGTGAATTACTACAAATATTCTACTTTCCTTTCTTACTTTCCTACTTTCATTCCCCACTGTTGTATAACTACTGAATAACAGCTCCTAGCAGAAAAGCAGTTTAGGTCAAGCTGGAAGATATAGCAATAAGAATCACCAAAGGCACCTTCAACATCTTATAGCATAAACATCTTTCATTCAAAACTAAAACACATCAGAACATTTGAAATTGTACAGCCAAAACAGCTTTATTACCTTTTTCCTTCTGGTGTCCTTGGGGTTAATGATATAAGAAAATATGGGAAGCTGCAAGAAGCCATCAGGCCTACACGTGCCAATCCCTTTATGAAACAAACCTACCTATTTCCACCTATTGTCTCTATCACCATCTTCACCTATTTGTCTAATCTTTTAAAGCTCCCTAACGACTCAACAATAACAACCTGATTACTGAGTCTGTTCCATTCATCTACCACTCTATTTGAGAACCAGTCCCATTAGGTTAGGTCCCTGCTGTGGGGGTCAGGGTGGGCACAGATTCCTATTAGAACACTTACAATGCCACCCCTCCCAGGACCCATTTTGACCTCTTCTCCTCTTCCTCCTTCCATCAAACCCTCCTCCTCCTCTTCTTCCCTCAGTAAGCCACAGGGATCTTTGAAAATATTGTACAGTTATAATCAAATCTTTATATTTTCTTATACTAAAGGGAGATATGAACTTTGGTTGCCTTGTTATGAATGATCTTTTCTGTTTAAGCTCTCTACCACCTCTGCCCCCCAGAAAAGTAGAGAAAAGAAAAGAAAAACTGCTAGGTATTGTTTAATCTATTTGTCAGGTTAATTCAAATATAACACTCCTGACATTAAAAGTGAACTTAAACCGGTTTACTAAAATGTTCACAATGGTCTGGGTAAATGCAGACGGTGTCTTCCCGTTACCTAATGAGTTCTAAGTAAGTCTGACTCAATAAGCTGCCCTTACACATCCCTAATCGCGGAGATTTGAAATATTTTCTATAGCTGCGAATCTGCTGTATGTAAATATTATAGATAAATGTGAAAAAAAAAGTTAACTATCATTATGTATACAGTAACCTTAAGATAATACATACATAATACTATTACGTGCATATAGCAATCTACAGACACTCACAGGCATACACTTCACTGTAACCTGTTGCACACACATTACATTACAACACAGCACTCACTTCAAAACACAGTGAGGAGGAAGAAAGTAGCACATAAGGTTCGCCTGTCACCTCGACGATTCTGTCACTCACTTAGAATTGCGTGGTCAGATGGAGTTGATTCATCCTCGACAGAAATCCCAACAGCGTCAACAGCACGTCAATCCTCACCCACTACTTTGTGGTAACTGGTTGTTTTCTTTGTGTTCCTTTGGACTTGTTCCCGTAACAAGGAAAACAAATATCGTACTGCAGGGATGATTGTTGTACCTCACACAATGCTTTTCACTATTCACGCTGTAGATTATACAATAGTGCATATTAAAACACAATAGTAAAATTTAGGATGCGTATTTTCTACTTTCAACGCAAATTCTTATATAATTTTCTTTTTCTATAGTTTTAGATAGCTAACAGAAAATAGATAAAAAATAAAAAGAATATGAACAAAAAATAACAATTATATTTACTAGATACAAAATTTGACACAAAAATTATCAGTAAAACCTAAATTAAGTACTTACACATTACGGGTTTCTTCGACTGGTGTTGTTTTAAAAGGCCTACAGGTGGCGGAGTACGGGTGGCGGGAAGAGGTCGCGGCAGTATTTTAATGTATGCATTATTACCTCGGCGTATTTTCAAGAACACCATCGACTTGGTTCCCGCATACAGGACAAAATGGTAAGTATCCAGAAGAACTTAGAATTCAGTGTTATGTAGGAATTATGGATGTATTTGCCATCAGATGTACTCAGTAACCGGTTTGTCTGCATCTGCGGTAAGGGACAAGACAAACTTGATATTAGATACAAGATGATACTGATAGTTTATCGTTTACTTGCCGCCTAATATCATTATAGTTTATATCAAAGTCTTCCTTGTCACTTTTTTTTTTTCATCTTTCCTCTGTATCACGTATTATAACGAAACACGTATAACACTGGGCACGCCACAGTTTACCCGGGCACACCAAACATTACGCTGATATAGAGTTGACTTAGCAAGCTGGGCACATCACTATTTACATAGACCATCTGGGCAAAATGTTGTCTTTTTTTTTTTTATGTAGGAAGGACACTGGCCAAGGGCAACAAAAATCTAAAAAAAAAAAAATGCCCACTGAAATGCCAGTCCCATAAAAGGGTCAAAGCAGTGGTCAAAAATTGATGAATAAGTGTCTTGAAACCTCCCTCTTGAAGGAATTCAAGTCATAGGAAGGTGGAAATACAGAAGCAGCCAGGGAGTTCCAGAGTTTACCAGAGAAAGGGATGAATGATTGAGAATACTGGTTAACTCTTGCGTTAGAGAGGTGGACAGAATAGGGGTGAGAGAAAGAAGAAAGTCTTGTGCAGCGAGGCCGCGGAAGGAGGGGAGGCATGCAGTTAGCAAGATCAGAAGAGCAGTTAGCATGAAAATAGCGGTAGAAGACAGCTAGATATGCAACATTGCGGCGGTGAGAGAGAGGCTGAAGACAGTCAGTTAGAGGAAAGGAGTTGATGAGACGAAAAGCTTTTGATTCCACCCTGTCTAGAAGAGCAGTATGAGTAGAAGTCCCCCAGACATGTGAAGCATACTCCATACATGGACGGATAAGGCCCTTGTACAGAGTTAGCAGCTGGGGGGGTGAGAAAAACTGGCGGAGACGTCTCAGAACGCTTAACTTCTTAGAAGCTGTTTTATCTAGAGATGAGATGTGAAGTTTCCAGTTCAGATTATAAGTAAAGGACAGACCGAGGATGTTCAGTGTAGAAGAGGGGGACAGTTGAGTGTCATTGAAGAAGAGGGGATAGTTGTCTGTCTGGAAGGTTGTGTCGAGTTGATAGATGGAGGAATTGAGTTTTTGAGGCATTTAACAATACCAAGTTTGCTCTGCCCCAATTAGAAATTTTTGAAAGATCAGAAGTCAAGCGTTCTGTGGCTTCCCTGCGTGATATGTTTACCTCCTGAAGGGTTGGACGTCTATGAAAAGACGTGGAAAAGTGCAGGGTGGTATCATCAGCGTAGGAGTGGATAGGACAAGAAGTTTAATTTAGAAGATCATTAATGAATAATAAGAAGAGAGTGGATGACAGGACAGAATCCTGAGGAACACCACTGTTAATATATTTAGGAGAAGAACAGTGACCGTCTACCACAGCAGCAATAGAACGGTCAGAAAGGAAACTTGAGATGAAGTTACAGAGAGAAGGATAGAAACCGTAGGAGGATAGTTTGGAAATCAAAACTCTGTGCCAGACTCTACCAAAAGCTTTTGATATGTCCAAGGCAACAGCAAAAGTTTCACCAAAATCTCTAAAAGAGGATGACCAAGACTCAGTAAGGAAAGCAGTAGAAAGTAAGGATCACCAGTAGAGCGGCCTTGACAGAACCCATACTGGCGATCAGATAGAAGGTTGTGAAGTGATAGATGTTTAAGAATCTTCCTGTTGAGGATAGATTCAAAAACTTTAGATAGGCAGGAAATTAAAGTAATAGGACGGTAGTTTGAGGGATTAGAACGGTCACCCTTTTTAGGAACAGGTTGAATGTAGGCAAACTTTCAGCAAGAAGGAAAGGTAGATGTTGACAGACAGAGCTGAAAGAGTTTGACTAGGCAAGGTGCAAGCACGGAGGCACAGTTTCGGAGAACAATAGGAGGGACCCCATCAAGTCCATAAGCCTTCCGAGGGTTTAGGCCAGCGAGGGCATGAAAACATCATTGTGAAGAATTTTAATACGTGGCATGAAGTAGTCAGAGGGTGGAGGAGAGGGAGGAACAAGCCCAGAACCGTCCAAGGTAGGGTTTTTAGCAAAGGTTTGAGCGAAGAGTTCAGCTTTAGAAATAGATGTGATAGCAGTGGTGCCATCTGGTTGAAATAGAGGAGGGAAAGAAGAAGAATCAAAGTTATTGGAGATATTTTTGGCTAGATGCCAGAAATCACGAGGGGAGTTAGATTTTGAAAGGTTTTGACATTTTCTGTTAATGAAGGAGTTTTTGGCTAGTTGGAGAACAGACTTGGCATGGTTCCGGGCAGAAATATAAAGTGCATGAGATTCTGGTGATGGAAGGCTTACTGGAGTACTGCTTTACCGCTTGAAAAAAAAAAAAAAAAAAAAAAAAAAAATCCTGGTATATAAATAAATGCGTGGGTAAAAATAATGGAGATCACGTAAGGAAGATTATATAGCCAACATACTGTTACTATTTGTAGGCATATGTATCCTATGTATCTATGTATTTTATTGTGCATGTTTGTATCTATCTATTTGTCTTCACCTTAGATGAACTTAACCCATCCCTCAAGTTTAGCTTATATATTCTATATTATATCCTTTTCTTTGATTGTATAGTTTTCATTATGTGAATAACAACAAAATAGGTTGACTTTGAACAAAGAAAAAAATAGACAAAAATACAATGAAACATCAAAGGAAGCTGACTGATTGCTGCTGCTGCTTACTGTGGATGAAAAAGAAAAGAAAAAAAGTGAATATAGCTGCTTGTAGTGTACTGTGTCGGGGTGTGTGTGTAGTAGGGGAATTCAGGACCGTCCGACACAGTCTCCTTTCCTCTCTTGTTCCCTTATGCTTCACTCGTCGACAGCGCTCCATAACTGAGGTTGCTAAGGCATTCATAAATTTTTGGGCAAACTCTTCTAAACTCAACGCCGAGTGTCTCTGCGTAAAACTATGTATTGCACACTGTAAAAACATACGCCTTGGGTTTCACACGTGTCAGAATGTACAAGTTTCCAAGTACACAGGCAATAATTATAGAATTATAGTTTTTAGTGTATATTTGATAACACAGTGGGCGCGAGGCAGAAAATATGGTCTGGTTCGCTCTTGATAACTTGTCTAACTTTTACATCCTCTCCGATAGCAAGGAAAAGAGAAAAGAAGAAGAAAAAAAAGGCACAATATATAACAACGTAAACTAAGTAATACCAATGAGATTATGCAAAATTTGAACCTATTTTAGTTTCTCCTCAAAATTTTAGTTTTTTGTTAACGTTTGATACTTTAATTTTTATGGCTAACTTAGGTAATTTAGTCACTCGAGTCTACTGCAGTAAAACCTTTGCTGCTGCTGCTTCATATATTCAGCAGCGACTTATAAATATTCAGAATCATAATGCCGCATCGGAGGAGGTAATAGCTGAAATACAGGTTAAAAGTAATTAGAGGAGGAGGAGGAGAAGGAGGTGGTGGTGGTGATGGTGGTAACAGAGGGAGTGGGAAGAGAGAGTAGGTAGCAGGAGAGGGTAGTGGAAGGGAGGGTAGTGCTAGAGGGAGGAGGAGAGAGGGATCGGAAGAAGTAATAGCAGAAACAACAGTCAAACACTAATTGGGGATGGAAGAGGAGTAAGTGGTGGTGGTGGTGAGAGGGAAAGGGGGAGGTAGAGGAGGAGGAAGTGAGAGGAATCGGAGGAAATAATAACATAACTTACTATCTAAAAAAAAAACAATTGGAGGAGGGAGTGGTGGTGAAGATGAAGAAGTGGAGGAGAAGGAGGTACTGGAAGGGAGGGAGGAGGAAGAAGAGAGCGGCTGGTGATTGTCATGATGGTAGTGAGAAAGCTGAGGGAGACGCACTAATCGTGGGAATGGACGAGGATGGGCCAGGTAGGGAAGGTCAGGTGGGTGGAGGCTCAATGCTGGGAGGGGTTTAAACAGTCACAGGAAAAACAGCAGCATTTGTCAAGTAGGGGAGGTGAGACACGTATGGAGCAGGACTGGCACAGGTTTCAGTGGTAGCCATTTGTACTGTATGTCTAAGCATGGTCTAAATTTTGTAAGTGAATTATTATTATTATTTTTTTTTTTTGTAGGTTTGCATTTTTGAGAGGTAAAGTTTGCCCTGGTTATTTACGTATTTATTTACATGTTTATTTATTTGTTACTATTGGAAGTTCGAGGATTACATTAAGTACATTATAATCAACTCATTCATTACTAATTCCACACTAATTCTTGAAGATATATAAGAGAGACAACAATAATCATCACATTCACCACTTCATCACACTCCATCACCCACCATCACCACCCATCGACCTCAATCACCACAACAGTCACTATCTACTACGAGAATGCCATCACCACACCATCACACTGCACCTCATCATCTCATCACACCTCTCTCAAGTTCTTGTCTCTCTCCATCAAGCCTCCCTCTCGTCTTAACTTCCCTTGGCCTTCCTTCTCGTTTCCCCAAAGTGCATTAAGCATTAGTGTTGGTCTGTTCTCAATAAAGGAGGCAATAGTAATGAAATTAGAGGCAACTTCCTGCTTCCTGAAGATGCTTTTAACGCTACGAGAGTGCATTGACGAGACTGAAGCTTCCATTACCTTTTCTTATTGTATCTTTAAAAATATTTCCGTCATCGAGTATTTTTGGGGAAGAGTTGAGTGGAGTTGATTTATTGGATAGAAAACTTTGGTATTGTATTCTATTTCTAAAAAAAAAAAAAAAAACACGAGAAGGGTCCCTCTGTTTTGTCTAAACGTTGTGATTTAAACGATGTCTGTTTTTTTTTTGTTGTGTATGTTTATGAGATGTTTAGTTAAGTTACCCTTTGTTCTTACGTTTCAAAATATCCTAAGGGTTTTGGAAGAGTTTGACCTGTATAGAACAAAATACCGTGGTGTCTTGTATCTAAAACACGAAGCGCATTTTTGTGTTCATTGTTTTTTTTTTTTTTTTATCTCTTCAAATTCTTGTCTTACAAAGATCTGGGAAGAGCTGACTCACTAGAGACATTTAACCACACTTATGTACCAATGATACTATACTTCTGCTTTCCCAGTTTCTCTAGACTGAAGGATTGGCAACTTGGCGCCACGCACGAGTCTCCTTCAGTTGTTTCTGTCCCTTGCACCTTCCTCTGACTCCATCCCTCTGTTTCACTCACTGTCTTCCCCTCGATCTTCTTTCAACTTATTTCTTTTCAAGCTGTAATCGGTTCCTGGTCTTCACTTCTTACTATGCAACCAAACCATCTTATCTTTTATCTTGTCATCACTTCCGCAATGCATTCCAGCCCTGATGTACTAATAATGAGAAACAGATGGCAAGGGAATGGAATAAATGCATTGTTTGTGTTAAGTCATTACAGGGACAGGCTGGCGTCGATCCTTCATCATCTCATCTGATAAATGGCTGTGTCCTTTTGCTCCCCTGGCTAATTAGACGCTCAAAATCCTTCCTTGCCTCGCGCCCAGATCTAATAAGAACGGCGCATTCTCCTCTCATTATTCTCCTCTTATTCTGCAATATTCCTCGTGCCCCTGTGTGTTTCTGGGAGGGTGATTTTTTTTTTTCTTATTCTCTCTCTCTCTCTCTCTCTCTCTCTCTCTCTCTCTCTCTCTCTCTCTCTCTCTCTCTCTCTCTCTCTCTCTCTCGCTTTTTATGTGAGAGTGTAAAGAGAAGTTTTCATTTTCTTTGGTTTTATTTTTAATTTTATGGATTTGGGGGTAGAGTACAGTAGTGTTATATAGTTAGTTATTATTGTTTTGTCTTCTGTTCTGTGTTGCTAAGATGAAAGGCGAAGTTTGGGAGTCAATGCATACACGACTTAATTCCTTTTTTTTTTTTTTTTAGGTTTTGTGCTGAAAATTGTAAGATATATCAAATTTTCTCCTCTCTCTTCCTCTTTCTCCTCTATTCTAGCTCTTCTCTTACTTCATCTTCTCGTTTTCTTTGGTGAACGTGCTGGATTTTCTACTGTATTTATTTCTTTGTCTCTTTTTTCATCTTTTTTTATTCAGCTGGTAATGTAGTATTGTTTTCTTTTTATGGCAGCATCTATTAATCAGAATGACAATGCTAGCAGGCCAACACGCGACGCTTCAAGGGGGAAAAAAAACTGTATTTCTGTTTTATTTTTCATTTTATTCCCGTTTCGAAATTGAGTAAGGCGTCATCGTGGAAACAAACTGAATATTTTCGCGTCTTTTTGTGACTTACACACACACACACACACACACACACACACAGAGAGAGAGAGAGAGAGAGAGAGAGAGAGAGAGAGAGAGAGAGAGAGATAAACCATAGTACACTAAGAGTAATACTTATTGACGCTCGTACTTACAGAACAGCAACACTCAGCAAAGCACACACACACACACACACACACACACACACACACACACACACCTTCGTAACCATTGTGCTTCCGGATACGAGAAAAGCGTAAGTCAAGAAAGAAAAAAATCCATATAGAAGCGGAGGTAGTTACGCTTTTTTTTTTTTCTTTAAAGATACGAAACCACAAGTGAAGCGTGCCGGGAAGCCTTATGAAGCTTCGAACCCTGAGCTGTGTACGGTCGCGTGTTTAAATGAGGAGAATAACGAGGAGGAGGAGGAGGAGGAGGAGTAGGGAGGAGGAAGCGGCGACAAAGGAGATGTGGTGAAGGAAGATGATATAGTAAGGAGGAGGAGGAGGAGGAGGAGTGACAAATGAAAGGTGGTGAAAGGAATGCTATGAGTAGGAGATATGATATTAGCGTGTATGGGTGATGGGTTGGGTGATGGAATAGGAGGCGTGGGCGATGAGTAAGCAGCATTTGAATGAGTAAATATGTTAAGGTGTAAATAACTTATACATGTATGTGTGTGTGTGTGTGTGTGTGTGTGTGTAATACTGTGGCGAGACGTAAGGTGTTTAGTACATGCGCTGAGTAAGGGATGAGTGAGTGGGCGTGTGAGTGAGTGTACTGCTGTGGTCGCACCGGTGTCAGAAATAGGTCAGTGGAAGCCAAGGGTGTGCTGTGTTACATTGGATTAAGGCTGAAGAGGAGAGGGAGAGAGGAAGGGAGGAGGGAGGGAGAGAGAGGCAGAGGCGTTGGGAGGGACAGACAGGCAGAGGTGTGAGGGAGAGGTGGACAGGGAGGGGAGCATAAGTAAGGAAGGTGCGAGGGAGGCAGGTAGGCAGGGAGAGAGATATACAGGAAAGAAAATAGATAGATGGTAGACAGACGCGTCACTTGATAAAAAAAAAATATATATATATATATGACTTGAAAACCTGATGATTCTTACGATTATTATTATTCCTGGACACACACACACACACACACACACACACACACACACACACACACAGCTCGCCAGCTTAGTTCTAGGACACATCAACTAAATTTATTGGAGTTTTTCAAGGTTTGCATGCCAGACAATCCTGAACAATATCTTTTCTCATCAGTACTTGTTATGTTATGTCAGGTTAGGTTAGGTTAGAATTGTATCCTAGACATTCTTAAATATTCCTCCTCAGTGCTAGTTAGGTTAGAGCAGGTTAGGTTAGATTAGGTTAGGTTAGATTTTTTTATATTTCTCCTCTGTTTGTTAGGGTAAGTTAGATTTTTTATTATTTCTCCTCAGTGTTTAAGTTAGGTTAGGTTGGTTATGTTATGTTAGGTTAGGTTAGGTTAGGTTAGGTTAGATTTTTTTAATATTTCTCCTCAGTTTGTTAGGTTAGGTTAGGTTAGGTTAGGTTTGACTTCCATATTTCTCCTCAATGCTAGTTAGGTTAAGTTAGGTTAGGTTAGATTTTTTTCTAATGTTTCTCCTCAGTTTGTTATGTTAGGTTAGATTTGCATATTTTTTCAGTGCTAGTTATGTTAGGTTAGGTTAGATTTTTTAAATTTTTCTCCTCAGTGTTTGTTAGGTTAGGGTAGACTTCCATATTTCTCCTCAGTGCTAGTTAGGTTAAGTCAGGTTAGATTCGCGTTCCAGACATACTTGAACATTAATCTCCTCGGTCTTAATCTTAATAATTAAAGTTTCAAATTATAGCTGCAGTATTCGTTTCAGATTGGCATTTAGAACGCACACCAAAACACTGCTCTTCACTGTCTTATTACGTAATTTTTCAACCTTACTGCTATTTTTCCTCAGCGTTCCCCAGGACACACTTCTGAACACTCTACCTTAGTCTCAAACATTATAGTCAAATATACAGCAATGATACATGATTCAGACTCGCAAACTAGGCACACTCCTCTCCACTACCTTAATTTAGTAGGTAATGTTCAGATTTACCACAGTACTTAAGATGTTCTCGGTTTACCTTAGTGTAAACCCAGTGGTGAATTATCCGTCTGGCGTAATCCTCTGTTATGCTCTCGTTCTCTCACACCCGAGGAAGTACTGCCCTGTCCCCTCTCAGACCCTCCTTGTAAGACGTATAGAGGGCTCCACTGCCGCCTCCTCCAACACAATGCTACACACAGACACACCGCGCCTCCCACTGCCTCTGCTATGGTAATGCGGCCTTGACTGAAACAAATGAAGGCATTAATATTGCTAATTAGTAGGGAATTGCATGCTCCGCTGGTGTGGGGTGAGCGTCTGTTCTGGCTACACTGGGACTGCGCGGCGCCTGGGAGTCTGGCTACACTGTCATCATCCTCTTCTTAGCGTGGTGTTTATTGGACGTTTATGAGTTAGTAACAATCAGAGCGACCATTTTCCGCCGCATGGTGCTTCTGTTACATACTGTTGTCCTGCTGTAAAGGGGACGCGACCTTTTGCTCCTCTTTTTATTATTATTATTATTATCTTTTTTTTTTTTTTCATACTCTGAACCTTTCTATCCATTTTCATTACTACCGTTTTAAAATTCCAGCGTCATTTTGTTGTTCGCGGTCAGTGAGGGTTTACTTGTATTAATTTTGGTTCTGTGTTTTGCCTCCTGTGTTTTGTAGCTGCTTTGGGACTTTAGCGGGCAATTGCAGGTCTTTCCTTACTCGTACTCAGGTCCCTATTCAGAAATCCTTTGCTCTCTCTTACTACGACTATTTTCAAAGGCCACAGAGATGATTAGAAGCGTTCTCAACATTATTTTTCCTTTTGGCAGTGTAGAAATGTTAATCTGTTACTAGACCCGTAAAAACAGCCTTAAAAACTAACTTCATCTAGACCCTTCTGCAAATAGTGGTGGTGCGGCGCTGTTTCAGAATATGGTCCTCAGTTTGGTCAAGGTATCACGTATTTGCAGCGTGTCTCCGGAGTGTTAGGGTTTAAATACTGTTCGTTCTCCTCTTTAGCGTCTCAGGAATCAGATGCAGTTTCAATTTTCTTTACTCGTATTGAATTTGGTGAAGATTTTGTATATCTCTTGTTTTCAGTGGATTTCAGGAATATTTGCGGTTAAATATTATTCCTTTTCTTCTTTTGTAGCGTGTCAGAGATCAAGTGAAGGTCTGATTCTCTTTGCTCGTATTGAATTTGGTAAGATTTTTTTCTATATACCTTGTGTTTTTAGTGGATCTCAGCAATGTTCGTTAATATTACGTTTGTATTACTCGTTTTCTTCTTCTGTAGCGTCTCTCAGTTTCGTTTTCTTTAACGCCTCGGCACGATGTTGACAACTTTTAACAGTCTGTAGTGGAAGCTACTGTGATTTTCGAGTGTGTTTTTATGACTGGTGGTAGTTTAGGAAGAATTCTACATCGTCAGTCTGAGAAAACACATATGAGGACACGATTCATCACTTTTGTAGCCTAATTGTCCTCACGAAAGCCCGAAGTGTTAAGAATACCTCTCTCCGTCATCTGGAAGAATTGACAGGGCGGAGTGAATGGTATTTATGTTGTCTTGTGTTGTCTTGCTCGGGAGAATACTCAGGTGGCAAACACGACACTGGCTCTGCACACCTGATGTTGATGTGTGTCAGTTGTTTGACTCTGGCCTGAGGAATCCGTTTTCCTTTCCTTTTTTTTTTTACTGTTACGTTTTCTTTTTGTTTCAACGTTTTCTTTTTCTTTTCTTTTTTTGTCGAGTTCACTTTTTGCGTCTTCATGTTTCAAAGTTTTCTGTGAGATATTTTTAGATTTTAGGTGTTATCTTTGTTTGTTTGTTTTTTTTTCAACATTTGCCGTTTTGCTTTTTGTCAGTTTGCTTCCTGGTGTTGATATACGTTATTGAGTAAAAAGATGAAAGAAGAAGAAAAAGAAGGAGAAGAAGAAGTCGAAAAAAGAAGTAAATGATGATACTGATGATGATGATGATGATGAGAGAGAGAGAGAGAGAGAGAGAGAGAGAGAGAGAGAG
Source organism: Scylla paramamosain (assembly GCF_035594125.1). Classification (NCBI taxonomy): domain Eukaryota; kingdom Metazoa; phylum Arthropoda; class Malacostraca; order Decapoda; family Portunidae; genus Scylla; species Scylla paramamosain. Next base: position 8,933,885 of record NC_087176.1, read on the forward strand.
AGAGAGAGTGTGTGTGTGTGTGTGTTGCGGCGGGCTGGGCTGGGCTGGGTGATGGCGGGGTCGTGCACCATACATGAATAAATTAACACAGATGAGGGCGGTTTTGGCCCAATTTCACGGGAAACCCAAATCTTGCAGCATCAGTGAGCAAGCGAGGGATAGACGAGATGCGAGACCCAAGTTAAATAAAGGAAGGAAGCGCCTTACACACACACACACACACACACACACACACACACACACACACGACGTTTATGCAAATTATTCCATCTCACACCGCTGTTATTCACCTTAGGCAGCGCAAGTATGTGGGAATTGGTATTAAAAGTCAGGCCAAGAATGACAATATTACCGCAGGCCGGGACAAACACGCGGGTCACCTGATTCCACCCCCCACCCCCCTCCCCCACTGCCTCCTGATATTTCCTACAACTTTGCCGATGTTTTTTCCGCGGAGTTTTGTCTGTCTTACTGGAGGACCGCGATGTAGCCTGCCCCCCTCCCCCCCAGCCCTCTCCCCGCCCCTCTCCCAGCCCATCTCCCCGCTCCTCCCCAGTCTCCCCCCCGCCCAGACCCTCCCCCTGTCATTATGTAGGGCTGTAGTAATGTTCGATTATTTCAGCGAGGCGCAAAATTAGAATTCCTATCGGGTTTGGAGAGAGAGAGAGAGAGAGAGAGAGAGAGAGAGAGAGAGAGAGAGAGAGAGAGAGAGAGAGAGAGAGAGAGAGAATATATTTTTACTTTAGGTACGCCAGTGTGTGTGTGTGTGTGTGTGTGTGTGTGTTATCATCATCATCAACATTATCTCTTTCTGGAAGGAATTTTAAAACAATGTAAGGAGGAGATATACAATGTCTCTCTCTCTCTCTCTCTCTCTCTCTCTCTCTCTCTCTCTCTCTCTCTCTCTCTCTCTCTCTCTCTCTCTTACGTATATGCATTATGAACACGAAAATGAGAGAGAGAGAGAGAGAGAGAGAGAGAGAGAGAGAGAGAGAGAGAGAGAGAGAGAGAGAGAGAGAGAGAGAGAGAGAGAGAGAGATAAAAGGTTAATCTTGCAGTTATTGAGTTGCCAGAAACATGATGCTTATCTAATGTAACGGGAGTGTGTGTGTGTGTATGTGTGTGTGTGTGTGTGTGTGTGTGTGTGTGTGTTTCCTCCTCCTCTCTCGGTCATTTTTTTCAAGCTCCACGTAAACACAAGCACTGCCTTCAGCAATACACAGCAATACACGTGCTTGCGCATCACATAACACACTGGTATCACGGAACTCTGAGCTAATGTAATAAGAAGCTCCATAACTGTGCCCGCCTTGCATCAATCTCTATAGGTATTCCTTATATAGGTCATTATGTACGTGTGTTTGGGGTATTCTGGTGGTGGTGATGGTGGTGGTGATGATAATGATGAGAAAAATAGGTTAAGAAGATTAAGAAAGGAGTAAACAACAGCAGGAAGAATAACAACAAGAACAAGAAGAAAAACAGAGTAGTAGTTGTAGTTGTAGTTGTAGTAGTAGTAAGCTGAGGTAGGAAAATGCATACTACTACTACTACTAATAATAATAATAATACTAGGTACTTGTTTTTGTTGTTGTCGTTCTTGTTTTTGTGTATGTTCTCTATCTGTCTTTGCTTGTTGTTGTTATTGTTGTTGTTGTTGTTGTTGTTGTTGTTGTTGTTGTTGTTGTTGTTGTGGTTGTTGTTGTTGTTGTTATTCTTGTTGTTCTTCTTTTCACTACAGTCATTTACATTATCATCTTAAACCACAGACAGGAACCAGCACATCTTTTTTTTTTCATCAGTTATTTATACCTTCATTCATTTACGCATCCCGTTTTTCATTCAGCCTGAGGGAAAAGAAAACGGGAGGCTGCTTTGTTTACTTTGTGATAAGAATATTTTTCTCTTGGACAGATTAATGAAAGAACCGAGGATGACTGAAGCTATACTGTGTTATGTATAGTGATGAACTCCTCTCTCTCTCTCTCTCTCTCTCTCTCTCTCTCTCTCTCTCTCTCTCTCTCCCCGTTATGTCATATTTCCATCTTACCTCTAATCATCTGCTTTTCCTCTCTCTCTCTCTCTCTCTCTCTCTCTCTCTCTCTCTCTCTCTCTCTCTCTCTCTCTCTCTCTCTTCATATCTCACTCTTAACCTCCCTCTCATCATCATCTCTCGCTCCTCCTCCTCCTCCTCGTCGTCTCTTGCTTCTTTCCTTCCTTCCTTCCTTCCTTCCTTCCTTTTTTGCTTGCTTCCTTCCTTCCTTTCTTTCTTCCTTCTACATCCTCCTTCCCTCATCGTCTTTATTTCCGGGTCACGAAGTATAAAACACCTATCGCCTGGAATACCGATTAATTATATAACTATTGAAGACTAGGAGGAGGAGGAGGAGGGAGGAGGAGGAGGAGGAGGAGGAGGAGGAGGAGGAGGAAGTAGACAATCAGAACAATCATTACCGAGACAAAAAAGTGGAGAAAAAGGAAGAGGATGATGATAAAGAGGAGGAGATGGAGGAATAGGGAGAGGAGGAGGAGGAGGAGGAGGAGGAGGAGGAGGAGGAGGTAAAAAAAATCCGACTGTAAGAATGAAAAAAAAATGAAAACAGGAATAAAAAAAGGAGGTAGAGAAGAAAAAAGGGAGAGAAGAGGAGGAGGAGGAGGAGAAGGAGGAGGAGGAGGAGGTAGAACATTTCAACAATAAGAACGAAACGAGAAAAAAAAAAAAGGAAAAAGGAGATAGATAAAGAAGAAAGATAAGGAGAGGAAAAGAGGAGGAGAGGAGGAGGAGGAGGTAGAAAAATCCGATTGTTAAAAATGAAAAAAAAAGAAAATGAAAACAGAAAAAAAAGTAGGTAGAGAAAGAAAAGAAAGATAGGGAGAGAAGAGGAAGAGGAAAACGAGGAGGAGGAGGAGGAGGAGGAGGAGGAGGAGGAGAACGATCATAAAAGAAACAGTCCTCTTTTAACGCACAAGTGGAGGAGAAAAGAAAGGAAAAGAATAACAATCAAACCTATTTTATTCATTCTTCTAATCCTTTCTTTATTCCTTGTTCACCTATTCCTTCCCTCTCTTCCCTATCAACGAAGCGAATGAGGAATAGAGAAATACGAAAAGAGAAGAGAATGAACAGATATAAATGATGATAACTCTTTTTCCCCTTTTCCTTCTCTTTCTTTCTCTTATTCTTCTCGGTGAGGGGAAAAAAGAAGGAAAGAAGGAAGGAGAAAAGTAGAGTTGAAAGATTTTGAAAGAAAAGTCGATAAGGGAAAAGGGAGGAGGAGGAGGAGGAGAAGGAGGAGGAAGAAAACAGAAAACAGCAAACAGAGAAGAGTAATAATAGTGAGTTGAGGAGGAGGAGGAGGAGGAGGAGGAGGAGGAGGAGGAGGAGGAGGAGGAGGAGGAGGAGGAAGAGGAAGGGAGAGAGAAGTGGTTCAATAAAAGTTGTCACAATAAGATCGTTCATGCGTTATCTCTCTCTCTCTCTCTCTCTCTCTCTCTCTCTCTCTCTCTCTCTCTCTCTCTCTCTCTCTCTCTCTCTCTCTCTCTCTCTCTCTCTCTCTCTCTCTCTCTCTCTCTCTTTACCGTTTCCTTCACTGGACTTTTTATCTTTCTTTCTCTTTCTCTCTTTAAAACAACAACAACAACAACAACAACTACTACTACTACTACTACTACTACTACTACTACTACTACTACTACTGATGATGATAATTGTGCTCCTAATACTGTAGAAGACGTAGTAGTAGTAGTAGTAGTTGTAGTAGTCGTAGAAGGAGAAGGAGAAGGAGGAGAAGGAGGAGGAGGAGGAGGAACAGGAGCATGAAAAAAAATAAATAAAGGAGAGAGAAAGGGGAAAAGAGGAGATAGTGATAGAGCTCTCTCTCTCTCTCTCTCTCTCTCTCTCTCTCTCTCTCTCTCTCTCTCTCTCTGGCTGTTATTGCGGTAACTTAATAAGATAGCAACCTTCCACCTAGTCACCGTTCCTAAATCTCCATGAATAGGTAATGGCAGAGAGAGAGAGAGAGAGAGAGAGAGAGAGAGAGAGAGAGAGAGAGAGAGAGAGAGAGAGAGAGAGAGAGAAAGATTCGTAAAGGACTTGATTTGATTTCTCTTCCTTTTTTTTTTTTACTTTCAGTCTTACCTCTTTGTATGTGTGTGTGTGTGTGTGTGTGTGTGTGTGTGTGTGTGTGTGTGTGTGTGTGTGTGTGTGTGTGTGTGTGCTTTAATTCTCTGTGTTCGTTTGTTTTGTACGTTTGTTTGTTTGTTTTTTCTTTGTGTTGACTTTCATGAATGGTTTTTGAGTTATGATTTTGTATTTTTTTGGTGCTGTTTCCTCTTCCTTATCTGAGAGAGAGAGAGAGAGAGAGAGAGAGAGAGAGAGAGAGAGAGAGAGAGAGAGAGAGAGAGAGAGGGAGGGTAGTGCTTGAATGAATATACCAAATAAATAACGTGAAATCGACTTCGAAAACAGTAAAATAAATAAATAAGTAAATAAATAAGTATAGAAGTAAATGAATAATACATATAAATGAATAAAAAAGTGAATAAATAAAGACTAGAATGAATAATTGATGAATAAAACTGATACATGAAACGGATAGATAATTTTTTCATATCTATTTCTCTTTACTTTTATTTTTCTCTTCCACTTCCTCTATTCCTTCACTTCCTTTCCTTCCTCAAGTTTTTCCTTACTTTCTTTACCTTTGCCTGCTTTTTTCCCTACTTTTTCACTCCCTTTATTTTTTTTTATGTTTCCTTTCCTTTTTTCCCTTTAGTTGAGTTTTCCCTTCACGTAAATAAACAAACTGTAAAAAAAACGGGAAAAATGAACAATAAAGGCAATAGCCGCTACCTGAGAGAGAGAGAGAGAGAGAGAGAGAGAGAGAGAGAGAGAGAGAGAGAGAGAGAGAGAGAATGCAATTGTTAAATGGAATCAAAGCAGAAAGGTGATTGGCGGGCGAAAGTTTGGAGGTCGGTTCTAATTGGTGCATGGAAGGGGAAGAAGAACTCTGATTGGTCCGTGGGAAGAGGAGAGCGAATGCCTGATTGGCTCATGGCAAGAGAGGAAATGACTGTGAGTGGTGGATAAATATTTAGATGCACGAAAGAACGGAGAGAGAGAGAGAGAGAGAGAGAGAGAGAGAGAGAGAGAGAGAGAGAGAGAGAGAGAGAGAGAGAGAGAGAGAGAGAGAGAGGAGGAGGAGGAGGAGGAAACTTGAAATAAAGTTACAAAAACACAAAATAAATGACATTTGCCAGAGAGAGAGAGAGAGAGAGAGAGAGAGAGAGAGAGAGAGAGAGAGAGAGAGAGAGAGAGAGAGAGAGAGAGAATTAAGAAACCATGAAATAGTAAGAAAAAGAGCACACACACACACACACACACACACACACACTAGTAGATGTATGTGTATCAGAGAGAGAGAGAGAGAGAGAGAGAGAGAGAGAGAGAGAGAGAGAGAGAGAGAGAGAGAGGGAGGGAGAGGTATGGTGGTGGTGGTGGTGGTGGTAGCGATCAAAAAGGCATTAACAAGCCATTTGGGATCCCGTAAAGTATTTGAAATGACCTTTTCCCCTCTTGCTGACCTGACCTTAAAACTTCTCCCCACTTGACCTTATGACTCCTCTACACATTACCCCTCCCCCTTCCTCTCCTTTATCACATTCTCTTCCATCTCTTTCCTTCTTTTCATCTTCTCTTCGTATTTCTTTTTATATTTCCTTCATTCTCTCTCTCTCTCTCTCTCTCTCTCTCTCTCTCTCTCTCTCTCTCTCTCTCTCTCTCTCTCTCTCTAAGAAAGGAGGGAATAGGAAAATTCTCTTCCTTTTTCTTCCTTCCTTCCTCCTGCTTCTCCTCCTCCTCCTCTTCTCCTTTTTTCTCCTCCTTCTAAGAATCAAAAAGGGAAGAAGACAGGAAGATTAGAGGAGAGGAAAAAAGATTCTTGTTTTCCCCTTTTTCCCTTCTTCCTCCCTCTTTCCGTCCTTTCCTCCTCTTTCCTCCATTTCGTCTCCTCCTTAGAGTCATGAAATATTAGGAAGGAAGGAAGGAAGATGGAAAGAAATGGGAAAAGAAGAATTTTTCCTCTCCTTTCCTCCATTTTTTTCCATACGTCCCATTTTTCCTTAAACTTCCTTTCTCTTCTTTTTTCCCTTTTTTCCTTTCCCTTTTCTATTTTCCTTTCGTCTTTTTCCTCTCTTGTTTTTTCTCCTTTATATTCATTTTCTATTTTACATCTCTTTTCCTTTCTTCCTTGCTTTTCCTTCAGTTCTTTCCCTCCTCTTCTCTTTAGTTTTCATTTTTCCTCTTTCCTCTTCCTCAGTTTCCTCTTCTCAAATTTTCTTCATCCTTTTCCTTTCTTTTCTCTAGATTTTCCTCCATCCTTTTTTTTTCATTTCCTCTCTTGTTCGCCTCCATTTCTTTTCTTTTTCCTCAATTTTCCTTCAATTCCTTTTACTTCTTATGATTTTCCCTTATTTCCCTTGTTTTCCTTTTCATTCCCTTACAGTTTTCCTTTCCTCGTATGTTTCCTCCCTCCGTTTTTCCTGGAAGGTTTAAGTAAACAAGACATCAGAATTGTTATGTAAAAATTCTTTAACCCTATTTCATGTTTCTCATCGATATCGGTACGTTTCACACTTGCACGTATTGGCCATAAAAAGATTGTTTTCCTTCGCGTATTGAGTATGTCGTTTTCTTTGTTTTTGTCCCTCTAACTAAAATATTTACGGTATTACTCAATAGATGGCGGTCTCGTCAACTCTACGGGTTTTGAATATCGCCGTGACGCAGTGGGTGGACGTGCTGTGTGTCCTTCTCAATTAAGGTTCAACCCTCAACCTCAGGTAAGTTTTATTGATATAAAAAAAAAAAAAAATCACATGATATTTTCTAGTGCATGATGAGTTATTCAAGTGATATGTAGGTGATTAGTGATGATATTCATGAAATGACGGATCAAATATTAAACGTTACGATATGGGTGACTTGTGTACACAACCCATGTTCGCGTGATTTTCAAATGTTTTGATGTCGATGATGCTTTGAGTAAAGTGTAGCAAAGTGTTGTACTCAACAAAAACATTTACAAAAATAACGACTTCGAAACGTGTCGATATCGGTGACTTGTGTAAAAGACACACTATTACCATCTGATGCGTGCGATATCAACGAAGAGTGTTATATGATGCAATAAAATTCCAGGCTACTCTTGTTCATCACACTTAATAATTTTAGTAAAATATTATGCTGCTCTTATAATTACGTTTCTATTTCTTCCTGGTGGTATTAAACCTATAAATTTTTACGCGACAGTCTTCCAGTCTAGGTGTTTAGATTATTCCTTTAGAGATGAGCCCCACTCTGACTCAGAATGTTCAGATATTGAGGATGTGGAAGACAGTGGTGATGAATATCTACTAACCCAAGATGATGAAGCACAGTTCAGGTATGATTTGATGCTTGACTTTCAAGGTAAAAATTCTCTCTCTCTCTCTCTCTCTCTCTCTCTCTCTCTCTCTCTCTCTCTCTCTCTCTCTCTCTCTCTCTCTTAGGAATAGGAATTTGTAACGCAAATTTTGTAATAAAAATTACTTATCTAACTTTACAGATGATTGCATTATGAAATGCAGAATGGGAATATTGAAAAATTTAGGTTTAGGAAGGAGATAGGAAAAAATTGGTTCTCGAATAGAGTGGTAGATGAGTGGAACGGACTCAGTAATCATGTAGTTAGTGCTAGGACACTAGAGAGCTTTAAGAGAAGATTAGACAAGTTTATGGATGGGGATAACAGATGGAAATAGGTAGGAGTGTTTCATACAGGGACTGCCACGTGTAAGCCTGGTCGCTTCTTGCAGCTTCCCTTATTTCTTATGTTCTTATGTAATATTCATATATATATATATATATATATATATATATATATATATATATATATATATATATATATATATATATATATATATATATATATATATATATATATATGTATATATATATCAATTGTAAAACGTGTGTTTTCTACGTGTTTTAATTTTTTGAAAAAGTGAAAAGTTATTTTTATTTGTACTATACTCCAAAGAACTCAACTATTTTACCTATGTATAACGGTTCTTTTTTTATGTATGCAACATATCAGAATTGTTTTGTAAAAACTCTTTAAATTCAAATTTTTTTTCAAAATTTGTAACGCAGGTCCGGACCTGTACTTAAAATTGGAAAAAAAAATTGTAATAAAAATTACTTATCTAAGCTTACAGGTGATTGCATTATGAAATGCAGAATATAAATATTCATATAAATATATATATGTCAATCGTTAAACGTGTGTTTTCTAAGTGTTTTAATTTTTTCAAAAAGTGAAAAATTATTTTTATTTGTACTATACTTCAAAGAACTCAAACGACTATTTTGAATATGTATAACGGTTAATTTTTATGTATCCAACATATCAGAATTGTTTTGTAAAAATTCTTTAAATTCAAATTTTTTTCAAAATTTGTAATGCAGGTCCGGACCTGTACATAAAATTGGAAAAAAATTTTCTCATAAAAATTTCTTTTCTAAGCTTACAAATTAATACATTATGAAATGCAGAATAGGAATATCCATATAAAAAATATATATCAATTGAAAAACGTGGATTTTCTACGTGTTTTAATTTTTTCAAAAAGTGAAAAAATACTTTTATTTGTACCGTACTCCAAAGAACTCAAACGACTATTTTACATATGTATAACAGTTATTTTTTAAGTATCCAACATATCAAAATTGTTTTGTAAAAATTCTTTGAATTAATTTTTTTCAAAATTTGTAACGCATACAAAATTATTGGATTTATACAATTATACATTTATACAAAAAAAAAAAAAAAAAAAAATGGAAAAAATTTTCTCATAAAAATTTCTTATCTGAGCTTACAAATCTCCTCCTGTTTCTTCTCCTCTTCCTTCAAATTCGCTCATTATCAACTATGTTTTTACGTTAATTAAAGCTCTGTTTTGGTCACCACAAATACATTAATTTAAAATTATTTTTGTTGACCGTATGTTAAACCTCTTGACCTATGCTCCTCCTCCTCCTCCTTCTCCTCCTCCTCCTCCTCCTCCTCCTCCTCCTCCTCCTCCTCCTCCTCCTCCTCCTCCTCTTCGTCCTCCTCCTCCTCTCTTCATCCTCTTCCTCTTTCTTCTTCTTCCATTATTCCATTATTCCGTGTTTCTTTACTTTACTTTGTTTCTTTGCATTTTCTCCTCCTCCTGCTTCTCCTCCTCCTCCTCCTCCTCCTCCTCCTCCTCCTCCTCCTCCTCCTCCTCCTCCTCCTCCTCCTCCCCTTTCGCCGTTTTCTCTTATTCCCTCTTCTCTTTCCTTCCTTCTCTCTATTCCATCCCTTTACTGAGCAGTTTACTTATTTACTTACGTGTGTGTGTGTGTGTGTGTGTGTGTGTGTGTGTGTGTGTGTGTGTGTGTGTGTGTGTGTGTGTGTGTGTGTGCATATGACCATTACAGAGGCAGATATCAGAGAGCCAAAGGTCGAGCACTGATGTTTGCCAGAGAGAGAGAGAGAGAGAGAGAGAGAGAGAGAGAGAGAGAGAGAGAGAGAGAGAGAGAGAGAGAGAGAGACTACGAAAATAAATAAAAGGGAAGGAAGAAAAGGGTAAAAGAAAGAAGGACACGTGAAATAAAATAAAGAAAAACGAAGAGAGAGAGAGAGAGAGAGAGAGAGAGAGAGAGAGAGAGAGAGAGAGAGAGAGAGAGAGAGAGAGAGAGAGAGAGAGAGTAATTGTTTAAGACTTAATGCAACAGATATTCGAGAGAAAGCGATAGACAGACAGACGGACAGGCGGGATACACACACACACACACACACACACACACACACACACACACACACACACACACACACACAGCAGATCCAGGCAGAGAGACAAACAGACAGACAGGCAGACAGACAGAATGAAAAACAGACAGACACTGAGCAGACTAGATACCAAGACAGACAGACGGACAGACAGAAATACTACACTACACCAAACGCTGTGTGTGTGTGTGTGTGTGTGTGTGTGTGTGTGTGTGTGTGTGTGTGTGTGTGTGTGTGTGTGTGTGTGTGTGTGTGTGTGTGTGTGTGTGTGTGTGTGTGTGTGTGTGTGTGTGTGTGTTGTAATTCCCTCCCTCTACCTCCCTTCCTCCCTCGGCCCCTTTCCTTTGAAACTAGAGAGAGAGAGAGAGAGAGAGAGAGAGAGAGAGAGAGAGAGAGAGAGAGAGAGAGAGAGAGAGAGAGAGAGAGAGAGAGAAAATAAACGATTCGAAGAATGATTATATAGATGTGTGTGTGTGTGTGTGTGTGTGTGTGTGTGTTCACTTATACGTAAATATACCCCATGTACGTACGTATATAAAACCAACTATGCATGTATATATAATATATATACATGCATAGTTGGTTTTATATACGTACGTACATGGGGTATATTTACGTATAAGTGAACACACACACACACACACACACACACACACACATCTATATAATCATTCTTCGGATCGTTTATTTTCTCTCTCTCTCTCTCTCTCTCTCTCTCTCTCTCTCTCTCTCTCTCTCTCTATACCTATATATTATATAGGTACGTGTGTATGTGTGTGTGTGTGTGTGTGTATGTGTGTGTGCGTGTGTATATGAGCGTCAGAACCTTTAAGGCACACCCAAGCCTCTTAAAGCGGCTTAAACTCGACTCATTAATCCTAAAGGCATCAACTTGAGGCTCCGTTCCTTCAGGGCTAATTTCTTCCCTTACCCTGATTAAACAACCTCCGCATTCACTAAGGGAGGGAGGGGAAGGAGGAGGGGGTGTCTTCTGGGGGCTGGATGGCCACTAGGGGACTGAGTGTGTGGAGAAAGAGGAGGAGGAGGAGGAGGAGGAGGACGAGGTGGAGGTGAGAAGAGGAGGGACATTGGCGTTTTGGGAGGAAGAGGAGTAGTAGTAGTAGTAGTAGTAGTAGTAGTAGTAGTAGTAGTAATAGAAGTAAGAGGAGGAGGAGGAGGAGGAGGAAAAAGAGAAGAAAGAGGAGGAGTAGAAGTGACAGTGGGAGAGTGAGATGGAAGGGGAAGAGAGCGAGGAGACGAGA
>NC_087176.1:8955000-8967500 GCF_035594125.1 Scylla paramamosain
GTCTCCCTCTGAGCTGCTGTTTCTTCATACTTGCTTGGCTTATTCGTGATGTAATAAAGGAAGCTGCAAGAATTCACCAGGGATACACGTGGCAGTTGCTGTTTGTTTGTCTCAGTGTTGTCAGATGTTCTTCTCTTCCTGTTTCTTTGGATAAGCTTTAGTGTTTCGTTGTAGTGTCATTTTTACTTATTTATTTATTTATTTTTATTTTTTTTTTGTATCTATATCACTGCAAGAAGTCATCAGGGATACACGTGGCAGTTCCTTGTTCGTCTCGATGTGAGTTGTTCTCTTCCTCATGTTTCTTTCAATAATCGTTAGTGTTATTTGTTTTAGTGTCCTTTTTGTCCTTTTTTTTAATATCTATATCGCTGCAAGAAGCCATCAGGCCTACACATGTGTTTGTCAGCTTTTTTTTTTTTCATATTTACCTGAACCAAGACACAAAACAATAAAAGGAAAAGAAAGATATTGGACTTGCGAGGTTTAGTAAAAATGAGAAATTTGGATCTAGACTTCGGAACAGCGTTTGCAGAGATTAGAAAAAAAAATCATACATATTTGTAGAAACCAAGACAAAAATAATAATGAAAAAACAGCAAGAACTTTAGAGTCAAGAACTTAGAGAGAGAGAGAGAGAGAGAGAGAGAGAGAGAGAGAGAGAGAGAGAGAGAGAGAGAGAGAGAGAGAGAGAGAGAGAGAGAGAGAGAGAGAGAGAGAGAGAGAGAAACAGGAATAGTACTAAGATTTTTTCCTACATATTTACCAAAACCAGGGCACAAAACAATAAAAAAAACATGCCTTTCAACTTACGAACTTTACCAGAAACGAGCGCTATCACACACACGAACATCAGTGCTTGCTGGGAGAAACCAAGTCCAGGTAACACACCAACACCTGTATTGCTCCTCTCATTACTCTTGCTTACCTGTGTTCCCCCTTCACCTTGACTCGCTCCGTGCTGAACTAACCCCTCCCTAACCTACTAACTCCACCCACCCGTCCCCTCAACCCCTCCAAAGCCCACTTAACCCCCCTCTCCTCCACTTCCCTCCCCTTCCCCCATAAAGGAACACAGGTAATGACTTTCCCTGCCGACCTCACCTGTCCGGGGCTTAGTAATGACGCTAAACTTCTGCTGAGTTTTATTTTTATTAGGTTTCCGCAGAGTCGCCATTTCACTGTGACCAAATCTCTCTCTCCTTTTCCTCCTCCTCTTCTTCTTTCATCCTCTTCCTCTTCTTCCTCCTCCGGCAGTCACTATACTTTTTCATTTCCTCCATATCTTCCTTCCCCTCCGTTTCATTTCAAGCTGCTTCACGTAACTCTCTCTCTCTCTCTCTCTCTCTCTCTCTCTCTCTCTCTCTCTCTCTCTCTCTCTCTCTCTCTCTCTCTCTCTCTCTCTCTCTCTCGCTCTTGCTTTTATGTAACAGTCTGTAATAGTGTTAGAAGCCCTATAGCACATGTTCCAATAGACTGAAAAGTATGCTAAGTAGTAGTAGTAGTAATAATAGTAGTAGTAGTAGTAGTAGTAGTAGTAGTAGTAGAAGTACGACTCTTAGTGCCATTATCAAAGTTGTTATTGTGGCATATATTATCGTAAAAATGATCATAAATTTTACCTTTTCATTCTTCAGTGGTAAAAAAGATGACTTAATATGTAACGTGAGGCAATCAGTTCACTTCACAGGTAAACTCGGCACTTATAAAACTATGTACCGGTTACTGGGAAAGGAAGACAGAGACGGGGAGAGAAAAGACAGTTAGAGAGAGAGAGAGAGGAAGGCAGGAAGGAAGGAAGGAAGGATAAAAAGTAGAAGAGAGAGGGGGGAACAGAAAGGGCAGAAAAAAAGGAAGGAAGGGAGAGAGAAAGACAGAGATAGAAAAGACAGAAAAATGAAAGAAGGAAAGGAAAAATACGAGAAGGAAAATAAGACAGAAAAGAGACAGAAGAAGCAGAGAAAAACAAAAAAAAGACGAAAAAGAGGAGAAGAGTGAGATGAAGACGAAAGAGAAAGAGAATCAGAGAGAGAGAGAGAGAGAGAGAGAGAGAGAGAGAGAGAGAGAGAGAGAGAGAGAGAGAAACAGAGAAAAGGCGCCACGAGCAGATAGACCTGACGGCTGAGTCTCCGCCAGATATAAAGAATTTAAATACGCTTAGAAATAAAGATGAAAATTTATGGCGAGTCGCTGGAAGAAGGAAGAAGTGCAGGGGGCGGCCATACGGAAACCCTGCGTCATAAGCCAAGTGGGAAACGACTTCTGTAGAGGGGTCGTGGTGGAGGTCGCGGCGGGGAGGGACACAAGGGAACACAAAGGAGGAACAAGAGATATTAGTATATGGAACAGGGGAAGGAGAACAGAGAGACAGGGATCAGGGAGGGTGGGGGGATGAAAGGTGTAGCTTACAAGATTAGTATTGTAATGTAAAGGAGAGAAGATTAACAGAAGGAGTAAATGAAGGAAATGAGAGAGAGAGAGAGAGAGAGGAGTAATATAGAATGTGACATGTGAAAATTCTCTCTCTCTCTCTCTCTCTCTCTCTCTCTCTCTCTCTCTCTCTCTCTCTCTCTCTCTCTCTCTCTCTCTCTTTAGGCTCAATTTCTCTCACACTCATAATTCTCTTTCCTTTCACATATATATTCGGTCTCTCTCTCTCTCTCTCTCTCTCTCTCTCTCTCTCTCTCTCTCTCTCTCTCTCTCTCTCTCTCTCTCTCTCCTCCTTCTTCTTCTTCTTCTTCTTCTTCTTCTTCTTCTTCTTCTTTATTATTATTATTATTATTATTATTATTATTATTATTATTATTATTATTATTATTATTATTATTATTATTACTATCATTATTATCATCACCATTACTATTATCGTTATCATTATAGTCATTCCCCTCTATCCATATTTTCCTCCCAATCTATACGTTTGCTCCAGTTTCCCTCTCTACTTCATTTTCCTCCCCTCCCTTGCCCTCTCTCACGCTCTCTCCCTCTCTCTCCCCTGTAGTTATTCCCTCAGGCGTCGTAAAATTTACATGACCCCGGGGATAGTATGTAAAAGCAGGTAGAGGCGTGAATCAAGAATACCTGTGCCCTGCCAATCTGGGAAATGCAGGTGTGGAATGGACCAAATCAAATAGAACGGTCTGAATATTACATTACGTATGGGATTTAAGGTGAGGCTGGAAAAAGTAATTGGTTTGAATGTTATATTACAGGGATAGAGGGTAGTGGTAATAGGTGTGAATGTTATGGTAGTAAAAAAAAAAAGGGTTAAGGTGAGAAAGAGTGAGAGAGAAAATAAAGTTGTGTGAATGTTGTATTAGTGGATTTAAAGGGTGAGAGAGAAAAAAGAATGTTAGTGATGTGAATGTTGTGTTAGTAAAATTAAAGGTAAAAGACAAACAATAATTGACAAAAGAGAGAGTTATTGATATGAATTTTATATTAGCATAAAAAAGGGGCACTTAGGGTGAAAGAGGAAGGAAAGCAATGGATAGGAACAGTATATTAGTAAAAGAAAAGAGATTTAAGGGAAGAGGAAGAAAAGGTAACTCATATCAGTGTTATAATAGTAAAATAAAAAAAAAAAGGAAAACAAGTTCGTGTATGAATGTTGTATTGATAAAAGAGAAACTTCAGGGGAGGGAAAGAAAATAATTGATGTTTTAAATATATACAGGAGGGGCACCGGCCAAGGGCAACAAAATTAAAAGAAAAAAAAGGCTTACTGAGGTGCCAGAGTCAGAAACGATTGTCAAAATATTAGAGGAAGAATGTTATACGAGTATTGGCTGAAAAAAAAAAAAAAAAAACGAGACGAGGTGAGAGGGAGAGAAATAAGTTAGTGGCATGAATGTTGTGTTAGGAAAAGCAATGAAGGTGACAAAGATATGAAGTCTGGATGGAAAGTTTTTGGAATCTTTTGGAATATTCGGGAATCATGACATTTTTGAAGGAAATTTCGATGGGAATTTTAAAGGAAAGGAATTAAAATGGGAAAGGTTATGATATGAATGTTGCACTGCTGTTTGAAGAGGAGGAGGAAACATGAACACCGAAAAGACGAGTGATATTTAAAAGGAAGCTGGCAACCACACCTCAATAAACAAAGCTAAACCATTACGATGAACTCTCGTAAAAGGAAAAAAAAAAAAAAGAAAAGAAAAAAGAAATAAATGAAAATAAATAGATAAATAGATAAGTAAATAAATAAATAAAAATAAATAAAAAAATAGAACACCTTAACGCGCTAACCAATACAAAACTTTAGAAGATAATACAGTAAAATCCCTCTTATCCGGCATCAACGGGACCGTCGACATGCCGGATACCAGAAGTTGCCGGATACTTGAATAGAAGTGAAATTATGTCCACAATCACCACCCTACACTCACGCATCTTACCATAACAAAGATCAGCTGATCTTAATCAGCAGCTGATCTGATCAGCTGCTTAAGTGTAAGCACAACATGCTTCCTCTTTTCTACAACTTTAGGCATGATGAAGGCGTCAGGCGATAAACAGTGCACACGCGGGACTGAGTCACTGAGTAAACACAGTGCAGTGGACCGCGGGTGGCGCGAAGCAGTGCGTTCTGGTGCCGAGGGGACAAAGTATGCCTCTCGCGGGAATTTTAATCGATTTTATGAGTACACATTAATTTTTTATTGATTTTAAGGCTAGGGGAAAAATGTGCCGGATACTTGAAGCTGCCGGATACTCGAATGCCGGATGAGAGGGATTTTACTGTATGAAGAAGAAAAACCTTTACGATACATCACCCCTTGTGTGCATCTCAGTCACTCCTATTCTACCAACTGACGGGTGTAGTATAATATTTTCGAAGACTGTACGCGAGGAGCCGCAGCAAAGTCATATCATAAGAACATAGAGCATAAGAAGTAAGGGAAGCTGCAAGAAGCCATCAGGCCTACACGTGGCAGTCCCTGTATGAAATATACCTACCTTTCTCCCACCTATCATCCCTATCCATAAATCTGTGCAATCTTCTCTTAAAGCTCCTTAATGACTCAGCACTAACAACTTCATTACTGAGTCTGTTTCCATTCATCTACTATATTTGAGAACCAATTCCATCCTATCTCTTTTTTAAACCTAAATTTTTTCAAGCTTGAACACTTTATTTCTTGTTCTATCCTGGTTACTGATCCTAAGAATTTTGCTTACGTCCCCCTTGTTGTAACCCTTATACCACTTAAAGACTTTCATCTGGTCCCCTCTTAACCTGTCCTATCTATGTAATGGTCTGTGTATCTATGTAGAGGTCTGTGTATTTGTGTTAGTGGCCTGTGTATCTATGTATCTATATATTACTGAGCTGAGAGAGAGAGAGAGAGAGAGAGAGAGAGAGAGAGAGAGAGAGAGAGAGAGAGAGAGAGAGAGAGAGAGAGAGAGAGAAATTAGAGATGCGTATTGAAGTCTTCGTCATTTTAGAAAAGAATACGAGAGAGTTTTTATTGCTTGAATGCAGTAATAAGGAAATAAGAGGCAAACTGGTTGAAATTGGATAAAAATACCTTTGATCCTCCGCCGTTTAAAGAAAAAAGAGGAAGTTAATGACGATTTTACGTGATATAAGGGATAAAATAAAAGAAAAAAGCTAATAACGATCTTAATTCGATGTTACAGGAGAGACATAAAGAAAAGAAAAGCAAAAATATTACGATTTGAATTTTACATTATGGAAAAGAAAAGAAAAAAAGAAATATAAAAAAACTTTATTCCTTCATAGGCAAAAAAAAAAAAAATATATTACGATTTGAATTTTACATTACGGAAATAGAAAATAAAATGAAATGAAAAAAACACCTTTATTCCTTCATAAGCAAAAAGAAAAAAAGAAAAAAAAACACTGAGCCATACAATACTGAAGAAAAGAAAAACAAAAAAAAACCTTCCATTTATGACTTAAAAAAGAATAAATAAATAAATCAAAGAGAGAAAGAAAAGCTCAATCCATTCACTAGTTAAAAAAAAAAAAAGAAAATATATATATATATATATATATATATATATATATATATATATATATATATATATATATATATATATATATATATATATATATATATATATATATATATATATACACAATTATCCTACAGCAAACAAATGAGCAAACAGAAGGAAAGAGAATCAAGAGATATGAGGCAAGGAAAATGCATTGTTTACCTCTCCCTCTCTCTCTCTCTCTCTCTCTCTCTCTCTCTCTCTCTCTCTCTCTCTCTCTCTCTCTCTCTCTCTCTCTCTCTCTCTCTCTCCCGCGAGCCGAGTGTCAGTGAAAGATGCTTTAATAAATTCGTTTGGTGTCAAGAGTTTTTATTCTTTTCAATATTTCTATCTGTTTTCTATTCATTTATTCATTTATATTCATTTATCTATTTTAGGCGCGTAAAATGTTGGTTTCAAGTAATGCAGTATTGGAATATAGGCTTTATATTTATTCATTCCACCGGCCTGAGAGAGAGAGAGAGAGAGAGAGAGAGAGAGAGAGAGAGAGAGAGAGAGAGAGAGAGAGAGAGAGAGAGAGAGAGAGAGAGAGAGATACTTGCCTTAAAGTAGAACACATACACACACACACACACACACACACACACACACACACACACACACACACACACACACACACACACACACACAAAGATTAATATCCAGGCTTCCCTTAATTTCAAAGAACCATTCATCAAGAGGGAAAAATTCATGCTTTGATTCTTTTCCCGTAGACAAAAAAAAAAAAAGAAGGAAAAGAAAGGAAAGAAAGAAAGAAAGGGTGGAGGGTGCAGAAGGAAAAAAATGGGGAAATTAAATAGTCCCTCCAATTCTATACCTGCATATGTACTGTGTGTGTGTGTGTGTGTGTGTGTGTGTGTGTGTGTGTGTGTGTGTGTTCTTATGACACGGCAAGACGTACCTGCTTTGTAATAAATTGCTCACTAATGAAATATTTTTACCTGGGCAGTGTAATAATCCATCTCTCTCTCTCTCTCTCTCTCTCTCTCTCTCTCTCTCTCTCTCTCTCTCTCTCTCTCTCTCTCTCTCAGCCAATTATCACCTTTATCACTAACAGAAATGCCAACGATATAAACATGAAAATATTCCTCAACACTAAATATTTCTTTCCATTCCTTCCCTTTCCTTCCTCTCACTCACAATTTTCACCCCCCTCTCTCCCCCTCCCTCCCCTCTCTCATACTCTTCCTCCCCGCGTCGCTCTCTCCCTCCGATAATTAATTTCGAATGTTTCCCAAGGTCGCTGTTGACATTTATTTTCTCTCCTCTTACAGGTAAACGAGGACAGGTGAGCGGGACACCTTACCTGGCCAAGGCGGAAGGGAAATGAATGCTTGTCACTCTCAGGTAAATTGTTAGTTTTTTTTTGTTCTTTTTAATAAGGAGGTTCTCTCGTCTCTTTGTGTGTGTGTGTGTGTGTGTGTTTGTGTGTTTGTTAATGGGGAATTTGATTGAAGTGTTACTTTTGTTGTTTATGATAAAGCTGGTGATCCTATTATTATTGTTTCTGCTGCTGCTACTACTACTACTACTACTACTACTACTACTACTACTACTACTACTACTACTACTACTGCTACTACTACTACTACTACTACTACTACTACTACTACTACTGTTACTATTGCTACTACTACTACTACTACTACTACTACTTGTAGTGTTCTCTACGCCAAGGACACGGAGGCAAACACAGACTAGTCTTGGATTTATTGTTGGTTGTACAGCAATACCTGGGCGAGCGGCCACGGGTGTGCGAGACGAGAGTCGAGGCCAGACTTACTGCTGCCTCGTGCTCCCAGGTGCTTGACCTGACCTGACTTAGAGTCTGGCCGGTCCTACACCTGGGAAGCTTAGCATGTAGGGAATCCACGACGAAGATTAGCGTGGAGCGGCTAGCTGGCTGGCCAGTCACTACATTATCCCCCTCCCCCACGAAACGAGAAACAAAGGGAGAGGCGACCCACAGGGCCGAGCGAGGCGGCGAGGGCGGTCCGGAGCAGGCGGCGCGGGCAGTCCGAAGCAGGCGGCGCGGGCGGTCCGGAGCAGACGGCGAGGGCAGTCCGGAACAGGCGGTGAGGGCAGTCCGGAACAGGCGGCGCGGGCGTCTGAAACAGGCGGCGAGGGCGGTCCGGAGCAGGCGGCGAGGGCAGGGGCGAGCACCAGCGGGCGGCGTCGGGCGGGACGGGAGGTGGTGCCCGAGCGGGCGGCGTCGGGCACGGCGGGAGGTGGTGCCTGAGCGGGCGGCATCGGGCGAGGGCGAGTCGGGCGCGTTGCGGGGACGGGCGGCGAGGTGGCGCACCAGCGGGCGTCGGCGGGGCGAGGTGGTGTACCAGCGGGCGGGAGGTGGTGCCCGAGCTTACCATGTTGGGAATCCACGAGGATTAGCGTGGAGTGGCTAGCAGGCTGACCAGTCACTACATGCTGCTACGACTTCCGGCTCTGCAATGTTGATGATGATGATGATGATGATGATGATGATAATTTCAGTTACATCAATGGTAATAATAATAATAATAATAATAATAATAATAATAATAATAATAATAATAATAATAGTAATAATAATAATAATGCTGTTTACAATTTCTCACGTTCTAATTCTTTTACTTCATTCTCTCCTTCCTCCTCCTCCTCCTCTCTCCTTCACATCCCTGACGTCTGTGTTGAGTGAATTGCAGCTTATAATTCTCCTCCAACGTAGTAATTCTCTCTCTCTCTCTCTCTCTCTCTCTCTCTCTCTCTCTCTCTCTCTCTCTCTCTCTCTCTCTCTCTCTCTCTCTCTCTCTCTGACACACATATCATCTATTATTCTGTGTTTCTTTACTTTATGTTTCCTTCCTTTTTCCTCCTCCTCCTCCTCCTCCTCCTCCTCCTCCTCCCAATTTTTCTCTCTACTTATCCCTTCCTTCCTTCTTCCTCCGCATCATCTTTCATTCTTTTCATGGTTTTCCTCCTTTCTTCCTCTCTCTCTCTCTCTCTCTCTCTCTCTCTCTCTCTCTCTCTCTCTCTCTCTCTCTCTCTCTCTCTCTCTCTCTCTCTCTCTCTCAATTAATTACGTTACCCGAGTTGCTTTGGTGAGTGTAAAATTCTGACTCGTTGTAGTTTATCTCGTTGAGAGAGTTATGATGTGTGTGTGTGTGTGTGTGTGTGTGTGTGTGTGTGTGTGTGTGTGTGTGTGTGTGTGTGTGTGTGTCTTTCTTTTTTCTTTCGTTCATTCATTCCCTCATTCATTTATTCTTTCTTTCTTTCTTTTTGTTTGTTTATTTGTTTGCTTCTCTCTCTCTCTCTCTCTCTCTCTCTCTCTCTCTCTCTCTCTCTCTCTCTCTCTCTCTCTCTCTCTCTCTCTCTCTCTCTCTCTCCCTCCCTCCCTCCCTCCTGCATTTCGTCCTTCTCAACCTACTTTGCATAAATCTTGCAGTAAAATTCAGCTACGCCAGCACCCACTCACCGCTCTGCCCAGGTGTGGTGCCCCGGGGTTCCTGAAGGTGAGGATGGTGTCACTCGGCAGATCCTAAACTCGTGTAAATATATAGTCTCCCAAATATTTCCTCTTAGATACGTGGATAGATAGTCATGAAGATTTTTTTTATCTTTTTTTTTTTTTCATTTTGGGGTTGGTAACTTAAAGGTGGTTCGAGTAGTGGTGTTTCTTTTTGTTTGTTTATTTGTTTATTTATTTATTTTTTTTGTTTGGTAGTTTAAAAGTTTGGTGTTTATTTTTTTTCTGTGGAGGTTTTGTATTTTTCTTTTTTTGTTTATTTTTCAAGGATTGTGTGACGTTGATTTTTTTTATTACTTTTTTTTTTTTTAGTTTCCTGTGGTGGTTATAAAAATGTAATATTCTCTCTCTCTCTCTCTCTCTCTCTCTCTCTCTCTCTCTCTCTCTCTCTCTCTCTCTCTCTCTCTCTCTCTCTCTCTCTCTCTCTGTGTGTGTGTGTGTGTGTGTGTGTGTGTTTGTATTTTTTTCAAGGGTTCTGTATAGTGATATTCATAAGAACACACACACACACACACACACACACACACACACACACACACACACAAGTTAATTTTATGGATGAGCAGTAGACGAACAATATCATCCTCCCTCCCCTCCCTCCCTCCCTCCCTCCCTCCCTCCCTCCCTCCCTCCCTCCCTCCCTCCCTCCCTCTCTCCTTCCTTTACCATCTTCCTCGCTTCCTCGCTTCCTTCCCTCCCTCCTTCTCTCCCTCTCTCTTTCCTTCTCTCCCTCCTTTACTATCTTCCTCACTTCCTTCCCTCCCTCTCTCCCTCTTCCTTCTCTCCAGGCAGTCCTCCAGGCAGCAAGTGGCACTTCCGCACTCCTCTGCTTCTCGACCCCTCCCTTCCTGCTCTTGTCCCGGGGAGGAGGAGGAGGAGAAGGAGGAGGAGGAGGAGGAGGAGGAATGGAGGGAAGTTGGAGAGGTGGGCCATCATCATACTTCGAATTGATGGAGTTTCAATAGTTCTCTGTGTGTGTATGTGTGTGTGTGTGTGTGTGTGTGTGTGTGTGTGTGTGTAGAGAGAGAGAGAGAGAGAGAGAGAGAGAGAGAGAGAGAGAGAGAGAGAGAGAGAGTAGGTTAGTAAGAATTAAGGCACCCGTAACTTGATATTTAGAATGGGTTGGCTGAAAATAAGGATTAAAAAGGAAATCTTGTTATGGTATTACGTCTACGCTACTCTGACACGCTTTGTTCTCTTGTTAGGACAAATTTAAAGGCCACAGAGGTGAATTGTAATGTTTGTTGACTACTTTCCCTATTGATGTTGGACAGTCTTTGCTAAACAGTGACGAATTCTTGCTAAACCGTCACGAATTCTTGCTAATCCGTCACGAATTCTTGTTCAACCGTCATGAATTCTTGCTAAACCGTCACGAATTCTTGCTAATCCGTCACGAATTCTTGCTAAACCGTCTCGAATTCTTGCTAGACCATCACGAATTTTTCATAAACCATCACTGAGTCTGAGTCATCACTAAAATCAACAAAAAACTAAAAAGAAATAATAGTAATAATTTCATCTACAGCTTCAAAGTAATTTCCCTCTTAATAACACAGAAACCTTGCTAAAAAACATCACTAGAATAATAAAAAACCAGAGAACACACACAACTTCCTCGACAGCCTTTAAAAGTGGTCAGGATAAGACACAGGAATGTTGAGAATGCGATCGTGGCGAGGTTCCTAATTCTATCCATCTCTCGAGTCTGTCCCAATCCACCTTAGCGAGAGAGACTGATTGAGTTATGCCAAGCTGAGTCAAGAAGGGACAGAAAAGTCTTAATTAAGATAATGAGCTAACCACGTGCTTGGGAGAGAGAGAGAGAGAGAGAGAGAGAGAGAGAGAGAGAGAGAGAGAGAGAGAGAGAGAGAGAGAGAGAGAGAGAGAGAGAGAGAGAGAGAGAGGAGTGGAGATTCATAAATAGACTAGCAAACTGTAGAGAAAACAAAGAGAAGAGAGAGAGAGAGAGAGAGAGAGAGAGAGAGAGAGAGAGAGAGAGAGAGAGAGAGAGAGAGAGAGAGAGAGAGAGAGAGAGAGTTTCATATTAGACAAGCAAACTATAGAGAAAACAAAACATACATCTAGACAGAAAGACAGACAGACGGACAGATAGATAGACAGATAGATAGATAGATAGATAGATAGATAGATAGATGGATAGATAGATAAATGGTATCAGAATCTCTTGCCACCAACACAGGAGGAGAATCCAAACCTTCTTCGCGCAATATCTGAAGAATGTGAAAAAAAAATCTTTGTCCCTTCTCTCTCTCTCTCTCTCTCTCTCTCTCTCTCTCTCTCTCTCTCTCTCTCTCTCTCTCTCTCTCTCTCTCTCTCTCTCTCTCTCTCCATTCCCCCTTTCTTCTCCACTGTCCTGTCCTTTCATGTCGCGCTCACACACACACACACACACACACACACACACACACACACACACACACGCTTATTTTCTTCTCTCTTTCCTTCTTTCTCTACTTTCCCTCCTTTCTTTCCCTCTTCTTCCTTCCTCTTTCCATTTCTCAGTTCTTATTGCGTGTCTTGCCTATTCTTTCTTCCTCTTCCCCTTCCTTCTGTCTTGTGCTTCCTCGCATATTGCATTCTTCCTTCCCTTCCTCTTCTCTCCTCTTAAGTGTTTCTTGGTTCTTTCTCTTCTTTTCCCTTCCTCCTTCATTTGCTTTTTTCACTTTGCTTTATTTTCTTAGTCCAGCCTTGTCTCCTTTTCGTTCCTTCGTTCGTCTGTTTGTTTGTCCATCCTCCTCCTCCTCCTCCTCCTCCTCCTCCTCCTCCTCCTCCTCCTCCTCCTCCTCCTCCTCCTATAGTGTCGAAGAATTTATTGGGAAGATTTGAACTTATTTGGACAGACAGACTAACAGGAATGAACAGTTTTCTATGATTCGTATACCCTCCTCCTCCTCCTCCTCCTCCTCCTCCTCCTCCTCCTCCTCCTCCTCCTCCTCCTCCTCCTCCT
>NC_087176.1:8975000-8977500 GCF_035594125.1 Scylla paramamosain
CCTTCCTTTTTTTTTTAGGGAATGTTAAAAAAAAGGAGTATTTTGTATTTTCATTAACTTTTTTCTTGTGTATTTTGGGCTTTTTTTTTCTGCATATGGGAAGGAGGATGAAGAAAGGGGAAAGAAATGAAAGAGAGGAGGAGAAAGAGGAAAAGTTTGTACAAGGCATGGAAGGAAAGAGGGAGGAGGGGGGAGTGTGGGGAGAGGGAAAAAAATGAGGAAATGTAAAAAAAAAACAGAAAAGTTTGGAAAAGAGATGAAAGAAAAGAAGTAGATTAAGTTTGAAATAGTCAATAGAGAAAAAGAGAAAGAGAAAGAATATAAAGGATGGAGAGAGAGAGAGAGAGAGAGAGAGAGAGAGAGAGAGAGAGAGAGAGAGAGAGAGAGAGAGAGAGAGAGAGAGAGAGAGAGAGAGAGAGAAAAGGGGATTGGGCGTGAGATTAAATAGGAAAAAAACTGAGAAATGGCAGAGAGAGAGAGAGAGAGAGAGAGAGAGAGAGAGAGAGAGAGAGAGAGAGAGAGAGAGAGAGAGAATCCGATAGACTGAGACAAACGTAAAAAAAAACAGATTACAGAGAGAGAGAGAGAGAGAGAGAGAGAGAGAGAGAGAGAGAGAGAGAGAGAGAGAGAGAGAGAGAGAGAGAGCGAGCGAGAGAGAGAGAAATATACAAAAAAAAAGACAGACAAAGAAATATAGAGAATCAAAAATCCAGTAAGACAAAGCCAGGAAACAGAGAGAGAGAAACAAACATACATACAAACAAAATTCCAGTGACACACAAACACACACACTCACACACAAACAGGAGGACAAACAGAAAGAGACAGACAAACACATAGAAAAAAAAAATCGAGACAGACAGACAGACAGACAGACTAAACCTTTTCAAAACACACCCACAAAGAGCTGTCTTAACGTCCACTGCTAATCCTCCCCGTCTGTGTCTGCTGCACGAACACTTGCAGTCCTGTAGACGCCTCTTGCTTGTACTGGTGACCTCTCTGGTGTGAGCGTTGTGTCTTCAGTGGGACCCCAAGGTTGTCTGATCTTCTTAGGATCTTATATTTATTTATTTATTTATTATTTTCTTTTACTTAACTTGTATTGCTTGTGATTTCTTTTTTTTTTAATTTCTTTGTCAAATATAAGGATGTTTTTTTTTCTTGTTGATTTTTTTATTTGTTTTGTTTGTGAGTTTCCTTCTTATTGACTTTTTTTTTATTTGTTTCCTTTGTTTTTTTTTCTGTTTTGTTATTCTTATCCTTTTTTGTAAGATTTTTTGTATTTTTCTTTCCTATTCAGTTCCTTCGTGTTTCTCTTTCGTGTTTCTCTTTCCTTTTTTTTCATTCTTATCGTCTGTTTGTATGCTTTCCTTTTTGATGTTTATATACTCTTATCTCTCTCTCTCTCTCTCTCTCTCTCTCTCTCTCTCTCTCTCTCTCTCTCTCTCTCTCTCTCTCTCTCTCTCTGTGTGTGTGTGTGTGTGTGTGTGTGTGTGTGTGTGTGTGTGTGTGTGTGTGTGTGTGTTTTCCCTTCTTTGACAAATTTCAAGGAGGATTTATTCCACACACGTCTTTCCTCCCCTACCCAACTCTCTTCTTTTTTTCCCTCTTTTTTCCTCCTTTTTTTCTCTCCCTTTTCCTCCTTTTTTTCCTTCTTACTAATTCTCCTTCCCTCCCTCCCTCTCTTTCTATCTCCTTCCCTTCTGGTCATTCTCCCTACTCTCTTCTCAGCTGTGTTTCTCCTTCTCCTCCTCGTTTTCCTCCTCCTCCTCCTCCTCCTCCTCCTCCTCCTCCTCCTCCTTCTCTAGAAAACAATATATAAAAAACTAGTAAATATTTAGAAACTATGAACACAGAATTAAAGTAGTGTCTGAGAGAGAGAGAGAGAGAGAGAGAGAGAGAGAGAGAGAGAGAGAGAGAGAGAGAGAGAGAGAGAGAGAGAGAGAGAGAGAGAGTACAATAGAATAGAAAAAAAGGCAGGGAAAAAACGAATAAAGAATAAAGTAATGAAAGAAAAACAATAGAACACACACACACACACACACACACACACACACACACACGAGCGCCAAATCCGTTTTTCTGAAATTGCACAAAATCATTCACGGGTGGAACCTTATCCTGGTAGCAAGATAAGGTGTGTGTGTGTGTGTGTGTGTGTGTGTGTGTGTGTGTGTGTGTGAGAGAGAGAGAGAGAGAGAGAGAGAGAGAGAGAGAGAGAGAGAGAGAGAGAGAGAGAGAGAGAGGTTGTGTAGCCAAACCAACCCACCTACCCTCCGTCTCCCCTCTCTCTCCCTCTCCCTCTCTCCCTCTCTCTCTCTCTCTCTTCAAGGGCGAGTGGGGAGGAAAAGCAGGTAGGAAAGAGGAAAGGAAAGATGGAAGTCTGTAGGAAACTTTTGAAACTGGAAATAAAAGTGCATAAGAAGGGAAGGAGGAGGCGGGGAAACTGGTTGAGGAGAAAGGGGAAAAAAAGAGGAAAAATTGAAGGGAGAGAAAG
>NC_087176.1:8990000-9007500 GCF_035594125.1 Scylla paramamosain
GATTTTCCAACATACAACCAGTAAAAAAAAGTTCAGAGGCAGCTGTGAAATAAAGAGAATATTACCATTTGTAGTTTATCATTAAGGAACAACGTGTGAAATAGCAGTGAAAGGGTTAACAGCTTGAATTTACCGTGTCAGTTTTATTCCAGCTATAATTACCACTTCATGTCTTTTCAGTCGCACAGTACAAGAGTGTCATCTCAGATCTTTCCCTACGTACTGTCCTCATGACTTGTCCCTTCCGTGCCTTGGGAGTGTGTCGTGTTTCTTTGTCGCACGATCTTGTTGCGTCTCTAATTTTTCTAAGACCGGCTTTTGTGGGTTCAAGGATACGGGTTTAATTTTTTCTTTCTACTTTCTTATTTCCTTCTTCATTCCTTCTCTCTTGTGTCATTTTCTTCCTTCTTCCCACGTTTCATTTCTTCTTGGTGATTTTTGGGATGTAGCAAGTGGATGTTTCATATTTCCTTATCTGTGCGTTGTGATGTTGATTATTGTGATCCTTTTTTATGTAAGAGTGTTACTGGCCTACAATAACGAGAGGAAAGAAAATAAAGACTTATTAGGTGCCAACCCGTAGGAGAGGTCAACAGGATTATTCAAATCTGGAGGATTACTTTGTTCCTGTTCAAATTCCTTTTCATTTCCGTATTCATCCACTAAAAGTCCTCCTGGGTTTAAAGTCCTGGAGTTTCACTGGGAAGGTTTTCACGTCATCAGCCAGCAGGACCCGTCATGACCACCCTCCCACGACCTTTGTATCATTTTCTGAAACATCTCTGCGCTGCATTTTAACTACATTCAAAAGGCTAGTTGAAGTTCTACGAGTTTTTAAGGCTGTTTTTACGGTTCTAGTGACGGGTTAACAAGATTTCTGCATTATCAATAGGAAAAACACTCTTGAGAACCTGACTAATCAACTCTGTGGCCTTTGAAAATAACCGTATTCTGAGACACTTCTGCACAACACCTCTGCTACATTCAAAAAGGCTCTAACTGAAGTGCCACGAGTTTTGAGTATATTTTTATGGTTCTAGTGACAGATTAACAAGATTTCAGCACTATCAACAGGAGAAACACTCTTGAGAACCTGACTAATCAACTCTGTGGCCTTTGAAAATAGTCGTGGTGGGAGAGCAAAGCGTTTCAGAATTCCGCCTTGGCACCAGTTCGGGAGTCTGGCCGCTCTTCCCTACGGCAGAGTCCGCTACACACATAATACCCCACCGCACCACACCACACCGCACCAACAGCCTACAAGTTAAATTCCCTGCCAGCGCCACACCATCACCACCACCATCACCGCCACCACTATAGCACTAGTCACATCATACATCACCTCCACCACCTCCACCACCACCGCCACCGCTGCTGCCGCCATCATCATCACCACCACCATCACCAGTATCCTATCACACGTTTGACCGTTTGTACCTCCCTCCCTGCGCTCTCTCTCTCTCTCTCTCTCTCTCTCTCTCTCTCTCTCTCTCTCTCTCTCTCTCTCTCTCTCTCTCTCTCTCTCTCTCTCATCTTCCCGCACAATGGCGTCCGTGTTATCTTTTATATTTTACACTTTTCTTCGTAGGTTCATTGTGTCAGTTATTTTCGTATTTGAGGGGAAAGGAAGGAAAAGATGCCACAAGTTATTTTTCCACTTTATTTTACTGTGTGTGTGTGTGTGTGTGTGTGTGTGTGTGTGTGTGTGTGTGTGTGTGTGTGTGTGTGTGTGTGTGTGTGTGTGTGTGGATGGGTGGGTGGGGTAGGAAAATTGAAAAGGGGGAAAAAAGGTGTAAAGTTGTTGTTGTTGTTGTTGTTGTTGTTGTTGTTGTTGTTGTTGTGATTACCTAGAACTGTTTCTCAATCCCTTCCTAACTCTGGCATTCCAACATACCAGAGAGAGAGAGAGAGAGAGAGAGAGAGAGAGAGAGAGAGAGAGAGAGAGAGAGAGAGAGAGAGAGAGAGAGCGTCCACAGGAAAAGCACTTTGGAATAACATTTAGCGGTTAAACCTCAAACATGATCAGAGGCGCAGGAGGAGGAGGAGGAGGAGGAGGAAGCTTAAGTGATGCTGGGTTTTGGAGGTAGTGAAAGGTTTGGAAGGTAATTTGGATTATGATGTTGGATAAAAGCAGCAGCAGCAGCAGCAGGAGGAGGAGGAGCAGGAAAAGAGAAGGATTTCATGTGGATGTTACGAGTTTGAAGTGAGTGAGAGAGAGAGAGAGAGAGAGAGAGAGAGAGAGAGAGAGAGAGAGAGAGAGAGAGAGAGAGAGAGAGAGAATACAGGTAAATAACGCTAATTAAGAAAATGATTCAACGGCAGAAAAAAAAGCGAAGAGGTTAAACAAAAGGAGAAAGATGTACTAAAAGAGGAGGAGGAGGAGGAGGAGGAGGAGGAGGGTCACCTGTATGCTTCTTCCTGGTCTCCTCTAATTAGATTACAGGTAGGTGAAGGGCTTCTCTTACCTCCCTCTTTCTCTCTTTCTCTTTACCTCTTCCTCTTCTTCCCCTCCTCTACTCTCTTCACTTGCCTTGCTCAGAGAGAGAGAGAGAGAGAGAGAGAGAGAGAGAGAGAGAGAGAGAGAGAGAGAGAGAGAGAGAGAGAGAGAGTGGTGGGTTCTGGGTTGGTTCTCTTCCTAGCGATGTTTCTCTTATCACTTGACTTAAATTGAAAGAGGAAGATAAAACACACGCTGAAAGGAGACTAACCCACACCCTTTTATGGAGTGATGAGCGGCAGCCATTGGTTCGCTTGGAAGGGAGAGAAAGGGTAAGAAGGAAAGGTAAATGGGAGCGGGTAATGGCAGGTAAGAAAGAAGGGAAGGGAAGGGAAGGAAGGGTGAAGGGAGGCACTGGTGATGATGAGGGAAGGAAAGGGTGAGGAAAAATGGTGAGGGGTATTGATGGGTAGAGAAGAGGAGGGAAGGGGAAGAGGAGGGAAGGAGAAGGGCAGGGAAGGGGAAGAGGAGGAAGGGGATCAAGGAAAGAGGGTTGTTTTCGATGTTTTGGTGTGTGTGTGTGTGTGTGTGTGTGTGTGTGTGGGTGTGCCCCGTGCTTGAAGCGGATATACCAGCCAGCACTTCAACACACACACACACACACACACACACACACACACACACACACACACACACACACACACACACACGAGTCATTCTATTCTCCTCTGCGCAACGAAATGTTTGCCGCACACACTCACACACACATACACACACACCCACCGCCTTTGTCATCTCTCTCTCTCTCTCTCTCTCTCTCTCTCTCTCTCTCTCTCTCTCTCTCACCACCACCACCACCACCACCACCACCAACAACCATTTCACAAGTTACCTGTTTATCAATAACTCACCTATTTAATTTGTATACCTGTATTCTCCATCACCTTCCTGTCTTCGTCTCGTAATACTGCCACACACCGCTAATGCATCGTGTCAAATTTCATTACACATTTGACCGCTATGTTACAGTATTTACATAATCATCTCATTATTAACTGTACTATAATGATCTGTATGTATATCTGCTAATACATCTGTCATTAAGTGCTATATCTACTGCTACTAATATCTTTCTACTGCATCTACTATAATTATCTGCTATATTTCTACTACTACTACTACTACTACTACTACTACTACTACTACTGTCTACCATGTCATCACGCCACACCGAACCACACCACATTACCAAGTCCATTTATTACAACCCCTCTCCTCTCTTTTCCTCTCTTGTTCTCCCTCTCCTCCCTTCTCCCCTCATCCTCCACCTTCCCCCCCCCATAACAATACCACTACACCATATCACACAACATCAAGTCTATTTGTGATGATTCCCTCCCTCTTTTCCCCTCCTTTCCTCCTCCTCCTTTCCTCTAGCTTCCTTCTCCCATCATCTCCTCCCTCCCTCCCCCTCTCACAGTCCCCAACACACACAACCTAACACAGGAGGGAATTTTGAAAACAGACAAATTCGTGTCTTGTGTTCCTGACAACCTTAGGGGAGGAGGAGGAGGAGGAGGAGGAGGAGGAGGAGGAGGAGGAGGAGGAGGAGGAGGAGGAATGAAGAGGGAAAAATCAGATGCAGAAGGTGAAGGAGGAAAGGAGAATAGGGAAGAAAAGGGAGGTGGAAGAGAAGGAGGAGGAGGAAGAGGAGGAGGAGGAGGAGGAGAAGGAGGAGGAGAAAGACCATAGGAGTGAACAGGAGGTAATTAGATACAGAAAGAGAAGTAGTAGGGAAGAATGAATGAATGAAGAAAGGAATAAAGGAAGAAATGAAGGAAGAAGAAGAAGAAGAGAGACAAGGAAAGAGGGAGAGTGGAGGAGATAGAGAGTGGGAGGAGGGAGAAGAAAGAAGAAAGAAACGATTGAAATAGGAGATGAGGAGAGAAGAATAGAGGAGGCGGGGAAGGAAGGTAAAGGAGGAGGAGGAGGAGGAGGAGATGGAGGAGGAGGAGGAGGGTATACTGAAGAATTTAGAGTTGTTGGTTGTCTGCTTGGCGTGCTGTGGGCGGCTCAGGGGAGGAAACAGGGGAAACAAGTGGTAGGGATGATGATCTTTCCCTCAACTTATATTTACCTCTTGTTAATCTTCTCTTCCTCGTATCCTTGTCTCTCTTTATAATTACTCTATTATTACTCATTTCTTTATTTCTTCTTCCTTATATTCACGCTGTATTAATTCATGTTTATTTTATTTTTTTCATTAATTTTCTGAATTCTAAGAAGTTTTAGTGTGCTGATGTACATGGGAGGTGAGAAACTGAAGGAAACTGAAGGAGAGATATATATACGAACAAAAGAGAGTAACATGCAGACAGGGGATCAACTGTGGTAACCTTTAATGGGAGCTGGCAAAGATAAGGTTCAGTAATACAATATGTTCTCAGAGGCACAAGAGATTAAGAGAATATTGTGGGATATTTACTTGGTATCTGTTGAGGGAGAGCAATAAAGAGCGTTTTGTTACACTTATTAGCGAGTAAAAAACTAATGCATGGATATCTATTAATATCTATGAGGAAAAGGTAAAAAAAGATGGGGTGAAAAGATATCTAAGCAAAAACAAAAGAAAAACAAAATTGAAAGAACCAACCAACCAGTCATACGAAACACACTAAGCTTCCTATCAGAACACTATTAAACACGAAAACAAGTAAAAAAAAAAAAAAAAGTAGAAAAAAACAGCAACATGAAAAAAAAATAAATAAAACAAAACAAGGAAGCAAAAACACACACACACACACACACACACACACGCACACACTGACCAACTCATTTACACAAAACACATTTAAATTCAACGTAATAACACAAGCAAACATAAAAAAAAAAAAATACAGACAGGCATGTAAAAAAAAAAAGACGTACGCAAAAAGGGTTAAAAAAAAAATAGAAAACGGGATACACACCTGAACCTCATAAGATCACGTAACCCAACAGATGGTGTGCGAAAGTTAGCAATGAATTACCTGTCGGGAACACCTGGTGCATTATGGCAGGTGTGGCGGAGAGGGGGTGGTGGGGGGAGGGGAAGCTGCAATGGTGTGGGGGTGAATTGGAGAGAGAGAGAGAGAGAGAGAGAGAGAGAGAGAGAGAGAGAGAGAGAGAGAGAGAGAGAGAGAGAGAGAGAGAGAGAGAGGGGGGTGGAAGGAAACGGAGGGTTAGTTTGGCATGTGAAAAGAATAGAAGTGATGATGTTTGTTGGGGAGAAGAAAGGAAGGAAAGATGAGTGTGGTGGTGAAAGAAGAGGAGGAGGAGGAGGAGGAAGAGGAGAAAAAGGAGGAGGAGGAAGAAGAGGAAGAAAAAGAAGAGGAAGCAGGAGGAGGAATAAAAAAAAAATGGTTTGGAGGTGTTAGAGGAAAAAGAAGGAAAAGAATGAGAAGAAAGATCACGAGAAGAGAAGGAGGACGAGGAGAAGACGAGAAGAAAAATGAGGAAGAGAAGAAGGAAGAAGAGGAGAGAAAAAAAAATTGAACCAGCAAGAAGGAAACAAGGGGAGGTAAGGGAAAACCGAAACAGAGAAGGAAAGAAGAACGAGAGGATAAAATGAAACGAAGGAAGAGGAAAGTAAGAGGAGGAAGAGGAGGAGGAGGAGCAGGAGGAGGAAAAATTATTATGCAGTTGTGGTCGAGATGGAGTTCTTTTGTTATGCTTCTATTAAGATTATCTCCTTCATCCTCTGGGACAAACACTGCATCTATTATTATTATTATTATTATTATTATTATTATTATTATTATTATTATTATTATTATTATTATTAATTATCATTATTGTTAGTAGTAGTAGTAGAAGTAGAAGTAGTAACATTGCTGTCACTACTACTACTACTACTACTACTACTATACTAGAGAAAAACCACAAGACTAATAAGATAGCGAAGTAAAATAATTAGAAGGATTTTGGGAATCTCCTTAGGGTTCTGCTACTCTGAAAGAATGAGGTATTACAGGTGTTGTGTTGAGGTGTATGCACGTGAGGGAAGGTGAGGTGCAGGCGTTAGGAAAGGTGTTGGGAATGTGCTGGGGTGTAGAGGTGTGGAGTGTTGGTGTTCGGGTATCAGGGAGATGGGGAGAGGTGTTGCGTCTGTTGCTGAGTGAAAAGGTCACCACAGTAAGGCCAGTTTGTAAATGTAGAGACCTTTCCTTGTTTACCTGTCTGTTAGGGGGCGAGGTGTTGCTCTCTCTCTCTCTCTCTCTCTCTCTCTCTCTCTCTCTCTCTCTCGTCTCTCTCTCTCTCTCTCTCTCTCCTCTCTCTCTCTCTCTCTCTCTCTCTCTCTCTCTCTCTCTCTCTCTTTATGCAGTGTTGAATGCATTTCCTTTCCTCCGTAATCTCTTTCACTATTCATTATTTTGCTTTTCTCTTGTTACATTATTTTCCTCACTCGCGTAACTTCCTCCTCTTCTTGCTCCTCCTCCTCCTCCTCCTCTTCCTCTTCCTCCTTTCACTTCGCTCCGTTTAATGTATTTCCTTTCCTCTTGTTTCTTTTGTTTCAGTTGCATGCTTAACTTTCCTCGCCCTGAAAAATCCTAAATTCCTTTCTCTTTCTCTCGCTTTAGCATTTTTAAGTCCTCCGTTTAGGTAAGAATAAAATTACCTGGTGTTTTGATATGTAAGGTAATATATTTCGTTTTCTTGTAGTTATGTTATTTATCCTTTCTTTTCAGTTAGTTTTTTGTCTTTTCTTGTTATTTTTGTAGTTGATTTTTTTTTTTTTTATTTACGACAATTTTATTTTTTTTTTTTCGTCAACATGTTTAAATTTCCCGTAGATTATTTTGCACAACTTATATTTTCCCTCATATGACAAAATATAGACAGTTGTGAAGAGATTGTCGAGACTGGCAAGTTGCAGTAAACACCTAATTCTACCTTTTATATTTCAACTTCTTAGGTCAACATAATGTAAAAACCTTTCTTACTCCTCAACTAAACCAGGTACTTGTATGTAGAATAAGACTTAAAAAAGGGCAATAAGGTGTTTGGAACTTGCCAAGGTCTTAAGATGCCCTCAAAGTCTTCCTCTCTTGCACAAGTCTACAAATCTACAAACTTTTCCTCATTCCTCTGTGCAAAGAAACTAAATTCATTCTTTTATAGTAATATGGAAAACGTAGGTGGATATCAATGGTTGTTAAAATACTTCATATACTTCATATACTGCAAATCTACAAAACTTTCCTCATTCCTCTGTAAAAAGAAACTTTTTTTTTTTATGGTAATATAGAAAACGAAGGTGAATATCAAGAGAATGTAATGATTGTTAAAGTACTCCATATACTATAAACCTACAAAACCTTTCTCTTTCCTCTGTACAAAGAAACTAAATTCATTCTTTTATAATAATATGGAAAACGTAGGTAGGTAATGGTTCTTAAAATACTTCTTATCTTTCGGTGCCATGAGATTCCTAAAGGATTTGCATACTCATTCTTCTGTAGGAAAAAATATTACCTTTCTTTGAGTGATTAAAAGAGAAATAGGAACTGAGAGGCTGTCATTCCTTTTCAAATACATGCATCTCTCTCGCTACCAGTTAATTTATTTAGACTTCTTCACTCATTCCTTCTTACAAAACTGATACTTCCCTCTCTATGATTAAATACATGCATCTCTCCAGTGGCAAGTTAATTTCTATAGACTTTCTCACTCATTCCTCCTTATAAAGCTCACACTTTTCTCTTTATAATAAGATATACGCATCTCTCACTACCACTTAATTTCTCTAGACTTTCTCGCTCATTCCTTCCTACTTTTCTCTCTCTAATAAAAAAAAAAGTAGAAAATGAGTGTGTTGCAGCTTTTAACATACACTCTTTCTATCTGTTCCCTATCACAATTACCCCAAGGTCTTCATATTCACTTAAAAAAAAAAAAGACGAAGTGAGATATGAAATAAGAATCCATCATAGCTCTTAACCCTTTCACTGCTATTTGCCACATCTTTCCTTAATCACCAACCACTCTGAGACATCTTTCTTATCGAACAGCCTTCTCCAGACATTGTACTGGGTAGACGTTGCATAATCTATTCTTTTCTTTATCCCTTCTTTCTTGTAGATGCTTATAAAGATTCCTTGTATTTTTTTTAGTGCTTTGAATTGTTGCATGCCACATTGAAAGGGTTAAAATATTTATATTTCTCTTACCTAACATATAATCACTCCAAGGTCAGTCTATTCATTCCACCCACAAAAAAAAAAACCTTACATATCTCTTACCTATTATATAATCACTCCAAGGTCTATCTATTCACTCCATCCACAAAAAAAACAGTAATAACATAAAAAAAAAATACATGATAAAGGAGGAGGCACAGAGGAATGGACAGTTGTCAAGACTTTTAAAATTGCACTCGAAGTCTCCCCGCGGCACAGAATTCCTACAAGTAGCTAAACTTTGCCTCACGAGGTGCACGAGGTCGACAAATCGAGTAACTTACTGCTCCATTAGGGTGAGTGAACCGCTTCCAGGCTTGTGAGGCTTCAGTTAGGGCCTCAGAACCACCATCACTGTGCCACCATTTTCCCGGCTCGTTATATTCATTAGAGGCCCGTGCAGTGAGTCTTTTTCACCCGTGTCCTTTGTACGCTCGTCAGGACCTTCGAGAATTGAATGATATTGAGTGTTGTGCTGAATTTACTTTAGATATTGCTCCCCCCCACCTCTCTCTCTCTCTCTCTCTCTCTCTCTCTCTCTCTCTCTCTCTCTCTCTCTCTCTCTCTCTCTCTCTCTCGTTTTCTCTTGGGTTTAAAATACTTAGTGTGTGGGTTCCGTTTTCATTGCTGTTTGGTCTGGAATGGGATGGTGTATGTATGTACGTAGCATGCATTACCTGAACACACACACACACACACACACACACACACACACACACACAGATAGAAGCTAAAAATAACAAAAAGTAAATAAGAACCCATAAAACCCTATTACATAATACCAACTAAGCTAACCAGAGAGAGAGAGAGAGAGAGAGAGAGAGAGAGAGGAGAGAGAGAGAGAGAGAGAGAGAGAGAGAGAGAGAGAGAGACAACAAACATACTCGGCTTTTCATTCTATTTTTAACACCCCCTTTTCTTTTTCCCCTCTTTTTTCACAGCAGGGCGAGGCGCAGCAAGTCCAGACCTGCTGCTGCTGCTGCTGCTGCTGGATAAATATTGTTTAAGGCTGTGTGTGTAAATTTCTACGTAGTCGTATTTATTTTTAGTGTACGGCAGGCAGCAGTGGTAGGGCATAAACACAGAGAGAGAGAGAGAGAGAGAGAGAGAGAGAGAGAGAGAGAGAGAGGGGGGGGGAGTGGAAGATAACGTAAAAAATCTGATAAACGAGAAGAATAAACTGTTAAATAACGAAAAAAAAGACAGAGGTACAAAAAGGAGAGAGAGAGAGAGAGAGAGAGAGAGAGAGAGAGAGAGAGAGAGAGAGAGAGAGAGAGAGAGAGAGAGAGAGAATTATTATTATTGTCATTATTATTATTATTATTATTATTATTATCACTATTATTATTATTATTATTATTATTATTATGACTATTATTATTATCGTTATTATTATCATTATTATTATTATTCGGTATTAGGATCAAGGGACGAGATTAGATCAAAGGAACATTTCAATAAGTTAATATGGATGAACAGCAGTGTTGAGAGAGAGAGAGAGAGAGAGAGAGAGAGAGAGAGAGAGAGAGAGAGAGAGAGAGAGAGAGAGAGACTACTCCTGTGTTCTGCTCCATAAAGATGACTGAGAGATAATTGCAGACAAGAACCCCAATCTAGGCAGTGATCCGCCCCTGCACTGCCTCCTCTCTTTACACAAATTCAAGCATCGCAGCGCGGGTTACTGGAGCATTTCACTCTCTCATGTCTCTCGATGTGTTTAATTTCTCCCTTTATTGACTGACATTACATCACATTTTCATAATCTTTGGTATATTTTTCATTATGTTTTTTTCCCTCTAATACGAATCTAAGTGTTTTTTTTTTTCGTTCTTTTGTTTAATTCCCTTTTTATTGACTCTCTTTACTTCATATTTTCATAATGTTTCGTGTATTTTTATTGTATTTTCTCTCTCATGCGTATTATGTAAGTGGTTTGTATTTTCGTTCTTTTTATAATAATCTCCCTTTATTGACTGACATTACATCACATTTTCATAATCTTTGGTATATTTTTCATTATGTTTTTTTTTCCCTCTAATACGAATCTAAGTGTTTTTTTTTTCGTTCTTTTGTTTAATTCCCTTTTTATTGACTCTCTTTACTTCATATTTTCATAATGTTTCGTATATTTTTATTGTATTTTCTCTCTCATGCGTATTATGTAAGTGGTTTGTATTTTCGTTCTTTTATAATAATTTCTTGTTTTGACCGTGATATACTTTCGTACTTTCATAATATTTCGTTACTTTTCATGTATTTTTCTCATCCATATGCGTACAAGTGTTCTCTCTCTCTCTCTCTCTCTCTCTCTCTCTCTCTCTCTCTCTCTCTCTCTCTCTCTCTCTTATTTATTTCAAATTATTTTTCATCCATATCAATATTTAATTTCTTTTCTTCATTAACTACTGCATACTTTCCTACATTCCTCATCACTATTAATATTTACTAATTCTTCTTTTACAAACAACTACACAGTCTCAGGGAAAGAAATTAGAACCATTTTTTCATCCAAGTTTCTAATTCTTCTTCCGTCAACCACAACATAACTTTACTTAACGACTTTATCTCATTTTTCATCCATTAAAATGTTAAATTCTTCTTTACCGGACACTCAATATTCATAACTACATTTTAGACCAATACTAACTACTATTCAATTTCTTCATTATCTTTTCCATTTGAGTCTCTGCATACCTTCATTTATAGACTCATCATAAACATCAGATTATTCTTTAACAAACACTCAGTATCTCTAACTCCATTTTCCACGCATATAACTAGTCATTTTATCCTTTTTCCTCTCTTTGAACCTCTACATACCTTTATTTATAGACTCCACCCCATTCTTTACCCATTAAAACATTAAACTCCTCTTTAACAAACACTCAGTATTCCTAACTCCATTTTTCACCCATATAACTAGTCTTTTTTTTTTTCCATTTTTTCTGAGTCTGCAAACCTTCACATATAGATCCCCAGTCCATTCTTCACCCGCCAGTAGTCTCCCTGGCAGTCTCAGCTCTCCGGTCCATGTAGAAAGGGTGATTTTATTCCTGTTATTCTGTAGGTCTCCATTTGGTCTCCGTTTGGCCTCCATTTGGCCTCCATTTGGTTCCAAGCATAACAATTTCCTCGCCTGATACGCCTCATTTTGTGCCACCGAGCCCCGCCTTCCAGCACATCACGCTGCTCCTCGCCCTATTAGCCGCTGCTGCTCCCCCTCGCCTTATCTAGAAATCGATTCCAAACATCCCATTTTCTTTAAGGTGAAACTGAACTAAAGCTGTGGGGAGAGTGACGTGTTTTGGGTGGATATTTTTGTTTGAGTTATTTTTTGTTTTGAAGTGCGTTTTCTTTGCATTTTTCTCTTTTGATTTTCGTCTTTAGTTTAAATTTGCTTGCCTTTGGGAGAGAGTAGCTATTATTTTTTTTTTGTCTTTTTCTTTTAATTCTTTACAGTTTTAAATGAATTCGTTTTTTTAATAACTACAATTACGTTTTCTTTTTTTTTCTTTTTTACTATAAGCGCATTTTCTTTTCCCTCCTTTTTTTCTAGAGTACACGCAAAAATAATGACGTTTACTACTAAAAACAACAACTTTTCATGTGCGTTCTGCATGAAAAGTGTTTTAAAAAATCCGTTATGTTTTCCGAGTCAAGCTTTTTTTTTTATATTTCTGATGTAACACGAATAGGGGAAAAACGATAATAAAAAGCTACAAACACTTTTATTTTTCCTGTAATCTGAGTAAAGAAAAAAAAAAGAACAAAAAGGCATCCCAGCACAGCATTCCCCGCCCGTCATGTCACTCATCCATGTCAAATGTAAACAGACCTGACCATTTCCCTCCACTGTCCCTATTTCCTATTCCTTTCCTCTCCTCCTCCCCCTCCTATCTCTCCATCTTCGATTCTTACCCCTCCTCCTCCTCCTCCTCCTCCTCTAAAGTTTCCTCCTCTCTTCCCACCTCGGTATTCTCATTTCTTCTCCTTTCCTTCCCTTCTATCTCCCCCTCTTCGCTTCTCACTCCTCCTCCTCTTCTAAGGTCTTCTCGCTTCCCCCTCGGCATCCTCCTCCTCCTCCTTTTCTTCTCCTTCATTCCTCCCTTTCTATATCTCTTTCCATCCTCCTCTTCTCGTTCTCCTCTTTCTCTTCTTCTTCCTCTCTTCTCACACTTGCATCCTCGTCCTCCTCCTCTTCCTACTTTTTTCTTCTACTACAGTATCCTCCCTTTCCATCTCCTCCCTTTCTCCCTTATTAAACTTTCCCATATAAGTTTCCTCTCCCATCATCTTTCCTCGCCCCACCGTTCCCCTTTCTCATTTTCCTTCTCTACCATCATATTTACTGTTCTCGTCTATTTCCACTTTTCTCTCCCATTTCTCCCTCCTCCACACACCAGCTTCCTTTTTCATTCTCTCTCTCTCTCTTTCTTTCTTCCTCCCTTCCATTTACTCCTATTCTTTTCTCGTCCTCCTATCGTCCTCTTTTTTAACCAACTTATTCTCCCTTCTACTTTTCCATCCTTATCCTATCCTCCCTCCCTTCAGTTCCCTCCCTTTCTCCCTTCCTCCCCCCATCATCCTCGCTTCCAGTCCTCCCCTTCTCTCATCTACCTCCCTTACACCCTATCCTACCCTCTTCCCTTCCCATCTACTCCATTCTCTTCCCTTCTCTCTCTCTCTCTCTCTCTCTCTTCCATCTACCCCCCCTTCCTTCTCTCTTCCCCCTTCTCATCTACCTTAGCTCTTCTCTTCTCCCACTTCCATCTACTCCTTTCTCGTCCCCTCTCCCTCTTACATCTATTCACTTCCCTCCCTTCCCCAACTTTCCCTCCCATCTCCCCCCTACCCTTCCCTCCCCCTCCCCCATTCCTCTCGTCGGCCACTCGCCAACACGGCACAAAGAGTTCACAGGTCGCGGGTTTCCGGGTCCCCCAACGGCGTCCCTTTGCTATTTCCGGGTTAAGCAACGTGGAAATTACAACGGAGACTCAGTGGGATGGTGATTTGTCCCGGCGTCTGTGTGTGTGTGTGTGTGTGTGTGTGTGTGCGCGTGTGTGTGTGGAAAGGGAAGGGTCTTTGTGCGCTGTAGCTGCAAGTTTACGTCTGTTTCAAGGGCGAAATTCGACTGGTCTGTATTTTCTATAGTTCGTATTTCTGTGTGTGTTTTCATAGTGTAGTGTGTTTTTTTTTTTTTTTTGTGGGGTATGTAAGTGTTAGGGTTGAATTGATTGTTATTGTGAATGCTTTGTTTAATTTTAGGTCTGTTGGTTGTGTGAATTTTCCGTACTGTTCTTACTGGGGGTCGTAGAATGTGTGATAAATTATGGGACAGTTATACCTTGTAACTCTTGGTTTAACAGAAAACGTAGGGGAAGAAAATGTGTCCTAGGGTTGAGTTGATTGTTACTGTAGATGCTTTGTTTAATTTTGTGTCTGTTGGTTGTATGAATTTTTCCGTACGGTTCTTACTGGGGTCGTAAAATGTATGAGAAAATTTGGGGCAGTTCTAGAAAATGTAATTGTTTGCCTGATATCATGGCGAAAAAGTTGTTTGACATTGTATTACGGAAATCTTAATGTAACTACCTGATAGATTTCATATTTTGTTTAAGTAAGAATGAAGAAGTTTAAGAAAATTTGTATTGTGGAATCTTTAACGTAACTACTGAATAGATTTGATACTTCGTTACCATAATAATGAAGAAATGTAAGAAAATGTAGTTTTAAATGCAAATATTACAAAGATATTTCCATTCAAAGCGACTGCCTCCTTTAGTTAGCATTTTTTTTTCTATTGGCCTTGACCGGAGCCCTTACATAAAAGAATAGTGAGGAAGCTCTTTCAAATTGCATCGAGGACTAGTTAATAAAAAGAAAAAGAGAGAGAAAAAATATTATAATGGTTGAACGAGAGAATCACAGCCAATACTAGAAAAAGAAAATGGAGTTTATGATAGGAGTCAAGACAGTGTGTATAACTGCATCTGAAAATAAGTAATACTATAGAAAAAAAATAAATAGTTACAATGAACTGAATGTACACTCGTTGAAGTCTTAATAGATGAACCAGAGAATCATAACTAATACAAGAAAGAAAAATGAGTTTGTAAAAATTAATAAGTAAATGAAAAAAAAAAAAGATACTGGTTATAATAAGTTAAATGTACAAATCATAATATAACTTCTACTTGACAAAAAAAAAATGTTGATAGTAAAAGTAACGAATGTGTTTCTAAATGCAATGGCAGATACAACATGAGAACAGGAGGAAAGATTTGAGTGTTACATAGCAAGAGGCGGATTATTAAACAGAGGCAGCAGAAAATTTCTTACTGCACCCATTCCTGTAAAAAAAAAAAAAAAGAGAGATCGGGACGGAAAAAAGGGGGAAAAAAAGGGGAAAAAATTGGTAACTGCCTCTTTTATTTATTGAGTTACGATTTTTTTTTTTACCAAACTTTTGTTCCTTTTTTCCATTCCGCTTGTTCACGGTTGTTTTATTTTATTTTCCCAGTGTCCACCTCTCTCTCTCTCTCTCTCTCTCTCTCTCTCTCTCTCTCTCTCCTCTCTCTCTCTCTCTCTCTCTCTCTCTCTCTCTCTCTCTGATGTTTTTTTACACTGAGAGGGCGGAAACGTTTAGCAAAGAGGGAGGAGGAGGAGGAGGAGGAGTAGGAGGAGTGTGATACTGGGAGGAAAGAGAAGAGGAGAAATAAGAAGAAAAGGGGAGGAGATGAAGAGAAGTCGATGAGAAATGAAGGAAATGAAGAAATTAAAAGGATATGAAATTAAAGGAATAAGAATAGGAAGAAGAGAATGAGAGAGAGAGAGAGAGAGAGAGAGAGAGAGAGAGAGAGAGAGAGAGAGAGAGAACTTATAATATATATATATATATAATATTATATATATATAATATATTATATATATATATATATATATATATATATATATATATATATTATATATAATATATATATATATATATATATATAGATATATATATATATAGGAAGAAAAAAATAAGAAGTGAATGATAAATAAGATGAAAAGAACTATTAGTAAAGAAGGAAAGGAATAAAAAAAAAGAAAAAGAGGATGGGAAGGTGCAAAGAAAAACAGTGATGGTGGTCAGAGGAATGGGGGAGAGAGAAGAAGGGGAAAATGGGAAAACAAAAGACAAACAATTATGGAGTTTATAGGAGAAAGAGGAAAAGTGAAGGAACAGGAAGATGTTGAGAAGTGTAAGAACGTAAACACACACACACACACACACACACACAATCAATCAATAGTATTTCCCTCCTAGATTAGTATTACCGTTAGGATTAATGTTAAGTTTTTCCCCATCCCCTATGTACATTTTCAGTTTGTCAACTGCCTAAATAATAAACCGTTTATTATTATTATTATTATTATTACACACACACACACACACACACACACACACACACACACAAGAGAAGCTGCAAGAACCCATTAGTCCTACACGTGGCATTCCTTGAGTGAGACATGAAGGAAAAAAAAAAGAGAGGAAACGATATTAGGACGAAAAAACGCTAGAAATTGAGATATAGAAGGAAAAAGACACGAATACCTATCTCCACCTGTCATTCTCTTATAAGGAAATAGTTATAATGATGATAAATAAGGAGAAAAGCAGGAGAAAGCAGAAGGGAAGTGATAAAGATGACAGATTTAAAGTGAGAGATTGTGAGAGGAGGTGAAAAAAGAAGGAGGAAAGATATTGTGATGGGAAGCAGAGAGAAATGGTGAGAGGCAGATGGAGAAGAAGGAAAAGTTGAGAGAAAAAAATATAGTGATAGAATGAAAGAAATGGTGAGAGAAGGAGGAAGAAGGGAAGCATAAGAAAAAAAAAGAAGATATTGTAATGGGAAATAAGAGAGAAATAGTGGGAGAAGGATGAAGAAGAAGGGAGACATGAGAAAAGAGATAATAATGATGGAATAAAAGAGGGGAAATCATGAGAGAAGGATGAAGAAGAAGAAGAAAAAAACAAAAAAACAGTAATGAAAAAAAGCGAAATGATGAGAGAAAAAAACAAAAAAACAAAGAAAGATACACAAATAATGAAAATATAACACAAAGGAAGACAAGTACAATGTAAAATTCATGACAAATATAGTAAAGTACCAAGTAGGACTCACGGGAGGGGGAGGGGGAGGAATGGGTGAAGGATGGGGGGTGTAAGCGGGATGCCTGGAGGAAGGGAAATGGTTGGAGGCCTTCAAAGACCTGCCTGGAGCCAATCAAAACAAAGGCCATGCTGCTGGTGGGGGAGGAAGGGAAGGCCGGGGGAGGGGAAGGAAGGTAAGGGAGGCTGTCTGTACTTTCTGGACTCAATATTTTTCTAACCAGGAGTGTGTGAGTCTGTTTTTTTTCCCCTTATTGTTTTCCTCAGGGTTCGAGTGTGGTTGCAGGGAGTGTATGTGTTGTGGGTGGCAGGTGAGGTGTGTTTTAAAAGGTGGCAGTTTATCACGTGACTGGCAAGGAGGTATAGTGAACAGCTTATGCAGTGACGGGAATGATGGGAGTAGTGTAGATAATGTTGTCATCGGTTTATCTTTTATCATCTGGTTACGCTTTGAGTTTGTCTTTTTTTAATGTTTTGTCGACGTTTTTTTTATGAGAGATTTAGTTTATTTATTATTATCTGGTTAGGTCTTTTTTTATATATATGTTTTGTTGACGTTTTTTATAAGAGGTTTAGTTCTTATGTTCGTATTTTCCTTATTATCATTTGGTTACGCTGGGAGTTTGTGAGTTTTTTTTTTTTTATGTTTTTTTTTTGACGTTTTTTTTTATAAGAGGTTTAGTTTATTTA
>NC_087176.1:9017500-9035000 GCF_035594125.1 Scylla paramamosain
CTTTGTTTATTTTTCTTTATTTTTGCATTTTTATTATTTTTTTTAATGTTACTCAGCCCTTGTTCATTTCTCTGTATGGTGGAGTTTTTTTTTCATTCTATTTTTCTCTATCTCTTCCTCTCGTTCTACCTTTTTTTTTCTTTTTAAAGTTGCTATGATTCTAAAGTTTTGTTTTTCCAAGTTCTCTATGTTTTTTTCTTTTCTTTTTTATGATCTTTTTTTGTCTTGTTATGTTACTTTATTCTTGTTCGTTTCCCTGTATGGTGGAGTTTTTCTATTTTTTTCTCTATGCCTTTCTCCTGTTCTTCCTTTTAAAGCTCCGATGATTTTCAAAGTTTTGTTTCATTTTGCTTCCTTCTTCCTTTGCAGTTATTATTTTTTGTTATGTTACTCTGCTCTTGAATTGAGATTTTTACCTTTATCTCTCTTATTCTTCCTGAAGTTGGGATAAGATTTAAGTTTGTTTCCTTTTGTTTGCTATCTCTTTCTTTCCCCGTCCTGCATTCTCTCCTATAATCATGAAAATCCTCATCTCTTCCTTTTATCCTTCTTGTCTTGTTCCTGTTTCTCCTAATTCTTTTACTACATTTTCTATTCCCTATCTTCTTATTCATCCGTTCCCTTCCCTTTGTTCTCCCCTGTCCCCTCTTTCTCTTTCTTTATCTTCTCGTCTTACCTTGCATCTCCCTTTCCATTCCTTGCCTCTTTCCTCCTGTTCTTATCTCACTTCTATATTCTGTTTTTGCGTTCCTTCCCTGTTTCACTCTTGTCTTTCCCTCGTTCTTGCCCTCTTCTCTCCCTCTCCTTTCTCCCTTTCTTTATTATTTTTCTTCCTTCTCCCTTTTCCTATCCAGTTGTTTATCTGTTTTTATCCTTTTCTCTTCCTTTCCCCCATTCCGTCTTTCTCAAAAAAGTGTCCGTTCATTCCTGTCT
Source organism: Scylla paramamosain (assembly GCF_035594125.1). Taxonomy (NCBI): domain Eukaryota; kingdom Metazoa; phylum Arthropoda; class Malacostraca; order Decapoda; family Portunidae; genus Scylla; species Scylla paramamosain. The sequence goes on from NC_087176.1 coordinate 9,018,434, forward strand.
TTCTCGTATTCTTCTCTGCCTCTTCCTTTCTCTTTCTCCTTCTCCTTCCTTCCTACGTACCTTGTATCTTCTCTTGCCTATCTAATCTTATTTTATCTGTCTTGTTTTCCTTTGTTGTTTTCTTGTGTTCCTTCTTTCCCCTTCCTTCGTTTCTCTCGTCCTTCCTTCCCTCATTCCTTCCTTTTTTCTTAATCTTAGTATATCTCCCCTTGTCTTTCCTTTATTATAATCCTGCATGTCTTCCTCTCCTCTCCTCTCCTCTCCTTCCTTCTTTCCTTCCTTCTTCCCTTCTTCCCTTTTCCTAACCAAACGTCACTATTCATCCTTCTTCCTCGTGTCTTTAAATTTACTCCTCTTACTCCCTTTCCATTCTTCCTCCATTCCTTCCTTCCTTCCTCTCCTTCCATTCCCTTTTACCTAACCAGGCCTTCTCTCTGTGTCTGCTTCTCACGTCACTCTACACACACACACACACACACACACACACACACACACACACACACACACACCTGCCTTCCCCATAGCCTCCCCTCCCCCAAGCCTCCCTCTCTCTTGCCTCCTGGTCCTGTTTCTCGCTCTCTCCCTGTCTTTCTCTCTCCTTCGCCTCCCGACCCTCCTCTTCCCGCTTCAGGTCACGTCACGCCCTTGCCTTCTGATGTAATATGCACGAAGAAGGCGCAGAGGAAGGAAGGTACACTAATGCAGGTTGAGTAAAGCATTGGTCAACTCAAGATTTTGTCTCAGGTTCATTCATCTCTTTTTCTCTCTGTTATTCTCTTTCTTTCCTTGTTTCTTCTTTCCTGTATTGTTTTGTTCTTTTTATGTCTCTTTTTCTTTCTTTTGTTTATGCTGGTTAAGTAAAGAGCACTGGTTGGTTGAGGCTTTTGTGTGTTTTTTTTAGTTATTTTGAAAAGTTGTGTTAAAGTGGAGGATGTGAATGTTGAAAGTGAAAGATTTGTTAATTGTTTTGTGGTTTTTAGTGAATGTAGTGAATTAGTGATGGTTTATTTATGTGCTTTTGTTGTGGAAAGAGAGCTATTCTTAATGAAGGTAAAGGTGAAGGAAAATGAGGTAAAATGTGGAGTTATTAAATGAATCTGATATAAGTAGTAAATAATGTGAATAAGTCATAAATGAATGTTTTTTTTTCCCGTTTTTATTGTAGAAAAAAAATGAAAAGGTCAAGGGTGAAGAAAAGTAGATACTGTTTTGATTTCCAGGTGAATCTGATACGAGTAATAAACAGTAATAAGTAAGGTGAATCTGATACGAGTAATAAATAAATAATAATGAGTCATAAATGAATACGTTTTTTTCTGATTTTATTATAGAAAAGAAGCAATATTTGATAATGCCAAAGGTGAAGGAGAAAGTAGAAAGTGTTATGATTACCAAGTGAATCTGATACAAGCAATAAACAGTAAAGATAAGTAACAAATTAACAAGCTTTCCTGTTTTTATTGTAGGAAAAGAAACAAAGGTGAAAAAAAAAAAATAAGTGTTATGATTGCCAAGTGAATGAAATACAAGTAATGACCAACACAAGTAAGTCAAACATACTACAGATAAATCACAAATGAATAAGTTTTTTTTTCTTTCCCTTTTCCCCGGAGGTCTGTCGTGGCAAGTGAAGGATGCGAGTGGGATTAAAAGTTAAACCCTCCGTCTCTGTCAACACGGAGTCGCATCTGTGAGAAAATAAAAGAACACAAACCAAACAAGGAAGAATTTAAACCCCCGCACCGTAAATCACGCCAGGATAAAAGGGAGTTAATTTCTCCGCTACTCGTACACAAAAACACAAAGAATTAAACTGATCAATAAACATCATAAAAAAAAAGAAGAAAAAAAAAAGGTAATCAGGCGTGTGAGAAGAGAAATAATTTAACTCTTGGTCTGTAAATCACGGCAAGATAAGAAAGAATAATACGTGTTGTTGTTGTTGTTGTTGTTGTTGTTGTTGCTATATTACTGTTGTTCAGAGAGAGAGAGAGAGAGAGAGAGAGAGAGAGAGAGAGAGAGAGAGAGAGAGAGAGAGAGAGAGAGACAAACACACAGACAAACACAGACACACAAACACACACACACACACACACACACACACACACACACACACACACACACACACACACACACACACACACAGATAACGAGACGCAGAATCGGAGAGAAAAGAGGAGAGGAGAGAAGAGAGAGAAAAGAAGGATGGAAGAACAAGAAAAGGGACGAGGAGAAGAGAAAAGAGAGTCACACGCTTCGTAAATCATTGAGCAGCAGGAGGCGCGACACACAATAACAGAACGATAAATACGACAAGACACAAAGGTGGGGATCATACACCGCAAGAGTTATTGGCGAGGCGACGGCTGTATCGGGGAGGGACGGCGCTCGGCTGACGGCTGACGGGGCGGGGACGAGACAGCTGATGGTGGGAATGGGACAGGAGATAGATACAAGTGAATACAAGTAGATACGATTGAACGAGAGAAGAATATATAGAAGAATTGTTTGGCTTTTAGTGAATGTGATTAGTTATAGAGGTTAATGGTATGGTATAATGGGTAAGGGGGTCACAGGTAAGAGTTAATGGGTAAGAGTTGACAGGTTGATAGTAACAGTTAATCAGTAAGAGTTAATGGGTAAGGGGTAATGGATAAGGCTGTAAGTTAATGGTAAAGGGTTAGAGTGGAGGTGGTGTGACTGACGTGAGGGAATGATGAGAATGACTGAGAACTTTGTCTGTATATTTAATTCTGTTTATTTATCGCAAAACTTGTATGATGCTTTTATTAATGCTTCGTTAATGTCAGTGAGTGAACTTGACTTTTAATGTGTGTGTGTGTAAAATGAGGAGAGTGTAAGAGACATACGATTTGAAGAAAGAAATAAGAAAAAGAAAGAGAGTTATGAAAATGAAAAACGGAGGGGTAGAAATAAAGAAGAGATAAACGAGAATGTAATAGAAGCAGGAATTAGTGTATTGTTATTCGAGTTACCCCTGATGTACAGCAACACGTAATTAGCAGTGGGAAGGAGAGTGTACAGGTAAGCGGCACCACTGGCTGACTCACCTGGCGCTGCTCACCTGGGCTCCGGAACACAGGTAATTAAGCTTCACTCACACGCCGACACGAGAGGATTTACAGGTGTGTCATTTCAAGCTGCGAATTTTGTTGAAGTGGAATGAAGTAATTTACTTCTTTCAAATATTTTTTTTTTTAGTTACTGCAAATTACGTTAGGATAAGTAGAGCAGATTTATTTCTATTTTTTTTTTTTTTTTATCTGTTTAATCCTTTCCGCTTTTAAGTTTTTAATGTATTTTCTATGACATTTTTTTTCCCTATCAAATATCAGTACGTGTCTTGTTTTATTAATTTCGATATTGTTAGTTTTCGTTCACGTATTTTTGGTAACAATAACTTACCTTCCTCGTTGAGCTGGTAACGACACGAACAAGAAAAAGCAAGAACAGGGAAGAAAACAGGAATGAAGCACTGGGAATAACACGAAGGGAGAAAAAAAAAATACAGTAACAAAAGAACTAAGAAGAACGCTGATAATGAAACGAAGAAAGAAAATAACACTAGAGGGAAAGCATACTGAATAAAGAAAAAAAAAAAAACAAGACAAAAAAAAACAAGGACATAAACCATTGGGAACAACACGAGACGAAGAAGAACGCTGATAATGAAACGAAGAAAGAAAATAACACTAGAGGGAAAATATACTGAATAAAAAAAAAACAAGATAGGAAAAAAAAAGATAGCACTGGGAACAACACGAAGGAAAAAAGCTACAATAACAAAAAGACTAAGAAGAAAGCTGCTAATGATATGAAAAGAGAAAACAACAGAACAGGGAGACTATACTAAAGAGAGAAGTACCTAATCATTGCCAAAGCGGGAGGTGTCACAAACAGAAAATCAGTCCCAGATATTGTGTGATGTTCATCCTTTGAAGCTGCTTATGTTACGGAAGGCAAGGCGGAGAGGGAAGGAGGTAGTACGTAGTTTGATATATTAAGAGAGGTATGAGGTACACGACAAACTCTCTCTCTCTCTCTCTCTCTCTCTCTCTCTCTCTCTCTCTCTCTCTCTCTCTCTCTCTCTCTCTCTCTCTCATTGTTTTTATTATCATGTTTTGTACTAACGTTTTATTTTCATTGTTTTTTGTTTGTTTGTTTGTTTATTGGTTACTAGTGTTATTGTTCTTTATATTTGTTATTGTTTTGTTGTTGTTGTTGTTTTTCTCTGTCGTCATTTTGTTTTTGTTATTGCTGATGTTCTTGTTGTTTGTTACAGTTCTTTGTTTCACCTTTATCATTTCTTTTTTATCTCTTTCCTCCCTCCTTTCTCCTTTGTCTCCCTTTTATTGCTCCCTCTCTCTGTCCTTTCATCCTTCTTTTCTCCTATTTCTCTCTATATCCCTGCTTCTGGTATGTTATTTTTCTTTCTATTTATCATTCTCTCTCTTCTAATCGTTTTTTTTTTCTAAGCTTCAATTTTCTTTCTCTTTATTTTTATTCTTCCTTCTTATTTTGTGATTTTCTTTCCAGCTATCACTTTATTTTCTATCTTCTTCCTCCTCCTCCTTCTCCTCCTCCTCCTCCTCCTCCTCCTCCTCCTCCTCCTCCTCCTCCTTTCAATATCACCCTATTCCTCCCTCTCCTTGTCCTCCTTCATCCTTATCCCCTTTCCTCCCTTTATTCCCTCCCTCCCTCCCTCCCCCCTCTCCCTCCCTCCCTCTCTCCCTCCCAACAGCAAATAATCGACTGTTTCTCATCTCTAAAGGAGGGAAGGAAGTCATTATACTTTTATCGTGTTCTGAGAGTCGTGTGTGTGTGTGTGAGAGAGAGAGAGAGAGAAACACACAGACAGACAGACATGCACTCTATCAGTATCTCCTATCTAGTTTACCTTCTGTCCAAACATGTATTAGTTCACCAGCAGGATACAGTAAATGCCGATAAAAAATGCGGTCATCACCACCATCATCATCATCAGCAGCAGCAGCAGGGAACAGAAAAAAATGCTGAGAGGAGTAATGGTATTTTTTGGGGCATTCCCGGGCAACAAAAGTGGAGGTTACGCCGATAGCTGAAAAAAAAAAAAAAAAACAATGCAGTGTGCTGAGAGTGTACCTGTTTTTTATGCGTTTTATTGTGAATTTAAGCTTTTTTTTTTGGCTTTGCTGTTGAGAGTACTTACACACACACACACACACACACACACACACACACACACTGTTGTCACTTTCTCATTTCGTTTCATATTTCCCCTTAAGTTTTCTCTCCTTTCTTCTCTCCCTTCTTTTATTCTCCTCCCCCTCTCCTCCTCCTTTGTACATCTAAACCAATAGTCATCACACGCCCTCTCCCTCCTCCTCCTTCTTCTCCTTGTTTTCCTCCTCCTCCTCCCCCTTCTCCTCCTCCTCCTCCTTGTCTTCCTTCTCTTCTTTTTCCTCTTCCTTCTCCTCCTTCTCCTCCTCCTTGTCTTCCTTCTTTTCTTTTTCTCCTCCTCCTCCTTGTTCTCCTTCTCTTCTTTTTCCTCCTCCTCCTCCTCCTCCTGCTCCTCCTCCTCCTCCTCCTCGTCGTCGTCGTCTCTCCACTTATTCATCTACTCCTCCTCCCACAATTTGTTATTTTCTCCTCCTCCTCCTCCTCTTCTTCCTCCTCTTCTTCAGCATCTTAATAGGGTAATTTATTTGCATTCGAGAGAGAGAGAGAGAGAGAGAGAGAGAGAGAGAGAGAGAGAGAGAGAGAGAGAGAGAGCGAGAGAGAGAGAGAGAGAGCTATTCTGGCGACAAACTACAAAGAAAAATAAAACCAAATGAAATTCGAAAAGTCACACAACTTCAGCACTTTCTCTCCCTCTCCCTCTCTCTCTCCCTCTCCCTCTCCCTCTCCCACTCCCTCTCTCTTCTTCCGTCCCTCGCTCTGTCAGTCTCGATAAAGAGGGAAAAGAAATGGGTGTCCTTCTCTCCTTCAGGTAAAGTAATGAAAACTCCTTCCATCGACGAGTTCCTACACACACACACACACACACACACACACACACACACGGGTTCAGTTTTGTTGACACGAGCTGATTCGAAATGATTTTACCATCTCAATCTTGTGATCTGTTTCCATTCTCTCTCTCTCTCTCTCTCTCTCTCTCTCTCTCTCTCTCTCTCTCTCTCTCTCTCCGTTTTCTTATTCATATTCTTGCAAGTCTTCTTAATATTCCTTTGGCTCCTACTTTCCCTCCTCTTTTCTTCCTCTTTGTCCCTTTCTTCCCTCTCTCATCACTTTTCCTTCGTTCGTTCATCATTTTCATTCTCATCTTCATTGTGAGAAGTCATTTTAATATTCCGATTACCTACTTCCTTTCCTTCCTCCCTTTCCTCCTATCTTTCTTCTCCTCACTTCCTTCTATTTCTTTTTGTCTGTCCGTCTCTCTGTCCGCTTGTCTCTTTTTTTTTTCCCCTCTCTCTCATCCCTCGCTGTCTTTTCTCTATCTCACCACTTTTTCTTCATTCGTTCATCACTTTTTCTTAACAATTCTCTTGCTCATCTCTTTTTTCTTCATCTGTTTCCTTTTTCTTTTCCTTCTCACTCTCACTCTTCGCTCTCCTTTCTCTACCATCGCCATTCCTTCTTTCGTTCACCATTTTTCTTAACATTCCTATTCGCCTATCATCATCTTCCGTTTCCTCTTCTGTTCCTTCTCCCTCTGCTTTCTCTCTCCCTCTCTCTTTCTGAAGACTCAAAGTTTGTCCCCGGCAGCCTCCGAGACGAGGTATTTGAGTCGAGGCTTTTTAATGCTTCGAATCACAGGGTTTGATGTCGATTTAGTGGAAGAATGAAGCATCCAAGTTTTGAGTGACACAATGAACCTTTGCTCCAAACGGGAACCTTCGAAGTGAGACAGTCAGGGAGATGTGTTTACGCAAGGGTAGCGATGGAAAGTGTTGGTGGTGATACTCTGTTGTGTTTGTGTTGGGGGGTGTGGTATTGATTTGTGTGCCCTGTGAAAGGATGATAAGTAAGACTGTAAGAGTGTTGCGGGATGTTCCAGAGGTATGATGAAAGCAGGTGAGGCTGAAAGTGTTTTAGGGTATAGAAAATGTGGTGCGCTATTTTTGTGTGCACTTGGGATGAAAACTAGTGAGATACTGAGGGGTGTTCTTCCTTCTCCTCCAGTGTTTCGAAAGTAGGTGAGGTAGTGAAGTGTTTTAGGTTGAGTTTAGAAAATGTGGTGTGCTGTTGATCTGTGTGTACTTGAAGGGATGATAACTATTAAGATGTTGAGGGATGTTCTTCTTTCTCCTCTGGTGTTTTGAAAGTAGGTGAGGTTGTGAAGTGTTTTAGGGTGAAATGCGTAAAAAAAATGTGGTGTGCCTGTGAGTTGTCTTACGGAAATGTGCGGCAGTGTATTTTTTTTTTTTTTTTTACGGAAATGCGTAAAAATCAAGAATCGCGTGGATGTAAATTGTTGTTCTATTGTCAAAAGTGTGGAAGATAAGAATTGTGTCTGCAGTTTGGTAGTTTTACTCATAGTGTTGAAAAGATGCGTGTGATTGTGTTGTTTTATCTGTCTTGTTATGTAGTGAGGATACTGTGGCTGTGAATTTTAAGTCTATAAGTGTGAAAAATAAGAAATGTGTGTGTGTGTGTATTTGTGTAGGCTTACTTATACTCTTATGAGACAAATTATTCTAAGAACGAACATAGTGCAAAACAAAAAGAGGAATTAAATTACGTAGTTTTTATTTCAGTGAAACGCAGAAATTTGTATATATTTTTAACATGAGGCAGCAAATCACGTAGAAAAAAGTGAGTCTGTAAATTATTTTAATTACGAAAACGCAAGAAATAGAAAAAAAAAAAAAAAAAAAGGAATGTGCAGATTTTTTGAAGACTTGCAAGTTTATGAAGTTTGAACGATGCGAGGTAAATTATATAAATAAAAAGTCAGATCGTTATTCTCTGTCCAAAATATATATATGTATAAAAAGAATAGGAAGGAGAATATATTTGAAGCCTTTTCCTTTTTTTTTTTATTTGGGTGGGACACGAAAGGTTTTGCATTTTGGAACAATAATGGAAGTCGGTGGAGCAGAGTGAATGAATCCCGAGCACTGGAATAAGAGGAGAAATTGGATTCGCAGGAAAGGAAAAAACGAATATAAATTAAGTGAAGGATAATTAACAGCGAGCGATACTTCAAAACAGAAAAAAGAGAGAGAGCGAAACAGCGGATAGCGAACTTTTTCATAAACGATAGGAGAGAAAGAAATAGAAGAAAACAACAGAATCAGTGTATCTCGTGACTTAATGAAACAACGAAGCGGACTGACCGAATGGAATGAACGAATATTGAAGCATCGAGACAAGTGAACGAGGCATTGAAACAGCGAGTCTTTAGCGTTATGTTATGTTAGACAGTGAAGCAGCGAGTCTTTGGAGTTCTAAAGAGTGAAGCCTTCTCGTGAATAGCTATGATAAGTACGTTAGCTTAGGTTAGGTTAGGTTATTGTATCTTTAGTTAACGATGACATTGTTATTTTGTGTGTGGCTGTAGTGGTTGTTGAATGATAATAAATGAGTCAACACGCATTCAGGTTGTCACTCGTTTAGGGAATGTGGAGGAGGGTGGAGGTACCTGCCGGTCAGTTTTCATTCGTGACCACGCCGCTTCCACATCACCACCACCGCCACCGCCACCAGTCTGCAGCGCCAAGTGACTGTCTCTCATTGCTGTGGCGGGTGTTCAGTAGAGGGGGAGGATATGCAGGTGTGTACAGGTGTGAATGATGGTGTGTTGTGTGATCATTAAGTTTGTTGTGCGTGAATCCAGTAGAGTCACGGGTAAATGGTGTCCTCATAGTACTGTTCATTGTATTATATAATCTATTAAGTGTTTATCTGAAATTTAAATGTTAGTCATGTTAACGTGTGTTGAGTTGACGGGATATATCAGCGAAAGGTTAATGCAAGACACGTATGTATGGTGACTTAACAAGCGTTTTAACAACCTCTTCAGTGGTATAGGAAGTGCCTCGTGGTATGGGAAGTGCCTCTCCCTATGTGGATAGACGAGACGCTTATTGGTGGAGAAGTTATTGTTGCGAGTTTTATAATATATCTAGTGAATCAAGATATATTAATGTTTGTACTTATTACTTGTTACACGTAATGGGGCGGTTAATGAGTCACTGATATTCCTAAGGTAGAATATTGTGGAAATAAACTTATCTGGATTATATTAATACTGTTGTTACATTGTTACACTGTTATATTAGGTTGTTAGGTGAACGAGACAGTGAGCCAGCGAGTCTTTGGGTTCGAAAGAGCGAAGCTTCATGTTTATGGAAAAGTAGGTAAAGTTAGGTTAGGTAAAGTTAGGTTAGATTCCGTTAGGTTAGGTAAAGTTAGATTCCGTTAGGTTAAGTCAGGTTAGGTAAAGTTAGGTTGTTAGATTGAACTTAGATGAACGAGTCTTTCGGGTTCGTAGTGAAGCTTCCTCGTGGCGGCTATGGTAAGCAGGCGGTGGCGGGCCGGGACTAGTGCGTGATTTGTCTTCCCCTTCACGCGAACCTGTCTGATGGGGCTGACGCGGCTGCCTCTCGGAGCTTCGGATAATGTGAATCAATGAACCCGCGTCTCACCCAGCCCACCTGATAAATGGCCGCCTCTTACGCTTAGGTTTACGCTGTGTCTTACTCCGCCTCCTGTGTCTCTAATATTGGCCACTTTTTATATAAACGTGGCCTTTTTTTCTTGTGATTAATCCACGTCTACTTAGCTTGTCGACATTTATTTTGCTATTGTTGTTATTGTAATTATTTTTGTGCTACGCAGTTTTGTACTTCAGTTTTGCGTTTTTGTTTCGTTTTTCTCTTTAACAGACTTGTCGTTATCTGATGGTCTGGTCTGAGTACAAGTTTGAGGGATCCTTTCATAAATGTATACAATTTATTTACAAGTAATATTTCATAACACGTAATACTGTTTTTTTTATTTCCTTTTTTTTTTTAATTGTTTCCTCATTAGCGGATGTTACTACTAGGGAAAAAAATTAACATAGTTCTATTATACCTGTAGCATAATAACATGCAATGCATATATTAGTAATAATTAATGAACATTATATGCGTGGCGCTAATTAAAATCAGTGACAATTACAATATTTCCAGTGACCAACATAGAGGAATACAGGTTTCATGATGATTTTTATTTATCCATATATTTTTTTCACGCAGAATGGGACAATTATGGCTAGTGGCAACAAGACTTAAAGAAGACCCACTCAGGTCACCAATCCTTAAGTCAGAAAACATGGCCAGAATCGCATTGTGAAGTGCCTTGAAACACACAAACATATCCACTTACCCAAACTCTTTTTTTCGGCTTTACGTCCGATTTTTCTGATGTATACTGGCCAGGACGGTGCCTCTTAACAAAGGACATTAATTTGGCTTTGGGAACCGAGTGAATGCCCTTCTTGCCCTCGAACCGTGACCAGGATTCGAACCCATGCACCTAAAAATCACTCGGTCAACAAAGTGCGCGCGATTCCACTGCACCACGGCGGCCTCCACCCACCTACTGAAACATAAAGGAAGAAAAACAGTCTAGAACACAAGAACACACGAAAATGCCTCTATTACAAACACACCACCTCCTCACAACATTCCCAAACCACCACCACCACCACCACTATCTTTATTAGCCATTCGATGCTGACCCGTATAGCGTAGACTCGGCGTATTTGAGCTGGTTCAGTCACCCGTGCGTATTTATGAGGGTGCGTAATGTTTGTCATTTTGGTGCACCACTTGAATCTGTCTTCGTAAATCACGCCTGGATTCCCGGTAACGAGGAACGAATCAGACAGTCATCGCATATTTTTGGCCCAGCGTGGTCGTGTGTCAAGGGTCGCGCTCAGTCATTTGTCGGCGATACAGGGAGGGAGAGAGAGAGGGTGAGGGAGAGAGTATGAGGGAGAGAGAGAGAGAGAGGGTGAGAGAGAGAGAGGGAGAGAGATTTATAATGCATAGTACACAGCATGTTCTCAGCTATTCCTCTCTCTTTCGCTCTCCTTTCTCTCTCTCTCTCTCTCTCTCTCTCTCTCTCTCTCTCTCTCTCTCTCTCTCTCTCTCTCTCTCTCTCTCTCACCACCTCTATTCAGTCGCTCTCCGTGTCAATATATTTCATCCAGGTTAAAGAAAGAAGGAAAGAGAGGGAGTAGAATGCATAAATATATATATATTTCACCGATGTGTGTAAATCTTGTATCTCCCTCATTTACATCTCATATACACGCCCCGAGGGAAAAAGAGGAGGAGGAGGAGGAGGAGGAGGAGGAGGAGGAGGAGGAGGAGGAGGAGGAGGAGAAGACCACCAGGATATCGTGTTTCTTTTTATATATATATTTTTTTATCGTTATGTATGTTTTTTTGCTTCGTTTCTTTCTGATTTCCATGTTCTTTATTATTTGTTTTTATTTCTGTGTTTGTTTCTTTTATTTTCTTGCTACTAATTTGTTTGCTTTTTTCATCTTTCTTTATTTTCTCCTAATTGTATTCACCAGTGTTTCCCCCACTGCTTTCTCACTTTCCAGCAGTCTCTCTCTCTCTCTCTCTCTCTCTCTCTCTCTCTCTCTCTCTCTCTCTCTCTCGCTTTTTCATTTTCATCATCTTTATTTCTCTCTCCTTCATTGTCTTTTATTTTTATTTCTTCTGATTAATTTCCTCCCCTTGGCCCTTGTTTCTTCATCTCCTTTTCCTTCTACCAAGTTCCTGTACACCCTCGCTTTATCAAATTTGCCTTTATTTTTACCCTCAATTAATTCTCTTCATTACATTTTTCTCTCTTGTTTTAACCGCAATTCATTCAAGTATCGTTACTTTTTTTTTTTTTCAGATCAATTACGTTTACACTTCAAACTCATTATTCAATACATCGTAATTTTTCACCTCACGTTATTTCCCTTTCCCTCAAAACACGATGAAAAATGAAGGGGTAATATTTTCCAGAGGTATTGTGATCAAACTAATTATTACAGGAAGGAGGTGCACACACAAACACACACACACACACACACACACACACACACACACACACATCCCCACGCAATACTTTTACTTAGCCAGGTGATAAAACGTTTATATTCGCACGTAAAAAGCTTCGGAATATTTCAGTAATCTCTATTTGAGGATTCGATTAATTTTAATGTCGAAAAGTTCCCAGTTTTTAAAGCACTCTTCCCGTTTTTTATGGTATATTTTTTTTACAGTTACGGGGGGGCTGTTAAAATTTCGCAGTGGTGAGTGGAGGGATATTGTTTTGTTTGTGAAGATTTAGAGAGAGAGAGAGAGAGAGAGAGAGAGAGAGAGAGAGAGAGAGAGAGAGAGAGAGAGAGAGAGGGGGGGGGGGGGAGGCGACAAGAGAGACAGGCAGAAAGATAGAAAGGCAAGAGACGAGGACAGAGAAACAAGGCAGAGACACAGACAGAGATGAACAGACACAGAAAATATGGACACACACACACACACACACACACACACACACACACACACACTATGTAAAAAAAAATAAAGACCGTTAGATTATTTTATTAATTTTCTTTATATATATATATATATATACCATTCTGTCTCTTATTTGTCTCTACTCTATAATTATTTTAAATGCATATTCATCTATCAATAATATTTCACACATTTTCTTGCTAATAACTTTGTACACTAAATTTCACATACAAATTATACACTACATTGAAAATACTCTACAGCAATGCATCTACCATATCCCATTCAATCTATTTATCCCTACTTTACATCTCTATTGTTTTATTTCACATTTATATTAACACCCAAATATCAGAACTCAATAAATGGCATCTTATTCACGACACAGCCACTCAATACCACATCCTAGTTAGTCCCTTGCATAGTAATCGTAACCACACACTGCCTGCCTCTCCCCGCAGTTCATCCCGAGGCGGCGTATGCAAGACAACACACCAAGCGCGAGAAGTTCCCGCAACAGAAGGGTGAACAAGACTCCTGTTTGAAGGCAGCGATGGGTGAGCAGTGAATCCCGGCCCAGATGTGTGTGTGTGTGTGCGTTTGTCTGTAGTCTGTATGTGTCTGTTTTTATTTGTCTGTAGTCTGCTTCTCTTTGTTGGAGTCTGTCATTCTGTCTGCCTATCTGTCTGCGTTTTTATCTGTTAGTTTGCTCTAGTTTGTTTCTGTGTGTGTCTGTGGCCGTGTCTTTGTCTGTCTGTGCCTGCCTGTGTATCTGTCTGGGTATCTGTTTCTCTGTATGCCTGTCTCTCTGTCTGTCTTTCTTTGTCTCTCTCTCTCTTGACAAGGGGAGGAAGAACAAACCTTGCACAGCGGACAGTCAGCCAGTATCTATCTTCATCCTTCGCACATCCCTTGCACCGGTAACCTCAGCAACACTCCTCCTCAGCTTGCACTGCTTTCACGGCTTCCCCAGCCTTTGAACTTCTGCGAGGGAAGTAGTTAAGACACCTGGCACGCTGAACTTATTCCCTCCTGTGGAAGTCTTTTACTCTTCAAAGTGTGGAATCTGTCAGCAGGTGTGGTTTAGTATAATGTGGATTTCTGTCCAGTCCGTTTGTGATAGTATAAGTTCATTTTCTTTTCCTAGTTACGTAATCAGGAGTGATCATTACTCTTGCGCCCGTTGCTTGGGAAAATGGCGTTCGTTTACACTATATCCTCCCAGCAGAAGACGTTGCCTGAGTTGTATATTTTATCACATCACAACACAGTACACACAACACCACCACACCACACATACTCACGTCCGCTATAACGTCAGGAAGGAATGAGACAGAAAACAAGTAACTTTCTCTTCGGCATCAACGTTACTGCTTTATTTTCATTATCCTTCCACCCACAATAACTAGAACCGCACCCACAACCTCACTCGAAAGAACCAGCGCTAGTACGAGTACACCACACACACAAACACACAAACACAGACAAACACACCCTAAGGAAACTCAAGTCCCTGTAGGAAGTCAAGGGGAGCTCGTGAAGGGGACACATGGCCAGTAACATTTAAAGGCAAGCCAAGGGAGGTGTCAGCGTTAGCATCTGGGAGCGTGCGCCAAAAGTTACGACGCAGAGGCAGGCTGTCTGAAACTCCACCATGAAAAGGAAATTAGTAAGATATAGCATGTGATGTGAAGGTGATGTGTGCTAATGACGTGATGGTGAGAGAGAGAGAGAGAGAGAGAGAGAGAGAGAGAGAGAGAGAGAGAGAGAGAGAGAGAGAGAGAGAGAGAGAGAGAGAGAGAGAGAGAGAGAGAGAGAGAGAGAGAGAATGTGTGTGTTTGTATAGGTAAGTGAAAGAAAATGAGGTGAGAAGAGGGACATAAGAATAAAATAGAGAAGAAGAGGGTGAGGAAGAAAAGAAGAGAGAAAGAAAGGTGCCATTAAAAGGGACTAAAGGACGGAGAGGAGGAGGAGGAGGAGGAGGAGGAGGAGGAGGAGGAGGAAACAAACGAGGAGGAGAAAAAGGGAAGAAAGTGGAAGGAGTATTAAGAGATAATTAGGAAAGAGCAATTTGCGAGTTTAAGCTCAGAGAGAGAGAGAGAGAGAGAGAGAGAGAGAGAGAGAGAGAGAGAGTCATACATTAAACGTTCTATAAAATGTTAATGGGAGTCAGGAATCGCACTTATTCTGCTAATATAGAGAACATAAAAACAAGTATTGTATAGAACCCTCATGCTACGTTTTCTTTTTCGTTTTCTTTTTCGCTGTCACTGGTTTAAGGAGTGACCGAGTTATTTAAGCTGGAGTCACCATTTTCACGTTAGCAGAAGAAACGCTAATGTATTCATAGTTTTACGTGTCGGAGGAGGCGTAGCAGTAACAGGGGGATTAGAAGGGAGGGGTGGGAACGGTGAGGAGAACCAGTCTTGCGTCCCCTGCCATAATTTCACGTGTTAGAAAAGTTACAGAGTTCCTTCATTAATAATTTTCTTACGAAGTTGGTGAGGGAAAATAATTCAAAGTCTTCATAGTTTACTTGTTAGAAAAGTGTAATGGAGTCGTTAATCTTCACACGCTGTCAATGTAAGTAATTGTGGAAAGTGTAGAGGATGCCCGGAGAAAATGTTGTAATGACGCTGTGTGATATGGGATGTGTGATGCGTCCAATTACTTAACAGTTCATTATACAACCCAGCTACTTAACCCTCTTGAGTCCCCCGGCTATCTTATTTCTTATTTTTATCTTTTTTTATGCAAGGTCACAGGTCAAGGGCAACAAAATTGAGGGAAAAAAAAAGTCACTTAATTTCCAGTTCCCAAAAGACTCGAACAGAAAGGTCAGATGACGGAGGAAAAGTGCCCTGAAACCTCCCTTTTCAAAGAGTTCAAGCCACAGGAAGGAGGGAATAGAGAAGCAGTCAGGGTGTTCTGTCTTATACTCCTAATTAGGCTGAGATTACATGGTTTCACGAAGTCTCACGAGCGCCGTCTTGAAATCAGTGGGCTGTGTTGTGTTTAGTAAAATTCTCGGTTTAAAAGTGTCTAGCTTCGTGCGATTTCAAGTTCAGATGGACTAATTTAATATGTTCAAGGAGACATCAGGATATTAAGGGTAAAAAAAAGAACATTACATTATACAAATCAATTCCTTAAAGATACCTACACCGAGATTGCTAATTGGTAGTTATACTTTTCTGATGTAAGATACACAATATTTGAAGTGAATACATAACTTGTTCATTATTTAACTTTTGTAGTAGTAAAATACATACTTACAAAACCTACTACTACTACTACTACTACTACTTAAGGAGGATAAAAATAAGAGGTAGAAAAAGGAAGATAGAGAAAGAAGAAGAAAAAAAGTTTGGAAAAGGAAGGAGAAAGGAAAGGTAGAGAATGAAGAAGAAGAAGAAAATAAAATAATAGAAAGGGAAGATACATACAGATAAGGAACGGGGAGAGAGATAGTCAGGCATTGAGATAGAACAGGAGGAGAAAAAGAAAGAGAAAACAAAAGAAACAGTAAGAGAAGAATAATGATGATAATGATGATAATAAAAAAAAATAATGATATCCTAAATTCAACAGCATCATAAGTTATCCTAATACGATCCTTCCTTCCCTCCTTCCACCATTTTTATTTATTTTTTCGCTTCATAAATGCTCCTGCAAATCTGGAATCAGGTAATGCACTCAACTTCCTGCCTCGTCCTGCACCTCTTTAACTCCTTTTTGCTCTCTCTCTCTCTCTCTCTCTCTCTCTCTCTCTCTCTCTCTCTCTCTCTCTCTCTCTCTCTCTCTCTCTCTCTCTCTCTCTGTACCTTATATGGCATAATTACGTGACCTAAATTAATCAAAATAAAATTCTCTCTCTCTCTCTCTCTCTCTCTCTCTCTCTCTCTCTCTCTCTCTCTCTCTCTCTCTCTCTCTCTCTCTCTCTCTCTCTCTCTCTCTCTCTCTAATACATCACAGCAAATGAACACCTTGGACACCTGTAATTGCTCTGACTAAAGGTGATCAGGTGCTGAGTAATGACTTCCACTCCC
>NC_087176.1:9045000-9047500 GCF_035594125.1 Scylla paramamosain
TTCAGCTTGTTTTGTTTGTTATGGTGTGTGTGTGTGTGTGTGTGTGTGTGTGTGTGTGTGTGTGTGTGTGTGTGTGTTTTGACATCTTTATGTGTCTGCATTCTGGCGTGAATATATATACTATGTATGTACATATGTATGCGTGTGTGTATTGGTTCTAAATTTATGCGTCATTTATTGCGATAACGATTTTAGGTTAAAAGGATATACATTTATAGACTTTAATCAAATATGAGAGAGAGAGAGAGAGAGAGAGAGAGAGAGAGAGAGAGAGAGAGAGAGAGAGAGAGAGAGAGAGAGAGAGAGAGAGAGAGAGAGAGAGAGAGACTGACTATAATTCTCTCTCTCTCTCTCTCTCTCTCTCTCTCTCTCTCTCTCTCTCTCTCTCTCTCTCTCTCTCTTCTATTACATGTTCGTCTCCATTCAATTCTATCCCTTATCACCACTTCTCTCCCTTCTATCCCTTTCTCTCAGGTTTCCTCTCTTACTGATACTTTTCTGCACCTCTTTCTCCTCGTCTCATCTCCTCCTCCTCCTCCTCTTAACCTTTTCTCTCCTCTCCTTCTCTGTTTCTCCATCTCTTTTCCCTCCATTTTACGAAAGGTATGGCTGCTGCACTAATTACTTACCTGGCTGAAGTGTTGAAGATTGAGTCACCTGTACACACACACACACACACACACACACACACACACACACACACACACACACACACACACACACACACACACACACACACACACACACACACAGAGTTAATTAATGTCTCTTAAAGGTATGAGGAAGGAAAGGCAACCCCACCAGGAGCTCGTTCACCTGCCGAGCAATTAGCGAGAACAGGTGAACTCGTGTACGTGAGGCAAGGAGTGTGTGTATACTCGTGTGTGTGTGTGTGTGTGTGTGTGTGTGAGTGTGAGGAAGTCAGGGTACCTTCAGAACAGGTGTTAGTACAAGAGCCAAACAGTTTTAAAGGGCCAGAGAGTTAAAGGGTTGAAAGTTGAGGCTGAGGCGTGGGTCAGGGGATACGAAGGGCTGAGAAGGGCTGCGCTGACGGTGCTGCAGGCGAGTGTGGTGCCATTGCGTGTGAAGGAGTGTGTTGCGCTGTGCTGTAAAGGAGGAGGTAGGAAAGAAAAGGGGAAAAAGTGGATGAGGAAAGAGGAAAAATGTCTGTATTGGAGGAAAAATTTTTGGTAGAACAATTAACGGGGACAGCGAAGGGAAAATGGTGTGTGTGTGTGTGTGTGTGTGTGTGTGTGTGTGTGTGTGTGTATTTGTGAATCGTATAAGCATATATCTCTTATCTCTTTTATCTCATCCCTATCTGTCACATTTAGCTCTTTGCATATCATCTTGCACCTAATTATCTTATAACTCTCTGCCTTGGCCATGAAAGGAGGCAGGTTGTTATTCATTACTTATGTATAATACCACCAGACCGTCCCGCATTAACGTATTCATTCTTATTCATTCTCACTTGTCGGGCAGGCGGGTGGTGGCGGTGGTGGTGGCGGTGATGGTGGTGGTGGCCGCTTCAGGTATGTCTCTTAGAACTGAACAGCGGTAGTTTTTAGTCAAGTTTCCGTGTATAGCTTCCTTGATTCCATAAATGATGAGTCTTTGCCTGCTGAATTTGTGTGAATCTCTTCTACTATTAAGTATTTCTGATTTTTTTCCATTCGTTTTGTTATTTTTTTTATTGCTATTTTGTTTTGTGTGTGGTAAATACTCGTACTCTCCCTCATTTCAGTCAGTCATTCAATCGGTCAGTAAATAAATTAATAAATGAAAGAATTGCTCTTCATTTTCAAGATGTTCATGTACATGGAATGGTCTAATCTAACGTTACCTTTCCTAACATAACTAACCTAAAATAACTTAACCTAACTTAACCAAATACAACTTAACTAAATCAAACTTAACCAAATTTAACCTTCCCTAACTAACCTAACCAGAGGGAAAATAGTTTAGAGAAAATTTTGCCAGTAGAATGCTCGAGAGAAAAATTTATTTGAGAAGGAACACGTGAAATGAACTCGACACATAATCGGTATGATTGACTGTCGTTTACTTCAAAAGATCAAGGCGTTCGTTTGTTCCTTGACCTCTGACAATCTCCCAGACATCAATTGCTTGCACACCACGTAGCATCGAGTGTATGGTAGCATTGTCAGAGCGGCGCAGAGGTGTCAGGTGGCCCAAGCGCTGCCACACGTCTTACATTGACTTATTAATTTACCTTAGTCGAGGGGTGAGACAGAACTGAATTTATTTGATAGCAGCTCACAGACACACTGCCGCACCTGTTAACTACGGTGTAATAGGTGAAACAGAGGTGAATACATGTGGTGGCAGAGCAGACATATTGCTACACTAACTGGGTGAGATGTGAGAGGTGAGGGAGAGCTGAATGCACACGATGGCAGCTCTCACACACACTACCTCACGTCTAAATGAAGTGCGTGAGACGAAACAGGTACACACATGATGGCAGCTCGTACAC
>NC_087176.1:9055000-9072500 GCF_035594125.1 Scylla paramamosain
AAACACGGTACATATACACAAAACAAACACAGCGTACAATGAACACGTACGACTAATCGTAGGTGCTACGGTGCCACCGCACCTGCAGTCGTCTCGGCTCCCTACGCTGTCGGCTGCTTCGACGCTCTGGTTGCTCTCGGCCACGGTGTACCCCGTTACCCTGATGCTCCGGGCTGCCGGGATGGTGGTGTTCCTCGTGACCCTGATGCTGAAGCGCTGCACCGCCATGAGCGGTGTGCTGCTCGACAGGAAGGGGAGCAAGAGGTCTATGTGGGCGTAGGTGTCTTCTATTACGCCACATCACGCGACCGCTGCCCATCTTGATGAGGTAGTCTCTCCTTCGCCCAACAGCCACGATGACACCCAGGCGATCCCAGAGGCCTGTCGTGTGATCTTGAACGTCGACGTGGCCACCGAGGTGCAGGAGAGGAAGAGTACGGGCGGACGCGTCGTGGCGAAGTTTCGCTTTCTTCCTCAGTCGCTCTGCCTTGGCGTCGCACTCATCAGCAGCGCGCTGCCACTGCTGAGCGTATGAGCGATGATGAGCCGGGACACAGGACCTCATAGGATGACCGAAGAGGACTTGTGCTGGTGATCGCCCTTCCGCCCTCGGAGTGTTGCGCAGTTCCAGCAACCCGCGAGCGAACGCATCCTCGTCCAGGTGTCCCTGCTGTGTGGTCGTGAGGATCAGCTTCTTCACGGACTTGACCGCTGCCTCGGCGTGACCATTGGAGCGTGGATAATGAGGTGAAGATACACGATGCTCCACCCCCCATCGAGCCAGGAAGCGCCGTACCGATGAAGAAGTGAACTGCGGTCCACCGTCAGTCCTCAGGAGAACAGGCACGCCCGTGTCGGCGAACACACCCCGAAGGACACGAACGAGCTGATCAGCCGATGCTGGACGTGAGCATGCAGACACGTGAGGCCACCCAGACAAGCGATCTACATACACGAGGTATGTACGGCCTGCTGCGTGGAAGTAGTCTGCAGAAACTGACTCAAACACCCTGCTGGGTGTGTCCGTGTCCTGCCAGAGAGGTTCGTTGGCTTGGCTTGGTAGGAGTGGACGGCATAGTGAGCATCCAGAAACGACGTTCTCAACGTCTCTGTCCATACCAGGCCAGTACACCGTTTGTCGGGCCCGTCGCTTGGTGCGCTCCATCCCCTGATGACTGTCATGGAGTCGCTCTAGTGTTTCTCGGCGGAGGCTGTGAGGAATAAGAAGCCTCGGCCCGTAAACCACCAGGTCGTCGTCTACGGCCAGCAGACTGCGCACCGGCCAGTACGTACGCAAGCGGTGATCGAGGTCGTGGCAATGATCAGGAAGCCCTCGATGATGACGTTCTTGAGCAAGCAGTACTCCCCGTCTCTTGCTGCTGCGGCACGTACCATTTCCACAGTCTGATCCTGGAGTGGTGCTAAGCGGACGCCGTCCTCATTGGTGGCAGATAACGCTGAGATGACCGCTGAGTGGAGAGGGTCGAGGTCACCAGAAGTAGCAGCATCCTCTTCCTCCACTGGGTCCTGTACTGGAGCACGTGAGAGGGCGTCGGGCACACAGTGTGTCGATCCCTTTTGCCAGCTTGCTGTGAAAGAATACTGAGCAAGCTTCTCCCTCATGCGCTGCAGCCGCAGGTTCTCTATTTCTCCCAACAACTTGCTATTGAGGAGAGGTATCAGCGGGCGGTGGTCGAGCACTAGATCGAAGTGAGGGAGTCCTTTCAGGTAGGTGCCACATTTCCTGACTGCCCAGACGATTGCAGCCATTTCCAACTCTATTACTGCATAGCGGCTCTCTGTGTCTGTAACAAATCTTGACCCGCATTGCACCATCTTCCACTGGTCACTGTGCTTCTGCAGGAGAACGAATCCAAATCCGTGCATCCTTGAGGCGTCAGTCTGTAGCATCGTTGGTAATGATGGGTCGAAGTATGCCAAGACAGGTGGGCTGACGAGACACTGTTTCACCTTCTCAAACGCCTCTTCATGGTTAGGAGACCAGCACCAACTGTTCTTCGGGCGTAAGAGATCTCTGAGGGGTTGTGCAGCTGCAGCCACAGCAGGAGAAAAGCTTCCAAGCTGGTTTGTAAGACCCATGAATGATCGTAAGTCGGTGATGTGCTGTGGTCGTGGGAAGTCAGAGATTGCCTTAACTTTCTTTGAGTCTGTCGTGTAGCCTTGTCCAGAAACAGAGTAACCACAGTAATCTACCACTCTTTCCGCGAATGTAAACTTCTGTGGGTTGAGAGTGATGCCGTGCTGGTCACACCGCCGCACAATCTGAATGACATGGGCTAAGTGCGCACTGTAGGTGGAGTCATAGGCCAGGATGTCGTCCACGATCTTGATGGTGTTAGGTATGTCGCCGAGAGCTTGGTCTCCTCGACGGTTATACTCGTCTCCAGACGAGACGAGACCCATAACCGCTCGCCGAAACTTGTACCGACCCCAAGGTGTTATGAAGCAGGTTAAATCCTGGTCTTCTTCTCTAATGGGGACTTGAAAATACCCCATCTTGGCATCAAGAGTGGTGAACCAAACTGCTCCGGTCCCGATCGAGGCGATGGCGTCATGAGGTGAGCGCACTGGATACACGGGCCTCTTCACGTAACGGTTGAGTCGTGTCAGGTCAACACACAGCCTTACACCAGATGTCTTTTTTGGGACAGGCACGATGGGGTGGCACCATGCCGTAGGGTAGTCCACACTCTCGATGATTCCCTTGTTAAGCAGCTCTTCCAACTGGCTCTTAATTTCTTCACGCCAATTGTAAGGGATTGTACGAGATGCTGTTACGGCGAAGGGTCGAGCGTCGTCTGTCAACTCGATGGCCATGGATCCACCAGCCATTGCACGTAAACCTTCCTTTGCTTCGAAGACGCTGGGAAAGGCCTTGATCACAGCAGCAGCGTGCCCCGCACGCTGCTGTGGCATTGGGTCGTAGGAATGAGGCCAGCTGATCACTTCTGTGGGCGTAGATAGAGGTGGCTGCGAGGCGGTCGGGTACTTGATGGAGCTGTTGCCGGTGTGCTGTTCTTCCCTGCGTAGCGGTCGGATTTGAGCCGGAAAATCTTCGGGGAGGATTCCGAGAGCGATGGAATCGTACCAGCTAAGCAGCGCCCCCTTCACCTCCTTCACCACGCTCACAACAGTCTCAGCTTCCCTGTCGCCCAGTTGCAAGTGCGACGAGAAAGTTCCTACACAGGTGAGGGGGTGATTACCGGCAGCATAAAGTCCATCACCATCAGCGGGCGCCAAGCTGGAGGGCGGGATTCCAAGGAGTGTTGCCGTGTCGAGGCCAATAACGGTCGTTTCGGCCCCAGAGTCAGGAGTCCACGTAATCTTGTCTCTTCCAGCGGGATGTGTGGCGGTAATGAGCACCTGGGGCGCAGGTCGTGCCGTCACCGTCTTTGTGTATACGCCTGATAAGAGCTGGTATACACTGGCACTGGCTCCCCGCCTCGGGCCTGCACCGCGATGAGGAGAGACAGTTGAGGAACTCCTCGAAGCTCCTCGTCGTTTCCTCACTGTCTGCTGACATACACTCGCAAAATGCCCTCTTTTCCCGCAGTTACGACACACTTTATCTATTGCCTGGCATCCCCTTTTGTCACTGCGACAATCTTTGCCACAACGATAACAGCCCGTGGGGCTTGAGCCCCCGAAACTGCCCTTCCTGTAGTTCGAGACAGCGTTCACACCATGGCTCGAAGAGTGAGAGCCGCCCCTTAGTACTGCACTACACTGGTTAGCGCTCTCTGATGCTCTGCAAATATCTATGGCGTTTTCAAGGGTGAGTTTCTTGTTTTCCAGCATGCGTTTCAGAGCCACTTCGTCTCGTGTCCCAACGACAATTCTGTCACGCAGCTGATGGTTTATGCACTGGTCGCAAAAGTCACAGAAATTGGCGATTTCCTTTACAGCACATAAAAAGTCGTCAAAACCTTCTTGCGTTTCTTGCACGCGGGAGTAGAAGTCTCTTCTATCCATGATGATGTTGCGCTGGCTTCGCAGGTACTCACACATTGCATCGAGGATGGTTCTTAACTCCGCGTCTCTCGGTAAGCTTATCCCGTAGCGAAGTGTACGGGTCCACTCGTCGTCTAGGACAGCAGCGAGTGCCGCCCTCTGCTCAGCCAGGGAGAGACAGTCTATCCTGGCGAGGGTTACGTATCCTTCAAACTTATGGCGCCACGTGTCGAACTCACGTAAAGATGCTGACGCCGTTAAGTGAGGAATGATGGTGGCGGACGTCGGGAACCTCGCGCCCTGGGTAGACGTGCTGCGGGCTGTGGTTTCGCCTTCATTGCTCGCCGTGGTGCGACTGGGAGCTTGTGTCCCCACTCTCTCCAGCAGCTGGGTTAAACGCTCCTCGCGAGCCTGACTCTGCTCCGACTGTCGCGCTAGCAGGGCAGCCAGCGCCTCCAACTGCTTCTCCATTCTGCGCCGTACCCACTGCAGCCTTGTCCTGATCCTACTCACTGCGCCATGTTCGACTCTTGACCAGCAGGGGCACAGGAAACGCAGGTAACAGTGCAGGTGTTTATTCACAGAAGGTGTGAACAGAAGGCTGGAGGTAGGTGATCTCCCGGCGCCAGGCCGCGCACTTCCACTTAACACTTATGACTGAAGCCTAGCTCGTTCACTCATACACGTATTCATGCCTCACACAAGTCTCGCTCATTCACTCGTTCACACAACTAGCTAACAACCACACAAACACTAATATCTACTTATATAGATGACGTAAGGTTAAGACGGCTCTTGATTACCCAGGGCCTTATGTAAGTGTTATACTGACGTGTGTTTAGAAGTCTGCACTGAAGTTGTGTTTTTAGGATACTTATAACACTAATACTTAAATATACACTGTGCGTTACGTGTGATTGTGTTTATTTTTTTTTCAAAGTTCATAATTCTTTCACTGGTATTCGTCATCCCTACTCGGGCACTGACCATTAAGGACGTATGCAGCTACATTATAAGGACGAAAAGTTGCATAATCTTTTTTTTTATGAAGTTCAGAATTGACTCATTAACTGGTATTCGTCATCCCTACTCGGACATTAACCATTCAAAGACGTATTTTCTTGTATGCAGCCACATTATACGAAAACTTGCATACTTTTTTTTTTGCGAAGTTCAGAATTAACTCTCACTGGTATTCGTCATTTCTGCTCGGTCACGTATCTTCTTGTATGCAGCAAAATTATACGGACGAAAATTTACATAATCTACTTTTTTTTTTCCATATCTTCTCCTTTCTTGTACGTGCTTATAAAGATTTCACACATTGTTCGTAGTGGTGTAAATTGCTCCTCGTAGTCAAAGGGTTAAACTTTTCCATGAATTTTTTATGAAAGGAGAATTTTGAGGCGTAACATTCAGTATCATTTTATCTTCTATTAAATTCTTGTCTCGGTGCAATAGCGTTAGAAACACACTGAACCACTATTAGGTACGAAAGATATTCATGAATTTTGTCTTCTTTATGGAAATGATGAAGAATTTCGTACAAAAATCACAAAATGCATCTTTACTTTTATTTTTATTATCTTCCTTTTGTATTTCCTTTTGTTAATTTCCTTGCCAATTTTTCTTCGCTTCCATTCTCTTCTTAATTTCATTCTTTACCTTTCTTATTGTTTTCATTTGTCTTCGTTTCTCTTCCCACATCGATATTTCCTTCTTCCGCTTCTCCTTAACCGGAAGACGTGATACTTTACCCTCCTCCTCCTCCTCCTCCTCCTCTTTTTCTTACTGTTTTCCTCCTCCACTAACAAAACTACTACCACCTTCTCTTCCTCCTCCTCCTCCTCCTCCTCCTCCTCCTCCTCCTCCTCCTCCTCCTCCTCCTCCTCCTCCTCCTCCTCCTCCTCCTTTTCTTCCTGATTTCCTTCTCCACCAACAAAACTACCACCTTCTGTTTCTCCAAGTCTCCTCCTTCTCCTCCTCCTCCTCCTCCTCCTCCTCCACCGGTGCCACGTAAACAAATGGCGTCACGGCGCGGTTACCTCCTTTATCGGGACTCGCCTGCCTTTCTCTCCCTGATCTCGTTTTCCCTCCACCCCAATTTCCTCCACCTTTTCTTTTCCCTCTCCGCCACTCCTCGCTTCTCTCCTCAATTCCCTCACTCCTCTCTCTCTCTCTCTCTCTCTCTCTCTCTCTCTCTCTCTCTCTCTCTCTCTCTCTCTCTCTCTCTCTCTCTCTCTGTTTTCTACATTTCCAGCTACATTCGCTTTCTCGTCCTCCGGTGTTTTTTCTTTTCTCCTCCTCCTCCTCCTCCTCCTCCTCCTCCTCCTCCTCCTCCTCCTCCTCCTCCTCCTCCTCCTCCTCCTCCTGCGTCTCACAATCCTGCTGGCGTCCTTGTTATCATCTCTCCTGAGTAAGATATGCATAGGAGTGGGAGGAACAGTTAAAAATGTTGTGAAAAGCTGCTCAAATAATAATAAAGGACTCTCTCTCTCTCTCTCTCTCTCTCTCTCTCTCTCTCTCTCTCTCTCTCTCTCTCTCTCTCTCTCTCTCTCTCTCTCTTTGGGTCGTATTTCTCGTTTTCAGACTGATTTTTTATTTATTTTTTTTTTTGCGTGTAGTTTTGTTTTTGGTGTGTGTGTGTGTGTGTGTGTGTGTGTTTATTTGCTTAGATGTGTTTCTTTGGTTCCTTTTCTCCCGTTTTCAGATTGATGGATTTTTTTTTTTTTCATTTTGCGTATTTTTTATGTGTGTTGATTCGGTTAGATGTGTTTTGTACATTGTTTGTTTGTTTGTTTGTTTGTTTTGCTTGGAATTATTTGTTTAGGTGATAGTTTTTTTTAAAGTCTTGTTCATTTGTTTATTTTCTATTCCTTTTTCTATTTCCTGCTTATGTCCGGTTTCTCAGTAGGAGTAGGCCTATTTTTTGTTGTTTTAGCATTTTCATCTTTTGTAAAAATTTTTTTTTTTTTGGGGGGGGGGGGGGGGCTGTGAGGATAGAGGGCTGTACAATGCTTCTATACATATTCGTAAGAGAGAGAGAGAGAGAGAGAGAGAGAGAGAGAGAGAGAGAGAGAGAGAGAGAGAGAGAGAGAGAGAGAGAGGTTTTGCATCCCACGTACATATTTCAGAATTGAACACAACATTTTGACAAGATTGGGCCGAGTTTGATGGAAGTTCCTATGCATGTGGTAAGGAAGATGTGTGTGTGTGTGTGTGTGTGTGTGTGTGTGTGTGTGCGTGCGTGCGTGCGTGCGTGCGTGCGTGTGTATTTCGTTGCCTTTGCAGATTGGATTTTCTTCCCTTGAAATGCCATGGAGAAGTTTGCGGGAAAAAGGAAGAAAGGAAGAATAATAATAAGAGAAAGAAGAAAAAAAAAACTTAGACGTAGATGAATATGTTGTCATGGGAACGTTTTGTTAATGTTGTGTGTGTGTGTGTGTGTGTGTGTGTGTGTGTGTGTGTGTGTGTGTGTGTGTGTGTCGAGCAAGAGGAGATAGGAAGTTCCTTTAAGAATGAGGATATTTATGAGAGAGAGAGAGAGAGAGAGAGAGAGAGAGAGAGAGAGAGAGAGAGAGAGAGAGAGAGAGAGAGAGAGAGAGAGAGGCTTCATTCACACACACACACACACACACACACACACACACCAAATAATCAAATCCACTACAACACATCTCTATTACATTATTTTATTTTTCATGTCGACTATTTCTCCCATTTTTTTTTCACAATTTTTCCATTAATTCCCTCACACACACTGCGCCAAATTTTCACCACTATCTCACTCTCTCTCTTTCTTGCTCTCTCACTCTCACTCTCTCCTTATCTCTCCTCTCCTGCTTGCCTATCAGGGCGCTTCCCACCTCTGTGCTTCTCTAACGACATGGTAGCTGGCAACGAGAGAGAGAGAGAGAGAGAGAGAGAGAGAGAGAGAGAGAGAGAGAGAGAGAGAGAGAGAGAGAGAGAGACGTTGAATAATTTATAGAAAACTAGTTGTCCTAAATTGAATAGTAACGTCATAATGATACTCACTTTTGATACGATTTTAACCTTCCGCCAAGATAAGTGGAACGTGGTCTCTTGTCAAGGGTTCTGGTCTGAGGAATGCACAACTTTAAGTACTCCTTTTTAGGCCTCCTTAGAAACCCCTTTTAGTCTTATGGATTTTTCCCCTCCCCTTTTTTTTTTTTTCTTTTTTCCCGTCGCCATCTATGCATAATTTGAAAGTGTAAAGTTTGAATAGATTCTTTTTTTTTCTCCTGTGAATTTAAAAGGCGATAGTATCATCCATTAGTAAACTATTAAGGGAGGTATGGAAGCTTGAAAACGGTAAAAAAAAGTAAAATAAATAAAATAAGATAAATTGGTACATTTTTAAAAGTTTATAAATGACTTCATGCTTTTTTTTTTTACTCCTGTGAATTTAAAAGGTGTTAGTACCATCCATCAGTAAACTATTAAGGAAGGTATGCGGGCTTAAAGACGGGGGAGGGGAGGGAAGGAGATTTAAAATTGGTATCTATTTTTAAAGTTTATAAATGACTTCTTGGTTTGAGTATTTGCTTTCAATTTCAAGTCTTCCATTTCAGTGCCTTTCTATTTGGAATTAAAATTATACACATCTGAACTGATTTTCACATTATTTTTTTTACCTCTTTCTTTTTTTGTATAAGGAGTGACGGCTCTATGAACCTGCCACTTGTTTTCAGTCCTTAGTTTCCCGGTTCGACTCCTCTGTTGTAGCTGACCCTCGATTGACCATCCTTTCACATCATCTCTTCTTTTCTTTACAAAATATTAATGGCTCTGTAAACTTTGTACTTGTTTTCAGTCCTTTATTTCCCAGCTGGACTTCTCCCCTGTCATTGTTTTAGCTGATCGTCAATTGATCTTCCTTTCACATCATCTCTCCTTTTCTGTACAAAATATTAATGGCTCTGTGAACTTGATTCTTGTTTTCAGTCCTTTATTTCCCAGCTGGACTTCTTCCCTGTCATTGTTTTAGCTGACCCTCGATTGACCATCCTTTCACATCATGTCTTCTTTTCTTTACAAAATATTAATGGCTCTGTAAACTTGGCACTTGTTTTCAGTCCGTTATTTCCCAGCTGGACTTCTCCTCTGTCATTGTTTTAGCTGAGTATCGATAGACCTTATTTATTTTTTAACTTTTCACTTCATTTCCTTATAAATATCTGTGGTTTTGTGAACTGCACACTTGTTTTCGATCCTACTTTTCTCATTTCCACTCCTTTCCTAATATCTGAAGTAATGTTGATGTGTGACAACTTCCACATTTTTTATTTAATTTCGTTTTTACATTTAAACATTGAAATATTGGTCAAAAACATGAAGTATTACAGTGCACTTAAATAGAGTACAGTACGTAAGTGAATATTGTAAATGTGGCAGAAACACAAGAAACACAGGTGTTACAGGTACTACTTTAATTAAGGTAGTGTGTGCAGGTGCTTACAGGTAAAATACAGTCATGGAGGTTGGCCTGTGGTAATATTAAGTGAAGGATTCTCGTATTTAGCGTTTTAAGCCTCTCTTTCTTTTCCTTTGTTATTCATAGCTGTTTAACGAGAGAGAGAGAGAGAGAGAGAGAGAGAGAGAGAGAGAGAGAGAGAGAGAGAGAGAGAGAGAGAGAGAGAGAGAGAGAGAGAGATATGAGATACACTCAGAGAAAATGCGTTCGGAACCGTAGTCTTAAATTTTCCCGTCCAGCCAGCGGTGTCCGAAATGCATCACGCTGGCTTAGGTTCGCAAAATTACATAAGCTAAAGAGGCCTTCCCATTGGCTGAGGGCTGCCCTGATGTGTGTGTGTGTGTGTGTGTGTGTGTGTGTGTGTGTGTGTGTGTGTAAAACCAGAACATTTCCTTAACCCAATTTTTTCTCAAAGATTTATTTTCCTTGCTCAACCAAAACGGCCCGGTAAACTGGTACTTTACTCTATTCTTTTAAACAAACGTGTATTTTGCAGTAAATATTTAAGTGAGAAAGGACTGAAAATATTCCCATTTTAGTTTTCCTCTCTAAAATAGTTTCCCCTACTTGAATAAATCGAAGAAATAAACTAGTAAATATCTCTATTCCTTTAATCACATGTGTCTTTTCAGGCAATATTTGAGTGAGAAAAGTAGAAAATATCCTCAGTCAAACTTTTCCCCCTAAATCTGTATCCTTTACTTAAATGGAGGAGATGAACAAGCAAACGTTTCCATTCCTTTGCATCAATAACAATCCTACAGCTTTTATTGCCTTACACTGCTACAGCTTGGAGGGAGTGGGGGGAAAAAAAGTTAATCACAGCGACCAGAGGAAAGATTAATTTCTCTTAAAAGGCTGTAAAAAAACTAATTTTCTCTCAAAATAGAGGAAGCGAAGTTGTAATCAGTTAATCTAGAAAGTTTTGGGTCTGGATGGAGCTGCCTGTCACCTCTTTAACCACTATTATGATTCTCTCTCTCTCTCTCTCTCTCT
Source organism: Scylla paramamosain (assembly GCF_035594125.1). Lineage (NCBI taxonomy): Eukaryota > Metazoa > Arthropoda > Malacostraca > Decapoda > Portunidae > Scylla > Scylla paramamosain. The sequence continues at coordinate 9,065,463 of NC_087176.1, forward strand.
CTCTCTCTCTCTCTCTCTCTCTCTCTCTCTCTCTCTCTCTCTCTCTCTCTCTCTCTCTCTCTCTCTCATTCTGTTTTTCATCTTCCCTCATTAACATAATCTTTTCATCACCATTCTGAATATCTTTATTAAATATTTTCATTCTCATCACCATCACCACCATCAACACCATCAATACCCCTTTCTTTATCCTCCATTCACTATCCCTCACCATTGTTCTCTGTCATCACCATCAACATCAAAACCCATCACCATTCATCCAGTGAGACTTGTTTACATCACCACCACCACCACCACCACCACCACCAAGCTCAATGCATCATGTCAAATTCCGTAAGGCTGATTCACCTGCTGTTAATATTGAATGCATATACCTTTTACCTTTTTGGCCATCGCTAGGTACGGGAGGTTGGGCGGAGGGAAGGAGAGGAGGTGGTGGGAGAAAATGCTGTAGTACTGTCAAGGAAGGGGAGGGATGGAGGTAATATGGGAGAGAAAAGATGGAGATATGAGGGAAGAGAAAGGATAAAGGAAGTAAGGAAGAGAAGAATAGGAAGTAGGCAGGGAGAGAATGAAGATTGTAAAATATGAGAGAGAGAGAGAGAGAGAGAGAGAGAGAGAGAGAGAGAGAGAGAGAGAGAGAGAGAGAGAGAGAGAGAGAGAGAGAGAGTACTATACAAAACTAAGGTGATAGACAGACATATATGGAGTGAACATACCTAGAAATAACACAGTAATGGGAGATAAAAGGGAGGGGAGGGGGAGAGAAGGAGGCAATAGAGGGAGGGGGAGGCTGACTGACCCGCCCCCACTCCACTCCCCTCCCTCCCTCCCTCCCTCTCACACACCAACACAAACTCCTCCTCTTTCTTCAGTAGCGCCGTGGCTTTCGTCGCGAGCACACGTTTACGCTCTCCCTCTCTCCAGTCACTTCGGGTCGCTGCTCCGTGACCCCGCCCCAGACTCAAAGGTCACGCTGGTGGCCAGGTCTAGGGAAGTCTGACCTGCCCCCCTCACTCCCTCCCAAAGGACTCCCTACCCCCGTCTTCTCCCTGTAGGACGAGCACGGAACTGAGTTTGAGAAAGTTTACTCCTAAGGGCGACTCAGCCACGGGAAAAGTTTTTGGAGTGAGAGTAGAGTGTTGACACCTCGCACTCTCCCTCGCCTCTCACCCTGACTAATACTGAGCCCTGCTAAGACTCAAAGGTAAGGGGGAGTACTGTTCCCTCCCTCACCAAATACCCTTACCATCGTTGCCCTTCACCCGTCATTCTTGTTTCCTGTTACTTTCCTCCCCACTCATTCTCTCCTTTATTCTTGACTAATGCTGACCCCTTTCTAGACTGAAGTGAGGGAGGTAAGGGGGTGGTTTTTCCCTCCCTCACCTGGTACACATTGTCACCCTTCACCTCTTGTTTCCTTGTATTTCTCCCGCGACTCCTCATGTTCTTCTTCCCTCTCGTAAAATTTTAAGTAAAGTGTGTTTTTCCCTCCCTTATCTTATTTCATATCCTCACTCATTCCTCTTCCGTCTTCCTTTCCTCCCTTTTCATTCCTCCTCCTCCTCTTCTTCATTCTCTCCCTCCTTGCTAATGTTGAAGGTAAAGAAGACCATTTTTTTCTCTCCCTTGCCTCATTCCCTCATTCTTTTTGACTCATTTCCAGCCTTCCCATTTTCATTCCTCTCTTTCCTCCTCCTTTCTCTCCCGTCCTCCTCCTCCTCCTTCCGCTAAAATACAGAGAAAAATGAGAGCACTTTTTCCTCCCTCACCTGCTACCCCTCATCCCCTCTTTCCTTCCTTTTCTCCCTCCTTCTCCTCCTCCTCCTCTTCCTCTTCTTGTCCCTCGTCTCCTCACCTTCCAGTATCGGGTACAGTGAAGCGTCAACTCTTTCTCGTATTGATGGAGGTGATAAATGGCTGGTAAGTTGTATTAATTGCGTTGTTAAAAGGAATTACTATGTGGCTTTTTTTTCCTTTGGTCGTGCTTTGGTTGGTTTTAAAGGGGCATTTGGGTGTGTTTTTCTGGTCCCTCGCAGGCAGTGGTGCAGGTTTGTGGGAATTGAAATATTGACTTTGTACTCCGATTACTCTAAAGGGGAAAGATTATACAGAGATTATACATGACTGGGTTTACGGGATGAAGGTAATTATAACGTAAACTCATGAATACGTAGATATGTATCGTACATGCAGACAGACGGAAAGGTAGACAGACAGGGACAGACAGACAGACGGGCGGACTGACGGATGTAAAGGTAGACAGATAGACAGAAAGGTAGAGAAGTAAACAGACAAAAAGACAGAGAGAGAGAGAGAGAGACAGATGGGCAAACATACAAATGGACGTTCATTCATTCATTCATTCATTCATTCATTCCTTACATACATACATACATACATACATATATATACACACACTACTGTACCTACCTACCTACTACCTACACACACACACACACACACACACACACACACACAGGCAGGGTCACATTCACAGGTAACATTCCGTGCCACATACATACTTAATGAAGGATGGACGCACCTGGCCTGCGGTATATAGTCAATTGATTGGTGAGATTAGCATCGTGGATTCATTCGCTGTTTTTTTCTTTTTTTCTTTTTTTTTCATCGTAGGCAGGTGTGTTGATTGCGCCAGGTGTAAAAAATAAACCGTGACTCGATGAATTGACGGATGTAAATGGATAAAATCGCTTCAGACGGATAAAGAGAGGAGTGTAAATGAATTAATGAGAGGATTATTGAGTCTGGTGAGTAATGTGAATGTGTGTGTGTGTGTGTGTATGTGTGTGTGTGTGTTTATTTTCAGTTTTGTGTGAATTATTAGTGATATGGATGATTTTATGTGATTCTTATTTTGTTGTTTCTATTTGATTTCTCGATTTATTAGTGTTTGTCTTATTTTCAAAAGTTATAGTGAATTATTTTTGTTTTACTTCCATTTGTCATGACAGACAGACAGACAGACAGAAACCCAGACAGATACACACACACACACACACACACACACACACACACACACACACAGAGAGAGAGAGAGAGAGAGAGAGAGAGAGAGAGAGAGAGAGAGAGAGAGAGAGAGAGAGAGAGAGAGAGAGAGAGAGAATATCATTAAATCCGCGGTCACACATTTCATTGATTCATTCGAGTCTGTCTGTCTTTATAAACGTATTAGTACAAGTGGCATCTTATCTATAGGCCACAAATACCTGGGCCGGACAGATAAGAGGGAGGTCATAAATGAAAGAGAGAGAGAGAGAGAGAGAGAGAGAGAGAGAGAGAGAGAGAGAGAGAGAGAGAGAGAGAGAGAGAGAGAGAGAGAGAGAGAGAGAGAGATTAACTGTATGAGAAATATTAACATGAACACATTTGACAGGCACACACACACACACACACACACACACACACACACACACACACACACACACACACACACACACACACACACACACACACACACACACACACACACACACACACACACAGGAGGAAAAATTTTACTAACCCCATAAAGAAAATATAAACTAGTTCTCACTCCTCCTCCTCCTCCTCCTCCTCCTCCTCCTCCTCCTCCTCCTCCTCCTCCTCCTCCTCCTCCTCCTCCTCCTCCTCTTTCGCCTCTCTCCTCCCCATTCCTTCTCTCCATCCACCTCCTCCTTCACATCTCTCCCCCCTCCTCCACACTTCCCTTTCCGCTCTTTATCATCCTTTCTCTTCCTTTTATTTCGTTCTGTTTTCCTTGTATTCTTTCCTTACTCCTTCCTTTCCGTTCTTTTCCTTTCCTTTGCTCTTTCTCTGTACTTCCTCAGCATTTTCCATCCTTTATCTTTCTTTTCCTTCTATTTTTTCTCGTTTTCCTTCTTTCCTATTTTTCTTTTTCTCATCCTCTTTTTCCATTTTTTTCCCTTTCCTATTATTACTACCGTTCCTTTTCCTTCTCCATTTCTCTCCCTGAATCTACCTTACTTTCCTTGCCTTCTCCTCCATTTCCCGCCAGTCCCCTCCCTTTCCTCTCCCCTCCTATCATTTCCCTTTCCTCTCCTCCCTCCTCCCCTCACGCAGCCTTCACCAGACCTAAGAAACGAATCTCACTCGTCCGCCAATCATAACTCAGGAACCACCAGCCATCGCCCTTCTGATTGGCTGCTAGGGAACTGCACTGCCAGCCATGCAAACAGGAGAAGGAGGAGGAGGAGGAGGAGGAGGAGGAGGAGGAGGAGGAGGAGGAGAGCCGCCAGTGTATCCTCTGAAACACACCCAAAACTTACCTACCTCTTGTCTCTCTCTCTCTCTCTCTCTCTCTCTCTCTCTCTCTCTCTCTCTCTCTCTCTCTCTCTCTCTCTCTCTCTCTCTCTCTCTCTCTCTCTCTCTCTCTCTCTCTCTCTCTCTCTCTCTCTCTCTCTCCGATGTTTGGAGTCTCTTGTCTTGACGTTTGGGGAGTAACTTGCATCGCGGTGCTGGTGTGGGAGTTCGAATCCCGGAGTTTGTGGGTATTGTGTGTGTGTGTGTGTGTGTGAGAGAGAGAGAGAGAGAGAGAGAGAGAGAGAGAGAGAGAGAGAGAGAGAGAGAGAGAGAGAGAGAGAGAGAGAGACGTTTGATAGTTTCTAATTCTACTGCAGATATTTTTTTGTATATTCGAACACCACTTTTACTACTACTACTACTACTACTACTACTACTACTACTACTACTATTACCACCACCACCACCACTACTATTGTCATTCTCAAGGAAAAAAAGGATAATGATGATAATATATTCCAACACTTTCTTTCTCTTCTTTCCCTTCTTTTTTCTCGTCCCTTCCTGTATCATTCAAGGAGCGCCGCCCTGCTCTTACTATACTATGTTGTGATAAAAGATCCCCCTTGTAGTTTTGTGAAATATGAGTCTCTGTTATTCACTTCGGGTTAAGTGTGGCGAATTTATTGACTTGTAACCCTCCCACTGCTGCTCCTGCGAGAGAGAGAGAGAGAGAGAGAGAGAGAGAGAGAGAGAGAGAGAGAGAGAGAGAGAGAGAGAGAGAGAGAGGTGGAGTAAGGATATACATTTGCAGTCAAAGCATGAATTAATTAAAGAAATGTTTGATATTGTTATAAAATTCTGGTCTTTCTGTTTGAGCTGCCAGGGGAACAGGTGGTGTGTGTTCAGTCTTTTTTATAGGACAGACGCCATACTGTTCTGTAAATTTAAGCATGTGACGTCATGACACTGGAATTATGGAAGTTCAAGTATTAGATGTTGAAGTTATTTATTTATTTTTTTAAGTGAGTGTAACCAGAGAAAAAAAGTGAAGGTGCAGTGAATGTTTGTGCTGTGACGAACTACCAACCTGAATGAAGTGTCAGATCTGTCACGTAGGATGTGGATGAGCAAATACCTTCAAATTCACATCAGGCATCGAAACTCTGGTACAGCTGCAAACTCGTGGATCCAGCGGTAATTGTCGAACCGAAACACCACAGCACACTCGAAAGTAGAGATAGAGGAAGAGGAAAAAAGGACGAGACGAAGGGTTATAATGGCATTCGAGTCTTCTGAAGCACAAAACAAGTTAATTTATTTCCAGTGGTGTAATCTTTCATATGTAATTACGATATGAATAATACGTACAAATGTATACCTTAGCTTACACATTCATGAGCTCATTTATTCATTAGGCGAGTCATTAGGGATAATACATACATACATGGTCACTGTTTATTTATACATTCATGTCTGTTATCTCACACGTGTGTTTTGAGCTGAGTTATTCATTGGTCCACACACACACACACACACACACACACACACACACACACACACACACACACACACACACACACACACACACACACACACACGACACAAAAATGAGTATAATTTTTTATCTATTTCTTTATACATAGTTTCTCATTAGAGTAATTTTTCATATATCAACATTTTTTTTTTTCGTAGATTAACTAGTCTTTCTTCATTCTACGTGATTATTCAGTTCATATGTATACCTAAATAACTTCCCATTCATTATATATTTATCGATGTGCTACCCGTGCACTTGTTTATCTTCAGCGGGACTTGAACGCAATTTTTCACGCAGGGATGCTTCTCGGTTCAAAATTTCAATACGCTTCGAAAGTTTTTGGTGGAAATTGGCATTAATTCCGCGTGTTATTTATGTTAATGAACCTCGCGCTGGCTGGATTTCCGAAGTTAATAATCCTCCCCCCTCCGCTTGCCTGAGGCCCTCGTGTGTGTGTGTGTGTGTGTGTGTGTGTGTGTGTGTGTGTGTGTGTGTGTGTGTGTGTGTGTGTGTGTGTGTGTGTGTATTTCCGCCTGTCCAACTGTATCTGTGTAACTGCCTATTCAACCCTCAATAATGCTGCCTGCATCTCTGAGTCCTTGTCTGTGTCTTTGTCTGTATGTGTTTGTCTGTTTACTCGCCTATCCTGTCTGTCTGTGTCTACTAATTCTGTCTGTATGTCTGTTTGTCTTTCTATATACTAACGTGTCTGTGTGCCTGTCTATCTACCCACCTGTCCTGAATGTCTCTGTTTACTCAATATCTGTGTCTATCTGTCTGTCTTTCTGTATACTAACTTGTCTGTCTGCCTGTTTCCCTTACCTACCTGTTACGGAATTTGAACCTCGTAACTTCCTGCAACATAATTTACGAAGCTTTCCTTAATCCGATCCAGACAACACTCCAGCCCAGGTAAACTCAGGTAAGGAGGCGTGTCTATCTCCTGTACCTACCTGCGTGTAAATAATTTATGACACTCGCTTCATAAATAACGTTACTTAGTGTTCATTTGAAAGGATATTGGCTTGGAATTTAAATAGTTGCAATGGAAATGTTAATGCAGTACTAAAATACAAGGTGTCTTTGCTAAATGTGAAGTCACCGTGTAAATCTATGCTGAAAACATGCTAAATATGGTCAGTGTTTCTGTGTCTTTAAAAGAGTATGTGGCTGGTCAGTTTTCCAGTGGCGGGTATAATGCGGCAAAAAAAAAAAAAAAAGGGAGATATTTCCTC
>NC_087176.1:9082500-9112500 GCF_035594125.1 Scylla paramamosain
GTGCTGTATAATCTGCTTTAAATATTGTTGCTTTTTTATTTATTTACTTTTTTTATTTTTTTGTTTGTTTGTGTCTCCCATAATGCGTGTTTTATCTGCTCGCCCGACTGAAATATAATGCATATTTACCCTGTTCATATTTATTACTAGCAGCCTAATGAGTTAAATTTTCATATTTTTCTATCGTATTTATAACTTTTCGCCACTATTTTTCTGTTCCTGATAAAATGTTAGCCACTCTGGGGAATATTTCTCTCTTTTTCTTCTCGTATATTCCCATGTATGGCTAAAAACAACTCATTTATTAGTGCTTTTATGCAGTTCTTTTTATTTTTTCCTCATAGCGTTAATCGAAGGGATGAATATGTCTGCTTTTTCTCCCTTTTATCCTTCGATTAATAATGAAAAAGTGATCACATTTTATTATTACATGTCTTCTCTAACCATAATAGTGAATCTCTCTCTCTCTCTCTCTCTCTCTCTCTCTCTCTCTCTCTCTCTCTCTCTCTCTCTCTCTCTCTCTCTCTCTCTCTCTCTCTCTCTCTGCATCAAAAGAAAAATAAAAGAATATTGCATTTATTAGTACTCGTATGCATTCACATTTCTATCCCCTTTGCCGCATATTTCCGATTCAAAGGTGGAAATTGGCACTTTTCCCTGGATTTCACACCTTTTAACACGGCTCGGTGCAGGTGGGAGTTCTCATTCAGGGCGGCAAGGCGAGGCAGGTTGCTCCTCGCACTGGGTCAATATAAGGGGAATGAACCTCGATTCAAACCACAACCGGGCACAAATAATTCTTTCCCCTCTTCCTCCTTTATTATAAAATGCAAATTGGCTCCGCGAATCGTTTAAGCAGAGCGATACGTACGTGGAGAGAGAGAGAGAGAGAGAGAGAGAGGGAGTGGGAGAGGGGGATGGTAGACAGTCACCTCCCACCCTCACTTGGTATCGGGGCTATTGACAACCCTAAATATTCCCCATGGCAATAGTGGATATTCACAAAACACAGGCGAATGCTCAAGTGGGGTCAGGGAGGCTGGAAGGAGGAGCTACAAGAAGAGGAAGAGGAAGAGCAAGGAGGAGGGACGGAGAGCATAAAATTTTGTCTTAAATACACTTTCTAAACCAACCTTCCACCTGTTCCTTACTTCCCCCCTCCTCCTCCTCCTCTTCCTCTTCCTCCTCCTCCTTCTGCGACCACTCCTCCCTCCTCTTCTTCCTCCTCTTCTTCCTCCTCAGTCACACACGCGATGTTTCCAAAAGTCGTGCTCAGGAAGGACTAAAGTGACATAAAGTGAGGGTCTGAGGAACACACTTGTGGGGGAATCTGTTTTTAATGTCATTTCAAGGCGACTTCATGATGAGGCAGCAAAGTTAGAGAGAGAGAGAGGCACACACACACACACACACACACACACACACACACACACACACACACACACACACACACACACCCTCTCTCTGTCTGTCTCTCTTTCTAATCCCCTGTGTTAGATATGATACGTAAAAACAAATATAATGTCCTGCAGAAGGGAGGAAAGGAAAAGTTTCATTGTCTACTCGACGAAACACACGTTGTGAGAAATACTTTGCCGTGTTTGATTCGAAAAGTTAGAGAACTTATCCTGTTAGACGACTCAGAGAGAGAGAGAGAGAGAGAGAGAGAGAGAGAGAGAGAGAGAGAGAGAGAGAGAGAGAGAGAGAGAGAACGACCAGCCATCAACTTCGCGAAGGAGGATAAATATTAGAGAGAGAGAGAGAAAGAGAAAGAGAAAGAGAAAGCGTGTATTTGGGGACACTGGCCAGAGGAGGAAGGAGAAAAGGAGAGGGAAGGAAAAGAAATAAAAGAAACGTAAGATAACAAAACAGTAGAAAAGAAACGTCTTTAAGGAAGAAAAGAAAGAAGAAAAGAGAAAAAGAAAAAAAGGGTTCCTGCAAGATTACAAAGAAACTCGAGGGAAGAAAAGGAGATAGGAAATAAATAGAAGTGAGGAAAGAAAAAGCGCAGAAAGAAGAAATTAAGAAGACAAACGAAAATGGAGGTCTACGTAGAATGGGAGAAATAGAAGGAAATGGGAGGGAGAAAGACGGGAGAAGGAGAAAGAAATGGGAGACGAACGGAAATGGAAGAAAAGAGTATAGAAAGAATGATAAGGATAGAGAAGCGAGAGAATGGAAGAGGAAGATGTGAGAGATAAGAAAGAAAAGGTCTGGAGTGGGAGAAAGAGAAGGAAATGAGAGGAGAAGGAAAGGAGGAAGAAAAACAAAACAAAACCGAAGAAGGAGAGATTTCAGAAAGAACGAAAATTTAGAACAAGGAAGGGAGAAAATAGAAGAAAAAATAAATAAATGAAAGGAAAAAAAGGAAACAGGAAAAATGGGAGACAAATATAGAAGTGAGAAAATAAGAAAGAAAAATCTGGGAGGAAAGAAAGGAAAGAAAATAAAGAGAAAAGTAAGAAAATAAGTAAGAAAGGTGAGAGGAAAGAAGAAAATAAAATAAAATAAGACAAGTGAGATAATAAGAAAGAAGGAACTGAGAGAAAAGGAAGAAGAGGGAATAGGAAAAAGATAAGTAAAGACTAGGGGTCCGTCCAGGTGTTAAGTTTGATTAAAGGGAACGATCAGACCCGCCAGGTGAGCGGTGTTGCCTCCAAACTTTTCCCTACCTGTGATTTAAGCCTCACCTGGCCCAGGATATAGCCAGGTGTACCAATTACCTGGACCCGCACCTGCACCTGACCTGACTTGATCCCCACGTCATGTTCCGGATGATAATTGACAAAGAAAACGTACTTAATGTGAGATGGATATGGTGGACTGTCCTAGATTACTTTTTCTCTATTTTTGTTATATTTTTTTTCACTTTTTCTGCGTTTACTTCCCCTATATTCTTTTTTTTTTTTTTTTTTTTTTTATCCACGGTATTGTTTTCTCTTTATTTTGCTACTCTTTTCTTTATTTCCTTAGTCTTTTACTAGCTCTACGTTTATTTATCCTATATTCTCTACTTTTCTTTCTTTTTTTATCTCTTCACGGTATTGTTTCATCTTCATATTTTTTTTCATTTCCTCTCCGTTTCTCTTCCTCTCTATCGTCTTAAATTTTCCACTTTTTTTTTTTATTCATCTTCCTTTCATCTCATCCCTTAGTCGTTTAATTCTTCTCCCTATTTATTTCTCCCTTACTTTTCTTCCTTCCTTCTTTTTTTCTTTATTCCTCTCATTTCTCCCATCTGCAAAGTTTTCACCATCCAGTCACTTATTCTTCCTCGCATTTCTTCCTTTTTTCCCCTCTTCTGTTTACTCTACTTCTCTATATTCCCTCTTATGCCCTCTATTTATTCTCCCTCCAACTTTTCTTTAATATCACTCTTCCTCTCTATTCTTTCATATCCATCCTGATTTTAACTCCATTTCTCTCTTCCTTTCATCTTCATCGTGTTTTGAGGAGGGACGGGAAGGGGAAGAGGAAGAGAGGAAGAAGAGGGAGACAAGGGATTGAGGGAGTGAGAGAGGCAAGGAAAGGAGAGGAATGGAGGCAGGCAGGGAGGGAGGAGAGGAAGGGAGGCAAGGAGGAGGAGGAGGAGGGAGGCGAGGTAATGAAGCAGCGAGGTCGAATCGGTGGATCTGAGCCCATCCCACGTTTGGTTGGGTCAGCGTCCACCCACATCACCAGTTCAGGTAGATTAGTTTTCTCTTCTTTTCGATCACCTGCGCGTAATGGAGATCCGACCCCCATCCACCCTCTCTCTCTCTCTCTCTCTCTCTCTCTCTCTCTCTCTCTCTCTCTCTCTCTCTCTCTCTCTCTCTCTCTCTCTCTCTCGCTGAGGATGTCGCAACGTGATTCTTTCTCAGTTTTTTTTTTTTACGTCTTTCTTTTTCGTTATTTTTAAAGAGAAGTTGGAGATTGTTTCTTTTTAGTTTTTTATATATATATTTTTTATGTTGAGTGTGTGTGTGTGTGTGTGTGTGTGTGTGTGTGTGTGTGTGTGTGTGTGTGTGTGTGTGTGTTTTAGCTCTATGTCCTTTAGTCTTTTCAGTTTATCTCGTGCTTCAGTGTAACGATATTTCTAGTGACTCAGTTCATAGGCCTAACGCACTTTTCCATCGCCAGTTTTCATTTATTCCATCAAGTACTTGCATTCACATATCCCTCAGCCTATTAGCGTTACGTCTTCATTTGCATACCATTTCTATTCACACGTATTCATCTACTCTCTCTTTTATCTTCAGCGATTACTTCTTTTATTCCTGTCTTTCTCCCTCTCTCCCTTTCTCCCTCACTCTTTCACTTCTTCCTCCATCCTTCTCTCCCTCCTCTCCCTCCCTTCTTATCTCCATCTGCGCCTCCCTCCTTCCCTCCTTCACCACAAAGGAGGGAGGCGTTATCTTAAGTCGTTATCTCGTAGAGTCAGACCGGCCACTTCCTTTGATAAGACATGGTGGTGGCGGTGGTGATGCTGGTGGTGATGATGGTGGTGATGGTGGTGGTATCTGTACGTTAACCAATCATTTCTTTCTTGTGATGTTATTTGACAGTGTTTGGTTGGTGGTGGTGGCAGTTGTAGTTGTAGTTGTAGTTGTATATTGTTGTTGTTGTTGTTGTTGTTGTTGATATTATTAGTGTCAGGACGTGTACAGGTGTAAAATCTAAATGTCACTAACTGAACTATGCATGAAGATTAACTTATTTAAATTCTGGCCACTCAAGGGTGAAACTACACTATTAGAGAGAGGAAAAAGGAGAATATTCAAAACACCTTTTCATAATAGTATAGTTTCGAGGCGACTGAGTAAAAAGGGAACCAGACTTTTCCTAAACAAAAAACAAAAATTAAGTGTAAAAAATTTCAAAGTATTTATATAAAAAAAGTGAAATAGCCACTACAAAATAGCGTAGTGAAGTTATTTTTTGCGTACATTTTTTGCTACTTTTAAAAAATATGCAAATATCGTCTGGGGTAAGAGAGAGAGAGAGAGAGAGAGAGAGAGAGAGAGAGAGAGAGAGAGAGAGAGAGAGAGAGAGAGAGAGAGAGAGAGAAATGAAAGTTGGTTATTTTAGGTAAATTTAAACTTCGCTGTGGAATCTTGCGGGAGAACCTGGAGAAGAAAAGAGTTAGAGTTATCTTTAATGCGTCCCTTAATTTGCATAATGTTATTAATTACTTTATTTGTTTGTTTGTTTGTTTGTGTCATCGCGTTCATGGAGATAAATTGGCATGAAGGAAAGCGATCATGGAATATTTTTGTTTTGTTTTATCTTTTCAATTTGTTCCTTGTGATATCTACGTTGTATTTGTTTCCTGTTGATTTATTTATTTCCGTTTTTCATCGTTATATCCACTCATACATATTCTTTTTATCTGTACTTTTCTTTCTATACTTGTAAGCATTTTCATTATTGCTCCTTTTTTTTAAATCGAACCTACGAATATTTGTTCCAGTCGTATTTCATTCAGTTCTCCTCCTTTTCATCTTATTCATGTGAAATTATATAAATCCTTTCAGTCTTACTCATTTACGATTCCAGTTGATTTATTTTGAACTTGCTTTAAAATACTTTCAATTCCAGTTCATCTTGTTTATCACCTTTACGCTACACTTATAGATTAGTCCTTTATTTGAACTCTGCTACATTTACGTCGTTGCATCTGCAGTAACTCGCATCAGACACAATTCATAATGCACGAGCACAGTAATCGAGTGTGTGAAATATGCATCATTTCTACAACAGAATATTTTATTTTTCCCCACACGTGTCAATTGTTAACGACACGGGAGATATTGCGTTGGCCAGAGATTTTATTTATTTATTTTTTTTTATTATAGGTTTTAATTTGAAGGAAAAGCGATCATGTATCCTTTCAGTTGACGTGGCTTGGATAATTAATAAAGAATGTATGGCCGTTAGTGCTTAGTTCGTTATTTGGCTGTTGATGGAAATGTGTCAGTGTGTGTGTGTGTGTGTGTGTGTGTGTGTGTGTGTGTGTGTGTGTGTGTGTGTGTGTGACGTGTGTTAATTAAGAAGTGAGGTGTACACAGAATTAGATTTCCAGTTAGTTGTGTGTGTGTGTGTGTGTGTGTGTGTGTGTGTGTGTGTGTGTGTGTGTGTGTACCATAAAGTATAAATTTGCATACTTAAATAACATTCTCTCTCTCTCTCTCTCTCTCTCTCTCTCTCTCTCTCTCTCTCTCTCTCTCTCTCTCTCTCTCTCTCTCTCTCTCTCTCTCTCTCTCCCATTCTTCTAAAAATGGTCAAATTATTCATGACAAACTGATACGTAACTATTCTCATGTCAAATTTGTTACGTTTTTCCTGCAATTTTTTTTTTATATGTAGGAAAAAAATACCATCACACGTTTGTAATTTATGGATAGAGGTGGTGTCTTTTTCCCTTCTACTCCATCTTTACTTCTTTCCTGTTATTTAATTATCTCTTGAATTTCTATATTCCTTCCTTCTTCCTTCCTCTTATCACTTCTTTCTTTATTTTTCTATCAATCGCCCATTTACATAATCTGAGTTTTGTTTTCTTTGTCTCCTCCTCCTCCTCATCTTCCTCCTCCTCCTCCTCCTCCTCCTCCTCCTCCTCCTCGTTTCCTCTTCCACCTTCATCCACGTCAACCAACTTTTCATTTTACAATAGACGGCCAGGTTTCGTTTTTTACAAGCATTTTTTTGTTTTCCCTTTTTTCAGCTGTCATTTTTTCTCCGTCTCGTTTTTTTTTTCTTTTTTATCGTCCTGACTTTCCTTTCGTATTTCCTCACTTTCAACGTTTGCATTTCTCTTATCTTTGAATTTTCGCTCGTTTTCTAATTAATCTTTTTCGCTGGTATTTGGGTCATCGTTTCTTAAGTCTGGGATATCTTTTCTTGTTCTGCAGCCACATTCAAACATCGTGCTGGCTAGAAATTACAATGTGTTTTATTTTATCTTTTTATTTATTTATTTTTTTCATCCCCTTTCTTGTACATGGTTGTAAAGATTCCTTGCACTGCTTTTAGTCATGTGAATTGTTGCATGTCACACTAAAGAGGTTAATTATATATTTTTTTGATCCACTTATGTTTCTATTTCATCCATGCGTTTGATGTGTAGGAGAGGTTAATTGGTGTCTGTATGTTAAGGTTTACTGGGAAAGCTTGCCCCATTTATATTTGCTCTTCAGAGACTCATTTGCTACATTTCATCAATTCTACGGTAAAGACTGTTGTGTTTCATAAGTCTACGGTGAATGTTTGCTATGCTTCATGTAGTCACTGAAGCTTGTGTATCATGTTTCGTTAAGATTACATTGAACATTTTCCGCATTTCGTTTTATTTATTTATTTTTTTTTTTCGCATCATTTACACTACATTTCCTTAACATATATATATTTCTTTACGTAAGAGCGACACTGGCCTAGAGCAACAACAAAAAAAAAAAAAAAAACGAAAAAAAAAAGGCCCACTGAGGTTCACTCCCGAAAGAGATACCAAAATCACCAAAAGATTACAGAATAATACCACACTTCACCTCCCATTACATTATATTACATTGGAATATACACATAATCTCCCTAACTACATTGCATCTTTGTCCTCAATCATTGCCACTACGTCTCTTGAGAATAACCATTGTTTTCTTATATTACTAACACACGGGGGCAGATAGGGGGCAGATATACATTAATTCCATCCCCTTATTAGTAAACATCGCTGGGGACTGAGAGGGTTCAGGAAGCAGGGGGCGGCAGAAGGTGAGCAGGTTCAAGCAGGGAGCAGGATGTGTAGCCGGGAGAGTAATTTTGTAATTTTCTGGGTATTTCAACTGATCAGGGAAGGTGGGAAGGCTTGTGGTGGTGGTGGTGGTGGTTGGTAAGGAAGGAGATACCTGTATTTTCCTTCAACGATCGTGAGAGTGTCGTACATGTAATTTGGTATTGTTGTACTTCGTATTGTTTTGTTCTTTGCTTTGTTTGTGTTGTCTGTGCGTGCTTGTTCTTGTTGTTATTGTTGTTAAGTGTAAATTGTTGATGTTATTGTTGTTTTGTTTTACTCCTCCTCCTCCTCCTCCTCCTCTTCCTCCTCCTCTAAGATTATCAAATTATTCTTTATTGCTGCATTTTCTTTTCTAATAATACATTCCTTATTTTTTCGTATTTTTCATTTAATACTCTTTGCCTCTCTCTCTCTCTCTCTCTCTCTCTCTCTCTCTCTCTCTCTCTCTCTCTCTCTCTCTCTCTCTCTCTCTCTCTCTCTCTCTCTCTCTCTCTCTCTCTCTCTCTCTCTCTCTCTCTCTCTCTCTCTCTCTCATGTGCTCGATTTATTGGCAGGATATCGTAGCATTCGGGAAATATATACATGCTGTGATTGAGGTTCAGGGAAATGGGGAAAAAAATAGGACAAAAAAGGTGTATTGAGTATATTCTGTATTTTTTAGCTTGTTTTCCCTCACAGTCTTGTCTATTTCCTCTTATTTATCGCACTTTTTTGTCTCATTTTCCTTATTTTTTTTTCTTTTTGTATCTTTTTTTACTTCCACTTTCCTCGTCTCTTATATTTACTTTTTTTTTTACTCTTATTTTTATTAATTTTCTCGTTCCTCCTCCTCGTCCTCCTCTTCTTCCTTCTGCTGTCACCGCCAACACGTCATCCGCCTCTAATTAAAATGTTGCAAAGAAAATAGATAATTTATAGAAAACGAAGTGAGGAAGGAGGACCAGAGAGTGAGGTGGGGGACTGAGAGAGAGAGAGAGAGAGAGAGAGAGAGAGAGAGAGAGAGAGAGAGAGAGAGAGAGAGAGAGAGAGAAAGCTGTTTACTTGGAGGGAAAAAATGCCCAGTAAATTAGTTTTTATTA
Source organism: Scylla paramamosain (assembly GCF_035594125.1). Taxonomy (NCBI): domain Eukaryota; kingdom Metazoa; phylum Arthropoda; class Malacostraca; order Decapoda; family Portunidae; genus Scylla; species Scylla paramamosain. Next base: position 9,091,348 of record NC_087176.1, read on the forward strand.
AAGGCGTGGAATTGTGGAGTGACACACACACACACACACACACACACACACACACACACACACACACACACACACACACACACACACACACACACACACACACTCTCAATCACATCTCCACATCCCACACTCACACTCATGTCTCCCCTCTCGTAAACCGAAAATTTATGATCCCATACTACAAACCGGCCCTCCCTCTTTCCCTCCCTCCCTCCTTTCCCTCTTTCCCTCCCTCCCTCCCCTTCCTCCATTACTAGCTACATTACAGATATGCCTCTCTCTACTCCTTCTCCTGTACTCCTCTTCCTCTTCTTCCTCTTTCTCGTTCTTTTCCAATCTTAAATGTGCTTTGGAAATTCTCGCCCTTGTCTATCGCTTTCTCAGGTGAGGGAAGGTGACAGGTAAGGCCCGGCAGGTGACATGGCCAGATGGTCTATAATTAACGGTAGGAGAGAGAGAGAGAGAGAGAGAGAGAGAGAGAGAGAGAGAGAGAGAGAGAGAGAGAGAGAGAGAGAGAGAGGGTTTATTTGTTGTCTGCAGGAAAAGTAATTGAATTTTTGATAGGAATTTTTGTTTTCAATATATTTTCTTCTTTATCTGCTTTCTTTTCTCTCTCTTCATTTTATTTCGTGTTGTCTTATTTATTTGTTTTCATCCTCATAAGTTTTCGTTCTTGGTCTTTTTCTTTTTTATCTTTCTTTTCTCCTTTCGTCTTCATTAATCCTTTTCTTTTTCCCAATTCCCTCATATTTTTCTCTTCATTTTTTCGTGTTATCTTATTTATTTGTTTTCATCTTCATAAGTTTTCATTCTTGGTCTTTTCTTTTTATCTTTCTTTCCTCCTTTCGTCTTCATTAATCCTCTTCTTTCCCTTAATTTCCTATTTTTTTCCCTGTTAAATATTCTTCTCTTCATTTCTCACCTTTCCTTTCATTCCTCAATTTTCCATTCTTTTTCTTTCCCTCTCTTCTCTTTTTCTATCTTGTCTAAATCACATCCTTCATCAGTTCCTTCCCCTTCTTATCCTCCACTATCCTTCTGGTTTTCCCTTCTTCCCCTTCCCTTTTCCCTCAAGTTTCCTCTTAATCTTCTCTTCATCTTTTTCACGAACTTTTTTTTTCCTCTGCGTCAAAAATAAATTCACTCCTCTCTTGTAAATCCTCTCTCTCTCTCTCTCTCTCTCTCTCTCTCTCTCTCTCTCTCTCTCTCTCTCTCTCTCTCTCTCTCTCTCTCTCTCTCTCTCTCTCTCTCTCTCTCTCTCTCTCTCTCTCTCTCTCTCTCTCTCTCTCTCTCTCTCTCTCACACACACACACACACACACACACACACACACACACACACACACACACACACACACACACACACACACACACACACACACACACAACAAAGCTCCCTTTTTCCTCGTACACTATTCTTTCACGCACTCTCTCCTCTCCACTTCCTCTCCCTCTCCCTCTTTCTCTCCCTCTCCCTCTTCCTCTCTCTCACCCTCTCCCTCTCCCTCACCTCTCAACCATACACGCCCTCTTCTTTATCCTAGTCTTTTTCAAGAACGCAAAGCTGGAGGTTACAAGTCGTTAAGCAGAAGAGGAGGAGGAAGAGGAGGAGGAGGAGGAGAGGAGGAGGAGAAGGAGGCAGTGAGTACGAGAGAAAGATATAAGGGAAATGTGAATAGGAGGAAAATTGGAGGAGGAGATAAATGGGAGAACAGACAAAAGGAAAGAATGAGATGAAAAAGTGAAAGGAGGAAAGGGAAAGTAAAAATGAGAGAGAGAGAGAGAGAGAGAGAGAGAGAGAGAGAGAGAGAGAGAGAGAGAGAGAGAGAGAGAGAGAGAGAGAGAGAAGCATAGAATAGTAGTGTAAATTAGTTATATAAGTAAAGGTAGACAAACACAGACAGATACACACACACACACACACACACACACACACACACACACACACACACACACACACACACACACACACACACACACACGTTATGTCCTCCTGCACTGACATATATATATACCGAGATGTCTTCTCACTAACACACACCCACACACACACACACACACACACACACACACACACACACACACACACACACACACACACACACACACACACACACACACACACACACACACACACACACACACACACCTGAGCGCTTCAATACCCAGGATCGTTATCTCCGGCTTGCGTTGCGGAGAATATTCCCTCTAGTCTGTAAATCTGTCAGCGCCACAACCCGACCCTGCTTTATGGCGCCTGCATGCTGTTTGGCCGCGCACTCCATACATCCGGGGGGCTGGTTCTGTAACTGGCTTTCTGTTTGTTTGTGTGTTTGTTTGTGTGTTTCTGGTTGTTTGTTTGTGTCTGTGTGTCGGTCTGTGTTGTGGTTATGTGTCTTTGTGTGTGTGTGTGTGTGTGTGTGTGTTTGTTTGTTTGTGACTGTGTGTTTGTATCTGTGTTTGTGAGTGTGTCTGTCTGTTTCTCTGTTTGTGTCTGTGTCTGGATCTAGGTTTGTTTATGTTGGCTTTGGTGTGTGTGTGTGTGTGTGTGTGTGTGTGTGTGTGTGTGTGTGTGTGTGTGTGTGTGTGTGTGTGTGTGTGTGTATTTCATATGCATCTAGGTCTTGTCTGCCTGGTTTTGTGGTCTCTCTCTCTCTCTCTCTCTCTCTCTCTCTCTCTCTCTCTCTCTCTCTCTCTCTCTCTCTCTCTCTCTCTCTCTCTCTCTCTCTCTCTCTCTCTCGATGTGTTATTTTATGTATCATCAAAGTACGTATTGTCACTTATTCAACATCACTTAAGTTGCTGACTCGTTTCTTTAATCTGTCTGAATCTGACACGAAAAGATTCACAGTGTTTCAAAAAAAGGAAAAAATGCTTCATAACTCCAATTCAGAAACCAACCTCGTCTCTTTCTGTGTCTTTTTTTTTATTTTCCTTTTCCCTTTTCTCTTTTTTTTCTCGAATCCCAAACATTTATTTTTCCACGTGAGTAATAACAGGAATTAGATTTTTCTTCCTGTTTCCTTCATCTCCTTCTTTATCCCGCCATATTTTCTCCTTTTCCTCTTCCTCTTTCCGCTATTCGTTATTTCTCCCCACCCTCCTCTTCCTGTGTCTTCCTCCTTCCTTGTAGTCACCCATTTTATCTCTTTCTCTGTTTCGTCGTCTTTAATATTTCGTCTTTCTTATTTTCTTTCTTTTTTTTTCTGGGGATTATCTTTTTTTTTTTTGTCTTAACTGTATTTTCTTTTTTTCATTATTTTTTTCTATTTGGTTTACTTTCTTTTTTTCTCTCTTTTACGCAATGTTTCCTTATTTTGTTCTTTCCATATTTCCTTTTATTTTTCCTGTGATCTTTGTGTTTGTTTTCCATTACTTTTATTTCACCTCCCCTCTTTTATTTTCTATTAAGCAGTTCCATTCACATTTCACTGTAATTTTCCTTCTTTCTGCTTTCGTCTTATTCCTGATCATTTCTTTTCTTTATCTCTCTTTCCTCTCCTTTCGCTCCTCCCATTATCTCATCTTAAACATTTTCTCTCGTTTCTTCGTCTTCTCCTGTCTTTTTTCCCTTATTCTATCCAATTTGTAACAATTTCCCTCCATTTTCACTTTGTCTCTCCTTCTTTCCTTCCTTCCCTTTAATTTCTTCCTCTTTTTATCTCTCCTTTCCTTTCGTCAGATTCTACATCATTCCCTACTTTTTCCCCTTTCTTTCTTGTACCCAGTGTTAGCTTTCCTTTATTTTTCCCTCCCCCTTCCCTTTCCGAGAGTCTATTTCCTCTCCTCTTCCCTCTTCTCCCCTTCCTACACCCCGTGTCCGTCAATCCTTTCTCTCTCTCTCTCTCTCTCTCTCTCTCTCTCTCTCTCTCTCTCTCTCTCTCTCTCTCTCTCTCTCTCTCTCTCTCTCTCTCTCTCTCTCTCTCTCTCCCTTAAGCCTCTCTCTTGCTCTCCCAGCCTCAGTCATAAATATGAAGGTAGGGTCAGGTTGTATATCAAAGCCGGGCAAAGGGAGAGCTCCTATTGGTCCAAGCTTTAACCTCCTGACCTCTCATTGGTTGGTCTCCTTTCTCTCCTGTGCCGGTATTGGGCAGAATTTCCCAGCAGTCAGTGATCGCTCGTATGTTATTTTTCTTGCTGATTTCTCATTGGTTACGAGTATTTATGGGGGTGGGCTGCTATTGGCCACCCGTCACTGTACGTCCGCGCTCATTGGTGGATAATATCTTGCTTCTCTGCCGGGATTGGCTGGCTGGTGCTTCATTAAGTCTTTCTTATAGGCTACGGCGAATGAAATGTGGAGTTTTATGTTTTTATTATTTGCCGGCAGATTTTACTATGTGCATAACTTTTTACGAAGATGATGAGGATGAGGAGGAGGAGGAGGAGGAGGAGGAAACATGAGGTAGGTAAAGAAACAGAAGAAAGGAAAGGTAAAAAGAATAGGAGAGATAAGATACAAGAGTCAACATAAAAGGAGAAATTGAAGAAGCAGTAGGAAGAAGAGGAAGGAGGAAGGATGAAAGGAGAGAGAATGAGAAAGACCGGAAGTATAGGATTAAGAAGAAGGAAGAAGACGAGGAAGAGGAGAAAGATAAATTATATATATGTGAGAGGAAGGAGAGAAAGGAGAGAAGCGTAGAGAGAAAGATAATGATGAGTAGAAAGAGAGAGATAATAAAAGAAGATAAAAGGCCGAAGGAGAGGATGAGAGAGAGAGTGAGAAAGGAGAAGGGAAAGTAGAAGAAATGCTACCTCTCTCAAATTTGGAACCAACATGGAGATAAGAAAAGTTTATACATATTAAACTTTTTCGATGTATGCATTACCTGTGAGAGAGAGAGAGAGAGAGAGAGAGAGAGAGAGAGAGAGAGAGAGAGAGAGAGAGAGAGAGAGAGAGAGAGACTTGACCTCCCTCCCGCTCCCCTGTTCAGTCAATCAGGTGAAGGTCATAGCTCACCTGCTGCTAATTACCTCCCAGAGAACGACTTACTTAAATCACCTGTGTTTTTATGCCAGTAATCAGGTTTAGTGCTCGTTGGCAAGTGATAGATGCACTCCCACCGTCTCTCTCTCTCTCTCTCTCTCTCTCTCTCTCTCTCTCTCTCTCTCTCTCTCTCTCTCTCTCTCTCTCTCTCTCTCTCTCTCTCTCTCTCTCTCTCTCTCTCTGTTTTCCTTAATGTTAAATATAAAATGATATGATAATTTCTAGATGATTAATGAGTTGATGGTTATTTGGAATTTTAGTTTATATAAATGTTCTCTCATATATTATAAAAAAAATTTAACATAATATTCTTTTTCTCTCTTCTTTGTCTACTTTATATGTGTCTCGACTCGATATAAAAAGACCTTCACTTTTTTCTCGGTCATTGTATTTAATTTTCTGATGTCTTACGATACACAAACACTTAATATGTCACACACCACAGAAAAGTAAGGAATGTAATATTTTTTTCTACTTTCTATACTGTCTACATGTCTCAACTAGGTACAAAACATCAATATTCTTCTTTACGTCTGATCATCTTACTTTACATTACGGTAACTTTTCACAGCACACTTTTTTTTTTTTTTTTTTTGTGAATCATAAGCGCCGTACTAAAACAAACCAAAATGACTCTCAATAAAACTTAACGCATCATTGGCTTATCTACCAACAAGATATATAAAGTTAAATAGGGAGTAATTAAAACTGAGATAAGAAAAAAGGTGGGCGTTTAGTCTCCTAATGCTCAGATCACTCCTTCTTACTACACTTCCTCTTGGTACCCTTGTTTGTAGCGAGAGGAGAAGGAGATAAAGCGATAAGACTATTAGCTCTAGAGATAAGAAAAAAAGTGTACATAGGGAGATTGGCTTAATATTCCCTGTTCCTTTGGAGAAACATATGTATAGAGTAAATAAACGGATAAATGCAGAAGGTGGATGAGTGAAAATATACTTGAAAATATGGATGAAGATAGCTAGATAGAAAGACAAGTAAGTAGATAGATAGAAAGAGGAAAAATAAAGAGTTAAATAAGTTGTTAGGTAAGTAGAAAGACAAAGTAGACAGACCTAAAAAAAACACAAAGGAAGAGATGAATATATTTAAAGAAAGGAAAGTAAAGAGATGAATAGGTAGTTAGGTAAATAAGAGAGATAGATAGACAGAAAATAGATAAACAAACAGAGAGATAGGTTACCAGACAGATACAAAAAAGACATAAAGACAAAGAAGGATAAGCAGGAGGGTGTGATAGATAAGAAGAAAGACAAGTAGATGGGAAGTAGATAAACAAATGAAAGTAGTGAGATAGGTAGATAAACAGATGGACATAAAAAAGACACAAAGACAAAGGGATATAAGCAGAAGGGGACAGTAATATCATAGTTTCATTGTGCCTCCTCCTTTCATCTTTCTAGAATTTTTGGAGGGCAAAGAAAAAATATTTATGTATGATATTACCTTCCACTAGACTGAGCCATATATAATACATAGGTGCTCTCTCTCTCTCTCTCTCTCTCTCTCTCTCTCTCTCTCTCTCTCTCTCTCTCTCTCTCTCTCTCTCTCTCTCTCTCTCTCTCTCTCTCTCTCTCTCTTTTTGTCTGTCATTTCTATCAAGCAAAATTGTATCTTTGTTCATTGCCATTACGGAGAATGAAGTAGAGAGAGAGAGAGAGAGAGAGAGATGGAGTGGAAAATGAGATAAACATAGGAGAGAAGAAAGGGAATAGGGAAAGGGGAAACAAGGAGGAATAAAAAGATAACAAGCAGGTGATTTATGGAGGGGAAGCGTTGATGTCGTCACTGAAAAAATGGAGAGGATAAAAGTAAAGGAAGAAGAAGAAGACGAAGGAGAAAGAAGACGTAAAAGAAAAACGTGAAGGAGAGAAAAAATAAATAAAAAGAGAGGGGATATGAAGAAGTGTAGATAGAATGGAGTGTTACAAGGGCGTAGCGTAAGAATAATGACGATGGTGATGAAGGTGGGAAGTAAAGGAATAGGATAACGAAAGAAAGAAGATAGAAAAAATAAAATAAATAAGTGGAATGCAAGAATATATTATAAAGTCTGCATATTTATCATTTACACTTACTAATAATAATAAAAAAATAAGAGAAACAAAATAAAAAAAAACTATGATATTTGAAGGAACACAAAGAAAGACAAAAAACAAAGATGAAAAAAATAAAAACTACGATATTTGAAGGAACACAAAGAAAGACAGAAAAATAGAAAGATGAAAGAAGAAAGAAAATGAAAACGTGTCTTAAACGTGACTCTCTTCCTCCCTGGCCATTTCTGAGCCACAATGAACCAATCAGGAGCCGCTATTTAGGTTCGGGTCGCTGAGAGGGCCAATCAGCGAGCAGTATCTATGTTTTGGTGGTGATGGTGGTGGTGATGGTGATGGTGGTGATGGTGAAGGTAGTAGGTTGTCATAGTGTATGTGTGTGTGTGTGTGTGTGTGTGTGTGTGTGTGTGTGTGTTTGTACAGATGAACGGTCGTGATCTCATTATGCTTTCTGAATATTCACTAACAGTCCTCCTCCTCCTCCTCCTCCTCCTCCTCCTCCTCCTCCTCCTCCTCCTCCTCCTCCTCCTCCTCCTCCTCCTCCTCCTCCTCGTTCCTTCAATTTCTTCCGCTTCCTCTTTCTTCTTCGTATGAGATTTTTGTATTTCTTCCCAGATATTCTCTCCTCCTCCTCCTCCTCCTCCTCCTCCTCCTCCTCCTCCTCCTCCTCCTCCTCCTGGAAATCTTCACTACCACAATTTAATGTTTCGTCATTTTCGTCCGCATTCTCCTCTCCTCCAACCACAATGACCATTTTCTTTGACTAATACCCCGTTTTCTGTGAGTAAGGAATCTGCAGCAATTGAAGGGAAAACTTAAGAAAACTTTACAATATGGCCAGGACAGGGAAAAGAGAGAGAGAGAGAGAGAGAGAGAGAGAGAGAGAGAGAGAGAGAGAGAGAGAGAGAGAGAGAGAGAGAGAGAGAGAGAGAGAGAGAGGATAATCTGGTTGTGTTTATTTCTGAATATTTATAAAGAAATTCACAAACACTTTCTTTTCTTTTTATTTTGGCTTCGACTTCTTTACTACTTTCGTTTTCGCTCTAATGGACTTTAAAATTTACGCTAATCAGGTTTATTTCTCTCTCTCTCTCTCTCTCTCTCTCTCTCTCTCTCTCTCTCTCTCTCTCTCTCTCTCTCTCTCTCTCTCTCTCTCTCTCTCTCTCTCACGGAAAAGAATTTCATACAGGCACAAATATTTGGAACTCTCTCCCTTTTTTATTATTATTTTTGGAGAGAGAGAGAGAGAGAGAGAGAGAGAGAGAGAGAGAGAGAGAGAGAGAGAGAGAGAGAGAGAGAGAGAGAGACATTTCGCAAGTCAATCATGTCTTCTCTCCTTTCACTCATGTTTTCCCTCCTCCCTCCCTCCCTCCTTCCTTCCCTCCATTCCTCCTTTTACCTCCTTCCTCCCCTCCCTCCTTTTTTCCTTCGTCTTCAACCTCCTGTTTGCAATCCCTCCCTCTTTCTCTTCCCTCTCTCTCTTCCCCCTTCCTTCCTGTGCTTCACTTCCCCTCTTTTTCCCCTCGTCTTCTCCTCACCTCTCCCCTCATCTTGTCATCTCCCCCTTTCCCTCTCCTCCTCCTTCCTGGCTTTTCCTTCCTGGGTGAAAAATCAGGTTAGGATGTGAATGAAAATTGAGATTCACGGACTGAAAAATAAGAAAGGAATTAAGATAAGGAGTCTGATAAAGAAAGAAATGAGTGAAAGGTATAAATGTTTGTAAATAAGATACGAAATGATGAATAGAGTGAATAAAATGTGAAATGTACTCGTAAAGAGAAATCGCCTGAGTAATGAAGATAAGTTTGGGGACTGAGAAGAATAAATAAAGAATATGATGAAATAAAAAAAAAAGTGGAGGAGGAGGAGAAAGGCACTTGAGGAAGTAGAATTTGGGATAAAAACGTGACTAATTATTGTGGAACGAAGTAAATTAGAAAATATGCAAATGAAATGATGAGAGACGGAAGGAATAAAAAATCTCTCTCTCTCTGTCTCTCTCTGTCTCTCTCTCTCTCTCTCTCTCTCTCTCTCTCTCTCTCTCTCTCTCTCTCTCTCTCTCTCTCTCTCTCTCTCTCTCTCTCTCTCTCTCTCTCTCTCTCTCTCTCTCTCTCTCTCTCTCTCTCTCTCTCGTTCGTTCGTTTCCTGCATCATTATTTCTTTCTATGCCTCCTCCACTATTGAGAGAGAGAGAGAGAGAGAGAGAGAGAGAGAGAGAGAGAGAGAGAGAGAGAGAGAGAGAGAGAGAGAGAGAAATTGAAGGGAAGGATTTGAAGGAGCGAGAGAGCGAAGGACGAGTCAGGGAGGACAGAGAGAGAGAGAGAGAGAGAGAGAGAGAGAGAGAGAGAGAGAGAGAGAGAGAGAGAGAGAGAGATGCATAGAATCTGAATAAAGGAGGAAAGAGGAAGGAAGTCAGTGAAGATGACGAGAGAGAGAGAGAGAGAGAGAGAGAGAGAGAGAGAGAGAGAGAGAGAGAGAGAGAGAGAGAGAGAGAGAGAGAGAGAGAGAGAGCATCCCCTGGGAGTCCTGATAATTAGCCTCCCATAAGCTCCTCCTTTCCTGTCCTGTTCCTTTCTCTGTCCCACTTCAAGTTTCCGCAACTGCACCAAGAGAGAGAGAGAGAGAGAGAGAGAGAGAGAGAGAGAGAGAGAGAGAGAGAGAGAGAGAGAGAGGCTGTCAGGATAGTGGTCTCGGATATTTACTAAGTACAGATAATTTTTGTTGAGTTAAAAGCTTTTCTAGAAATTGAACTTGAAGTGGTGCTGACAGAGAGAGAGAGAGAGAGAGAGAGAGAGAGAGAGAGAGAGAGAGAGAGAGAGAGAGTCGTACCATTGCAAACGCCTTCCACAAGTATACGAGTTTTGGATAACGGTCGAGTCATTGTGATTTTACGAGTCTGGCGAGAACGGGCTTACGAGAACATTGACACGAGCGAGTGGTGTGTTCGTGTGTTCGTGTGTGTGTGTGTGTGTGTGTGTGTGTGTGTGTGTGTGTGTGGGAGGGAAGTTTCGTGAAGTGATTTTTTTTCCTGTGTGTTTGTCTCCTTTCTCTTTATTCTGTCTTTCTTGTTTACTTTCTTTTTACTTCCCTGCCTTTTTTGAGTTTCTTGTCTTCATTTGTTTTTTTCGCTTATTTTTCTTTAATATTTTTTTTGTTTTCTTGATGTTTAAGAAGTTTGGGTTTCTGTTTTTCTTCTCTCTCTCTCTCTCTCTCTCTCTCTCTCTCTCTCTCTCTCTCTCTCTCTCTCTCTCTCTCTCTCTCTCTCTCTCTCTCTCTCTCTCTCTCTCTCTCTCTCTTCATCAACACCCTTTGATCAACTCGTATGACGAATTGCAATTAAAACGAACAATTGCTCGGGGAAATTCACAAAGCTTGCCTCGTTTCTTCCTTTCCTCCTTCCCTCCTTGCAAGCATCTTTTGTTGGCCTCCCTCTAATCCTTTTCCTCCTCCTCCTCCTCCTCCTCCTCCTCCTCCTCCTCCTCCTCCTCCTCCTCCTCCTCCTCCTCCTCCTCTTCCTCCTCCATTTCTCATCCTTCACCGCAGTCTCCTCTCCTCCTCCTCCTCTTCTTTATCTCACCACCAGAGGGCCTAAAAAATTAATTATCACGATGTAGGTTAATTATTTCAGGTGGAGTGGTCTAAAAGGCTTAATTAACGTCTGTATTTGGGCCTGTAGTGTGTGTTTCCCTTTGTTTTTGTGTCTCCGGGGCTTGCACGTGTGTGTGTGTGTGTGTGTGTGTGTGTGTGTGTGTTGGTAAGTCTAGACAAACAGGCAGTCCTTTTTATACAGTCCGGCTTCGTGTCCGGTGCGAATCCTATTAAACGAAAGAAAGCCACTCAGGCAAAGCAAATCTCGTTGTCGCCTCCTCCTCTTCCTCCTCCTCTTCCTCCTCCTCCTCCTCCTCCACCGCGGTACACTTTGCCTTGCCTCGCCAACACCACACACATACACTCACTTTCCTTCCTCTGCCTCAGTAATGCACTTCTCTCTCTCTCTATGACTTCAATAACACCAAGATTTTCTATAACTTCCTCCTTTATTATCGCTCCACATTTCCCTTTTGCATTCCGTAACAGCGATATTACATTTATATTACGTTTTTTTTTTTTTTTTTTTTCGTTTTTCACACCAGCGTCATATCACTGCACCTTTTCGCCCGCTTCAATAGTGTAGCGGGGCGTTTTCTTGTCTGAGAACCACCCAAAGAGCTTATGAGGTTTTGGGAATGTGGTGAGAGTGGTGGCTGTGGTTGTGGTTGGTGTAGAAAGGCAGATATTGAAGATTCTACCACAAAGGCCCTCAGAAAGCACCACTGCAACGCCACTGAAATACGCTCCGTACCTGTGAATGCCGCTACCACTGAAATGCCGCCACATTCTTGATAAATTAGAGTAAAAACGATGCCAACTTCCTTATCCTTTTTAACTTTCATTCGCTTTGTGGGTTCACGCGAAGAAACTTAAGTAGGGCGGGTGAAAATAAAGACTTTTAAGACCTGTTTTACAATTCCCTCGGATAGTGTTGAGAGGGAAGCGACCACAGCAGTTCATTAGCCATTAGGGAACTTCCTTCCATCTGCTTTGAGTTTCACTTTGAAAACTTTCCTTTGGGACTAAAAATGACCTTTGTTGTATTCCAGAGCAGTGCACCGCCTGTCTCCAACTCTCTCTCTCTCTCTCTCTCTCTCTCTCTCTCTCTCTCTCTCTCTCTCTCTCTCTCTCTCTCTCTCTCTCTCTCTCTCTCTCACGTGCATTTGTGACGTAGATTTTTTTTTTATCCAATCATAGTCGAGAGAACGAGTTTGTGAGCGATTATATTGGAGCATTTTCTTGCCTGTGTTTCTGCTCCTGCTGCTGTTGGTACTGTCCAGTTCTGCTTCTATTACTATTTTTTTTTCCGCTTCCTCTACTGGTACTGCTGATTTCCCTGATCCTGTTGTTGTTGGTGGTGGTTCTGTTATCGACACACATTTAAGGCACGAGATAAAAGTGTAAAAAATAAGGCAGATAAAATAGTCAAGCTGAGCTATTTGCATTCCTTTCTCTGGGTCCTTTTTCCCCTTTTTCGCAACGACCTTAAAGAGAGAGAGAGAGAGAGAGAGAGAGAGAGAGAGAGAGAGAGAGAGAGAGAGAGAGAGAGAGAGAGAGAGAGAGAGAAACTAATGACATCTACGTGCTTCTTTTTCGTTATTTTTTTTCTATTTTTCTTTTTTTTTTCATTCTTTTGTTTGAGAAAGACTTAGTTTCTACCTACACACTTGGTCCACCTTCCGTACTTAACGTCCTTCCGTGTTGCATAGACGTGCGTAAGTTTGCAGATTGCTGTTGTGGTTCGGTCCACTTTTTGTTAAATGGTTAGTGTCTTCCTGGTGTTGTTTGCAAGTTAGATAGTTTCACTTTTTTTTTTTTCTTTTTTCCTCTGTTTATTTTTCCCTTCCATTCCAGTTGACAAGGGTCCGTGTGTGTGTGTGTGTGTGTGTGTGTGTGTGTGTGTGTGTGTGTCCATTCTATCTTTCGTAAATGTGTTGTTGTTTTACGGTACAAGTGGAATTTATTTACGTAGACCAATGTTACTTTCGCTAGCACGTGAGGGTTGTGTGTGTGTGTGTGTGTGTGTGTGTGTGTGTGTGTGTGTGTGTGTGTGTGTGTGTGTGTGTGTGTGTGTGTGTGTGTGTGTGTGTGTGTGTGTGTGTGTGTAGTGCGCTCTGACAAGTGGATGGCGTAAAATAGTGTGGCAGGAGACAAACTGTGTGTGTAAAGCGCTACACACACACACACACACACACACACACACACACACACACACACACACACACACACACACAGAGAGAGAGAGAGAGAGAGAGAGAGAGAGAGAGAGAGAGAGAGAGAGAGAGAGAGAGAGAGAGAGAGAGAGAGAGAGAGAGAGAGATAGAGACTGAGAGCTTTACCTGGGATTCTTTGCCTCGCTGTGGTCGATAATGTTTTGTGTACAAGACGAGATGTGGTTGCAAGGATGAATGAGATGTGCTCGAGAACAACAGCGTCGACAGCAACAAAAATACCACCACCACCACCACCACCACCACCACCACCACCACCATCATCATTAACAACAACAACAACAACAACAAACCAGCGGCATGAACAGAAGTTACGCTATTCCTGTCCTGTATTAGGGCATCTGAATCTGTAAAGAAGGTATTAAGTTTGATTTAATGCTGCAGAGTGTCTTTGATGGGATGAAAGGGAAGGAGAGAGAGAGAGAGAGAGAGAGAGAGAGAGAGAGAGAGAGAGAGAGAGAGAGAGAGAGAGAGAGAGAGAGAGTAAAAATAAGACAGTCGACTCTCTCTCTCTCTCTCTCTCTCTCTCTCTCTCTCTCTCTCTCTCTCTCTCTCTCTCTCTCTCTCTCTGTTGATTGGCTGAATTTGTAACTGACCATACCGTCTATTAGTGGCTAGGTAACTTTTTTTCTATTCTTTCTTTTCCTATTGGTTGAAATTGACCAATTGAATTAATGAACACTGTAGGTCTGTTGTGCTTCCTCCGGTTTCTGTTTCTCGTTTCAAATCACCTGGAATGTTAAACTGAATTTCTCTCTCTCTCTCTCTCTCTCTCTCTCTCTCTCTCTCTCTCTCTCTCTCTCTCTCGTTAAGGTGATTGTTGTGGTCGCGGTTCTGACTTGTTTCGTCTGGACTTTTCTCTCTCAATTTTTCTTTCTCTAACTTCACCTCATCCTCACTGCCATCCACTCTCACTTCGTTTTCGTTGTCTTATTCCTCCTCCGTGCCAGAGAGAGAGAGAGAGAGAGAGAGAGAGAGAGAGAGAGAGAGAGAGAGAGAGAGAGAGAGAGAGAGAGAGAGAATGCGTGTGTGTGTGTGTGTCTGCAAACCTCTCCTTGCTTTCAACTCTCCTCGCAATATGAACGTACCTAAGACTCCAACGCCTCTTCATTCTACGCCTCCTGCCTTTGTCTGGCCAACCTCACCTCTCACCTGAGCCTTAATTATTAGCCCAGGTAGTGGAGGCTCCTAGGCACCTTAAGCTCTCACGGTTCTTCTTCAGGAGCGCCGTGACTGCTCGCTTCATAGGCTTGTTAATGATTTTTTCGTGTTTATTTTGAATTCTTGCGTGGGTTTTTGTTAAGTGTGTGGGTTTAAAGGGTTTTTGTTGCCTTTGTGTGGATTTTAGTTTTCTTTGTGTATGTGTTTTCTTTTTTACTTTGTTGTGTGTATTTTCTTGATTTTTTACGGTTTTCTTCCTTTTTTTTCGTTACTTGTCTGTGGGTTTTCCTTATTGAAGTTTGAATATACCAGTACACTTGTATTGTAAAACTGGTGCCACAGATGTTAAGAGGTGAGTCTGTTTAAAGAAAAAGTTGACTCGTTGTGAGTTTTTACTTGTATTCTTCTATGTCCGTTTGTTCGTTTGTGTGTCTGTTTATATGTACTTGGGCCAAGGAACAATTGATTACATTTTGAAGCGGATCCAGAATTTTTTAAGGGTCCCTGAGGCTTCCCCGCGGCGGTGGTTCACGGGGAATGTTTTTTTTTTTTCACATTTCATTAAGTCTAACAAGAATGGCTGTCACATTTCATTAAAGCTAAGAGGAATGTTTATCGTTCTTTCATACTCTATGGAAACTATCAGATGTGATTAGACATACCTCCAATTTTTGCCACTCTTCACATTGTCATAACACCGAACAAGGATTTTACTCTTATTGCAATTGATAGTGATGTAAATATTCATGTTTTTTCCACCTTGTTATAATATATCCAGTATTTTAAGCGATTTTTTTAGTCCTCACTTAGACTTGCAATTGATAGTGATGTAAATATTCATGTTTTTTCCACCTTGTTATAATATATCCAGTCCTTTAAACGAATTTTTTAGTCCTCACTTAGACAAAACAAAGGAACACACCAAGGAACAACAAGCAACACCAGACTTACAGACCTCACTAAACAGTCAATAAACTACAATAATAAATCAAGAATCCCTACACTAAGTAAAGAAAAGATGACCTCCATTATATCACGTCTTGCTGATCACTGGAGGCGAACACTGAGTGGCGGGAAGAACGTACTTGTGGGGACGAGGGCGGTGAGTGACTAAGCGCTAATCCAGGTATTTACTGAGTGGGGCGGGGATTAGGACACAGGAGGGAGGAGGAGGAGGAGGAGGAGGAAGCCAGAAGGAGGGCGTAGGACATAGGAGGGCAGGGGGAGGCCAGGATTAATGCACGGAATCCCTGGCCTCGGCTATGATGCTTCAATTACAGCTTATCATGGCCATGCATAACCGCTGGCGAAGGAGGGTCGCTTGAGGGCCTTCAGGAGCTTCAGGGGGTGTCTAGGGGATTAGCGCCCAGCTGCTGCCCTCCTCCCCGCTCACCAACTTAAAGCCCCTCCAAAGATCCCAGCCTGGTTTTCTTTTCTATTTCAAAGATGTGTTGTGGAGTGTTTTCGTTCAGTTTCAAAGGTTTCTTGCAGAGTGGCGTAACATTTTTAAAACCCACGACACTTCAAAGGGGTCTTATTTGCTTCAAAGGGGTCTTACTTGTTTTCTTTTGTATTTGAAGTGCCGGAAAGGGTTTTATTTTCTGTTTCAAAGGTGTCTTATGAGGTATTTTGTTTCAGTTCCAAAGGTTTCTTACAGAGTGGTGTAACATTGTTTTAAACCAACGACACTTCAAAAGGACTTGGATTTTTTTTTTTTTTTTAGTGTTTCAAGTGTTCGATTTTTTTTTCTCTCTCTCTCTCTTTCTCGCTATTTCAAAGGTGTCTTATGAGGTATTTTCTTTCAGTTCCAATGGTTTCTTACAGAGTGGCGTAACATTTTTTAAAAACGACGCTTCAAAAGGATATGACTTGGATTCTTTTACGGTTTCAAGCGTTCGAAATGTTTTTTTTTTTCTATTTTAAAGGTGTCTTATCAGATATTTTCTTCCAGTCTTAAAGGTTTCTTAGAGTGGCGTAACATTTTTTTAAGCCCACGACGATTCAAAAGAGTCTTGCTTGGTTTTCTTTTGTATTTCAAGTGGTTGAGATTGGACTGACTTTCTTTTTGATATTCTGATCACTCGAACATTTTCCTAATTCATCTTCGAAACCCTCATGAGAGTTTTCGTGTCAATTTCAATCCCTCCAGATTGTATTTACTGACAGGGATTTCTAAAGCATTCAAGTCCCAGGGGCAGGATTCATTTAGTACCTTCCCTCAGGATGTAAATTGACTTGAGTTGCGTGATCACTCGACGCGTTAACTTCCTTTGAAACAATAAATTCGGTCTTAGCTTGAAAGGTCCGCTAATTGACCAAGCTCCCTTTTAACATCCTGCTTATGTTCAAAGGCTTCTAATTGAGTCAAGTTCCCTTTTAAATCCTACATTCAAAGGCCCTTAATTAACCGTACGTGAACACCTTTCAGTTTTAAAGGTTTCAGGTGATGATGTTTTCTATTCAAACACCCCTGCCTTAATTTTATATACCCTTAATTAATCGTGAGTCTTCTTTCTACATAATTGTTTTCTAGATTAATAATTTCCTAAGATTGATAAGTCACCATGTGCATCTTAACTTGGTATACTTGTTGTCTTTAATGGTATCTATTGCTGATCATATACCTTTCAACAACTAACGTTTGAGAAAAAGAGAGGAAATGTCATTCTCTCTCTCTCTCTCTCTCTCTCTCTCTCTCTCTCTCTCTCTCTCTCTCTCTCTCTCTCTCTCTCTCTCTCTCTCTCTCTCTCTGTCGCACATTTTCACCTCCAAAAGCTCGTAATTTTAACCTTCAGAACCCACAGAGTCTTAATTTTTTACCTCCAGAAAATCCAAAAGGTATTATTTTTCACGTTTCCAAAAAGCGTGTTTCTACTTTCATTCCCACATTCTTTCCTTTCTTAAGATCGACATTTCACTCTCCGGCCATGAACACGTCTTTGAAGTCAGACAGACAGAGAGAGAGAGAGAGAGAGAGAGAGAGAGAGAGAGAGAGAGAGAGAGAGAGAGAGAGAGAGAGAGAGAGAGAGAGAGAGAGAGAGAGAGAGAGAGAGAATTGGTGAACGCTCTTGAGACTTGCTTCTCTCCCTCAACACTTCACAAACAATCAGACAGACAGACAGACACAGAGGTACACACACACACACACACACACACACACACACACACACACACACACACACACACACACACACACACACACACACACACACACACACACACACACACAGACAGACAGACAGACAGACAGACAGACAAACAAAAAGCCCTCTAACCAGACGGACAGACAGTTAAACAGACAGACAACCAGTTGGGAAAAAAACCTTTAGAGGAAGAGAAGAAGGAGGAGGAGGAGGAGGAAGGAGAATATATTGCTTTACCAAATACGGCTGACAGCAATGGTGGTGAAAAAGAGAGCTTGGGGAGAAGGAAGAGGGGAAAAGGGAGAGGGGAGAAAGGGAGAGAGGAGAGGGGGAAGAGAGGCTTGTGTTTCCTATTGAGCCCAGGAATCGTCTTGCCAAATGATGAGAAGGGTTTAAAGTGAGTGAATGAATGAGTGAGAGAGGGAGGGAATCAAGTCAACAAGATCGCGAGTGAGAGAGTGAATAAATAAGAGAGTAATAGAGAGAACGTGTAATGCAGTGCGCTAGTGTGAATGAGTGAGTGAGTGAGTGAGAGATGGGCAGTGATGGTGGAGGGGCTGGAATGTTGCAGGATGGTGTTTGGAATGTTAGCAGGATGAACAGTCAGTGAAAGGGACACATGAGGGTTGGAAACTATTCAAAAATCACCAATGCGTTCCACAAAGAGGATAATGCATGCCACCACCACCACCACCACCACTACTACTACTACTACTACTACTACTACTAATACTACTACCACCACTACCACTTTCACATTCCCACCACCACCGCCACTACCACAAGAACACCTGCCTACCTGAGTTAATTTAATCCAGGTCCTCACAAGGCATCTCAGGTGAACCTCTTCCTGCTTTTCCTCAACAAGAATGCCTTACCTGCCTTAAGGAGAAAAGCAGGTGGACTTTTCTTCCCCACTCACCTTCGTCTTTCTCCTCGCCTCTCTCCTTCTCTCCCTTACTTCACTTGTATTCCTTCGTATTCCTTCGCCTTCCGTCCTCACTTCCCTCCTCTCGTCTTTTCTTGCATTCTCGCCATCAAACTTTTTTTATTCCCTTTTCTGGTCCATCGTTCTTTTCCTCCTTTCCTTTACGCTATTTTTTGTCCTCTCTCTCTCTCTCTCTCTCTCTCTCTCTCTCTCTCTCTCTCTCTCTCTCTCTCTCTCTCTCTCTCTCTCTCTCTCTCTCTCTCTCTCTCTCTCTCTCTCTCTCTCTCTCTCTCACACTTCCTTTATCCTCTAACTGTCTCTTTTCTCCTTTCTCCGTCCCTCTCTCTCTCTCTTTCTCATTCTCTCTCGCTCTCTCTTTCCTCTCCTCTTTGCCTCGTGTGTTTTTATTTCTCTTCTTGACATTATTATTCGCTTGATGTAACACGTAGAATTATTGTTACTACTGCTACTACTACTGCTACTACTACTACTACGACTACTGTTATTGTTGCTGTTGATTGCGTGCGTCTGGGGGAATGAGACGCAATAGTAGTTGTAGTTGTAATCGTAATAGTAGTAGTAGTAGTTGTTGTTGTTGTTATTGTTGATGTTGTTGTTATTGTTGATGTTGTTGATGAGAGTGGTAAGAAGCCATAAGCCAACCTAAGCTGAGGATCTTGTTATCGTTTCCTCCTTTTCTCCCATTTTTTCCCTCCCTCTTTCCTCCCGTTTTACCTCCCCGCTTCTCCTCTTTCGTCAGTCCATCTCTTCTCCCTCTTCCTTTCTCACGTCTCTCCTCCTTCGTTAGTCTATCTCTTCCTTCTCTCCCTCTCTTCGCATCTCTTTTGTCTTCCCATTTTTCCTTCCCTCTTTCCTGCCTTCCTTCATCCTCCTTATCCGTGCGTCTCCCTTTTCTTTCTCTCCCATCTCTCCTCTTTCATCTGTCCGTCTTTCCCTCTTTCTCTCCCTCATCAATCCTTTTCTTTCTCCACTTTCTCTCCCACTTCTCCTCTTTCGTCTGTTCATCTCTCCCTCCTCTCTCTTTTTTCCTCCATCATTTGTCCGTTTCTCTCTACTGTTCCCCTCCCACCACCTCCTCTACTCTCTTTCATCTATTCGTGTCTCTATCCTCTTTCTCTGCAGCCTTCCTCGTCCGCCCGTCCGTCTGTTCGTTCGTCGCCCAGTCCCTTTAACCTTCTTCGTCTTCGTGGGTGGAATTGTTGTATTGTGCAGTGTGAATGCAAGCCTCGCTGCGCCCAAGCTAATTCGATTACTTGTTTGCTCCTGTGCCTATGTAATATTCGTCTTCACAGTGTTTTCCTTTTTTTTCTTTTTTTATTGATTTTCTCTGTTATATGAGTGACCTCGTTTTATTTTTATTTTTTTATTAGAGGGAAAATATCATTCAATTAATCCTCTTATCTTCACTTTTTTTTTTTTTAATTCAAGGACTGATTACTTAAACTTTTTTTTTTAATCTATCGTTTGTTTAATTTTCTTTCTCTTAGTCCTACTTTTTTTTTTTTTTGCCGGTTTTATTTGTTAGGAATATTTACTGTTGTGTTTCTTTAACCCTTTCACTGCTACACGGAGTAATTAGCAGCACCAGAAGCAATGCGTGAAGTCTTTATAAACATCTACAGGAAAGTTAGCGATGAAAAAAGGATACATTTTGCAATTTCTTCCCAGTTCAGAGATTGGATGTGGCTGTAGAACAAGTAAAGATGTCTCAGAGTGACTGGTAATTAAGGAAAGGTATATCAAGTGGCAGTCATATATATATTTAATTTGTAAGGTATTGTCTTCTACTTATGTTAGGTTACGGTGTTTTTATCTTGCAATGTATTTTCTACAGTTGACATCGAGGCTCAAACTGTGTCACGCTGTGTTAGGTTAAGTTGTTACGTGAGATTAAATTAGAATGGGAAGCAATAACAAGCAAAATTTACACATCAGAAAAAAAAACGAGGAAAAAATCTTGCTTCAACTACCTCTCGTCCTCGTCCTCCTCTTCCTTCTCCTCGTCCTCCTCCTCCTCCTCCTCCTCCTCCTCCTCCTCCTCGTCGTCGTCGTCGTCGTCCTCCTCGTTCTATTTCTGGGTAAAGAGGTGATTGGCACAAATTATTCCCCGACACAAAGTTATGTTATTAATGAAAAAAGTCCCGTCAGCTGCGATATTATTGGTAGGACGGAGATGAGAGAGAGAGAGAGAGAGAGAGAGAGAGAGAGAGAGAGAGAGAGAGAGAGAGAGAGAGAGAGAGAGAGAGAACTATAAACGGATTAATTAATATGCTTTCACACCCATTTGCAAAGGACAGGTGAGTTTTCATGGCCTTCTCTCCCATTTTTTCCCCCTCCCTTCCTCTTTACCTGTGACTGGCAAAGGTGCGTCAATTAACTTTGCTTTTTAATGTTGCTGTTGATACACGTGAGGCAAATTATGGGGTTGCAATGATATCACCGGTAATTTAGTGGTGTTTGAATATTTATTGACCAAGTTGATGTGTGGTGATGATTTGTGTGGCCTGATTAAAGGGAATGTGTGTGTGTGTGTGTGTGTGTGTGTGTGTGTGTGTTGATGAAGAGGTATATTTATATGATGTTTTAATTGTTTATTTCTTCAAGTTTTCTTCATATAGGAAAAGGGTTATTAATCTGACACACCTTAGCACTTAGCACTAATTACTCCTACCCTCCCCCACCTTACCTGGAGGAGCTATGGGGGGAATCAGGGGGGTGTCATCCTTCACCTGCGCAGCCTCGACCCTCGCGCCGCCAATAACACGCTGCGCTCTTTTAATTTTGCGTCGCATCGTTAATCTTGGCCAAGTGGGTGAAAGGCTGCCCGTCCACTCTGGCAGGGCGAGAGAGAGAGAGAGAGAGAGAGAGAGAGAGAGAGAGAGAGAGAGAGAGAGAGAGAGAGAGAGAGAGAGAATTTTTTTTTGCCGTCATGTTTTTTTTCCGTCTCTCTCTCTTTCTCTCTCTCTCTCTCTCTCTCTCTCTCTCTCTCTCTCTCTCTCTCTCTCTCTCTCTCTCTC
>NC_087176.1:9122500-9145000 GCF_035594125.1 Scylla paramamosain
TGGATACATGCAAAGTAGTGAGAGAGAGAGAGAGAGAGAGAGAGAGAGAGAGAGAGAGAGAGAGAGAGAGAGAGAGAGAGAGAGCATATCACAAATCATTGACCAAATCCCACTTACTTTCTTAGGCAAATCCACTTTCAATTTTCCTTTGCCTTTACTTTAGTTCTCTCCTTCCCTCCTTCCCTCCCTCCCTCCCTCTTCTTCCTTTCCTCCTTCCCTCTCCTTCCTTTCCTCTAGCTTCCCCTCCCTGGCAGACTATAATTTATCCTTTATACCTCAAACGACAGTCTCCTTCCCTCCATACATTCCTTACCTCCTCCTCCTCCTCCTCCTCCTCCTCCTCCTCCTCCTCCTCCTCCTCCTCCTCCTCCTCCTCCTCTTCCTCCTTCTGGCGCTTCTGCCTCAGCTTCTTCCTTTGCTGTCGTATCCTTGTGCTGCTCCTCCTCCTCCTCCTCCTCCTTATTCCTGTCTCTTCTTCCTCCTCTTCTCCATCCTCCGCCTCCTCTTTCTCATCCACCTCCTCTTCCTCCTCCACCTCCTCCTGCTGTTTCTTGTTTAGTTTGTCTTCCCACTCCTCTTCTTCTCTTTCTCTTCTCTATCTTTATCATTACCTAGTCTTCATTCTCCCCTATCTCCTCCTCCTCCTCCTCCTCCTCCTCCTCCTCCTCCTCCTCTTCTTCCTCCTCCTCCTCCTCCTGCTTTTTCTGCTGTAGTTGTCTTCCTACTCTTCTTCGTCATTCATCTGCACTTCCTCTATCATCTCCTCCTCCTCCTCCTCCTCCTCCTCCTCCTCCTCCTCCTCCTCCTCCTCCTCCTCCTCCTCCTTAACCAGTGTGATCTCTCGGGCATATTATCAAGACCTATCCACGCTCACGATAGACCTACTCGCATATCCCTGAGTGTAATTACATTCGATTAGGCCTAATTGTGAAGGACGTTTGTTACTTAGCAGCCTAAATGTGTAACTTTGATGCGAAAATATAATTACTGTGATGCAGCGCTGAAGGGGTTGAGTTACTTGGACTGGTGGTGGTGGTGGTGGTGGTGGTGATGGTGGTGGTGGTGGTGGTGGTGGTGGTGGTCTTACTCTTTTGCTTTTCTTTATGATTTTCTTATTTTTCCTCTTTTTTTCTTGCTGCTACTACTACTACTACTACTACTACTACTACTACTACTACTACTACTACTACTACTACTACTACTACTACTACTACTACTACTACTACCGCGACCACCACCACCACCACCACCACCACCAGAGTACTTCCTCCTACACACATCCAAAAAAAACACGCTCCTCCATCTTCGTTCTCTTCTCCTCCTCTCTCCTTCGCGTGTGTAAACTCCTGAGGCAGAAGAGTCATCGCCGAGGGGGGCATTGCAGTGTGTACGGGGCGCGGAGGAGGAGGAGGAGGAGGAGGAGGAGGAGGAGGAGGAAGAGGAGGAGGAGGAAGAAGAGGAAGAGGAGGAGTGTTGTCTCTTTGTTATTTTCACTGTTTGAATCTGCAGACGACGATTATGGTGAGAGAGAGAGAGAGAGAGAGAGAGAGAGAGAGAGAGAGAGAGAGAGAGAGAGAGAGAGAGAGAGAGAGAGAGAGAGAGAGAAATTTTTTTATTACTTCAGTTAGAAAGAAAAGAAATTCACTTGTACTTGATGATCTAACGAAAGCTTTTCCGTGTCAAATAAAAAAACGAAGAAAAAAGAAAACGAAAGAATTGAAAAGCAAGAAAATTAGCGATTGAAAAAAAAAAATAGCCTAGGAATATTAGCTAGTATGGTTGGTATGAGAGAGAGAGAGAGAGAGAGAGAGAGAGAGAGAGAGAGAGAGAGAGAGAGAGAGAGAGAGAGAGAGAGAGAGAATTAAAAGAATGAAGCAATGCGTAATAAAAACTTTCTCCAGCACACGATTTATCTTTAAGTTTAAGAAGAATAAGAACTCTAAAGTGGGATTAGCATTCATTTAAAGGATACCCCCCTCCTCATCCTCCTCCTCCTCCTCCTCCTCCTCCTCCTCCTCCTCCTCTTCCTCCTCCTCCGCTTTCTGTTCCCTTCCCTTCCCTTGCCTTCCCTCTCTTCCACTTCAGAAACCGCAAAAAATAAAAAATACCGTAAATATCTTCCCAACTAGACACGACCCTCCTCCTCCTCCTCCTCCTCCTCCTCCTCCTCCTCCTCCTCCTCCTCCTCCTCCTCCTCCTCCTCCTTCTCCTCCTCCTCCTTACAAACGCCCACCGGAGAAGTTACGACGAAGTGAAAGGTTAAAAAAAATACAATGGATGTTAACAGCTCCTCTTGCAGACATTGGCTCACACAATTCTCTCATCAGCCCTCTCTCTCTCTCTCTCTCTCTCTCTCTCTCTCTCTCTCTCTCTCTCTCTCTCTCTCTCTCTCTCTCTCTCTCTCTCTCTCTCTCTCTCTCTCTCTCTCTCTCTCTCTCTCGTGTGTGTGTGTGTGTGTGTGTGTGTGTGTGTGTGTGTGTGTGTGTGTGTGTGTGTGTGTGTGTGTGTGTGTGTGTGTGTGTGTGTGTGTGTTTCTGTGTCGTATTTATTTACAAGTTTTGGATGTTGAGTCAGTCGTGAGGTGAGGCAGAGTTATCGTTTATTTATTCTATGCCACTCTCTCTCTCTCTCTCTCTCTCTCTCTCTCTCTCTCTCTCTCTCTCTCTCTCTCTCTCTCTCTCTCTCTCTCTCTCGGTCACAGTTCTCCTTGAATTTTATCATACCAACAATTTACAACTTAGAAAACTTAATAATTTAATAATGCTTCCTTAAACGTACAATCCATTAATTAACTATCACCTGTAAGTTACCTGCGTGTCACCTGAGGCTGTGATTGCTCCCCGGCTCAAGGTAATAAAGAGAGGGCTGAATAATACATGGGCAACTTACCTTCTGTGTAATGTACATGTTTAACTGAGTGTCTTTCAGTGTGGTGCCTAGAGATTAGTGTTAAATATTGTAGCGCTTGAGTCTGAGAGAGAGAATGTCAGGTACTGGGAGTCTTTAGTGTGTGTGTGTGTGTGTGTGTGTGTGTGTGTGTGTGTGTGTGTGTGTGTGTGTGTGTTTCGGTTTGGTTTATGTAAGCGAGGGAGTGTCTATCGGGTATTGGGTGTTTTGTGTGCGTGTGTGTGTTTGTGAGAGAGAGAGAGAGAGAGAGAGAGAGAGAGAGAGAGAGAGAGAGAGAGAGAGAGAGAGAGAGAGAGAGAGAGAGAGAGAGAGAGAGGTGATAGGAAAAAAGCACAAAGAAGAATCAAACAGTAAGGAGGAAGGAAAGGAGGAGAAGGAGGAGGTGAAAGTACACACAAAAGCGAACGAGAGAGAGAAAGAGAGAGGGGGAGGGAGAGGAGGAAAGAATAGAGGGACGGAGATGCGGTGACCTCCTCTTTCTCCCTTTCTCTCTCCCTCTGTCTTTCTTTCTCTTGGTATCGGAAAAAAACTCAGAGGTGTTACTGACGGAGGAGGTACCGACGGGGCGGCTAGGAAGGACTGCTGTTTTCGATCTTTACTCTCCCTCATCTCTCTTTAAAGTCAGCCTGCGTCACTTGTTTTCCATTCCAGGTACCCCCAAAAAACCGTAGCCCAGTGCGCGAGTGGTTCCAGAGGTGTGTTGTCACGGGTATGTGGTATGGGAGGTCATGAGTGTTGGCAGTACTGGTGCTTGCTGAGTCTTGGGAAGTGGTGTCGTATTTAACAGGTGAAGTGAAGTGATTAATCCTTTTCACTCGTATTTATCTTTCCTTAATCACTAACCACTCTGACATCTTTATTCTTGTTGTACAGCCACCTCGAAACACGATATCACCTAGAAATTCCAAAGCCTTTCCTCCTAACCCGTTTTCTTTCTTGTAACGCTTGTAAAGATTTTAATTCACTGTGCTTAGCGGCGTGAATTGTTTCATATGGCAAGGAAAGAGTCAAAGAAATTCTTGCATGGCCCGGCGACAACAACAGTCACATGGCACCGAAATAAACAATTGCATAAAACTACTAGCAACGGTAAAATGAGATACACAAACAGCTAGGCAGACAGACAGACAGGCAGACAAATTCACACACAGACAGACAGACAGAGATGCAGTGTAGCTAATCTTCCCTTTAAGATTTCCTGCACTGGGCGAGAATTTTCATGGGTACACGCTTCTCGGCTTCAAATTTCCTGGTAACCTGAGCGTGGCGGGAACAAAAAGCCACTCAATATGACTTGAAGAGTGTACGTCTCTGGATCACCAAAGCAATAACACCTACTCATTCTTGAAGGAGAGGAAAAGGTTGTGGATATAACTCACCCTTCTTTGTTATTTTCCCGTATCCTACTCTGAAGATTTAAGACTAGAAGGAATTTTACCACTTCACATTCTTAATACCCCCTGAATATTGTGTACGTAAACTTACCCCAGACACTTCTCAATCTTTACAAAAGGGTGTGTTTCTAGTGAGTAACATGTCCTCTTTTTTTTTCCTTCAGCAAACAGAGAAAGGAAATAGACCAACAGCTATAAAACAAAGCCCAGTAAAAATACCTGCCCAACCCATTCCCTAAAAATAAAAGGCAAAATAAAAGTGTCTCCCCTTAAAAATATCAGGGTGAGAGAAATATGAGGAGGAGTACAATTTTCCTAGACATCCTGAGACTCATAGCTTGAAGGAGTATAAGGAGTAAAGATATCGAGTAAAAGCGATCGTGTGCTGCTGGAAGGAACAGGGCCAAGGTGTCTCCCTATTGAAGTCTTGCAGTACGAGTAACTATGAGAGTGAATCGAGTCCCATGTCTTAAGTCCGCGTGATGGAGCGAAGTGTTAAGTTCAGGCATTGAATTCAGACTGATTAATTGAGTAAGTGAATGAGTAGGTGAGATATTTTAACTCAGCGCAGCACCGAGGTCGCAAAGTCGAGGCAAGTGGCAAGGTGCAGAAGAGCAGCAGATATGAAAAATAACTTAAGGAAACAACAAGGAAACATTTCTGTAAACTTTGAGGACTTAAAAGAGGCTGAGAAAGAATGGAAGTTTTAGAGAGAGAGAGAGAGAGAGAGAGAGAGAGAGAGAGAGAGAGAGAGAGAGAGAGAGAGAGAGAGAGAGAGAGAGAGAGAGAGAGGTTTACAATACACTCAAGGAGAGGAGGAGGAGGGGGGACTAACCTGAATAATGCATTACCTCTTGGCGCCTACTCTTGTTTAACTTGTAACAGGCTTCTGAGAGGGTTGTTCAGCAGTTAGTTAAGTAGTTAGAGGGGAAGACAAACACCAGGGTCTTAAGAGTGTGAGGGGAAACAAGGGGAAAGAGGGAGAGGGGAGAGGGAAAGGGTACAAGGGAAGGGAGTGGAAGAAAACGAATAGAAAATGGAGTTTGGTGTGAATTTTGCCTCTTTTTCTAATTTTACCTGTTTAACTAAGCCTCCCCTGGATTGTTTTTCCTTCGAGTTTGATTGACTTCAGGGTTTTTTTGTTTGATCTTTTCTTTTCTTTTTTTCTTTGTCACTTAATTGTCCTGTGTCATTCGTTTTTGTTGTGTTTCTTAGTTGTCTATTTTCTTTTCTTTTCTTTACTTTCTTTACTTGTTCTCATTTCCATCTCTTTTGTTGTGTGTTTTTTTTTTTTTTGTTCCTCTGTTAATTAGTGTTTCCTGTTTTTTTCTTTTAATTGTCTTTTGTTTCATTAATTTTTCCTTCTTCGTCTCTTAGTTCTTTTTGTTTTATTTTATTTCCTTGTTATTTACATCTATTTGTTTCCCGTTTCTTTTATTTGGCGTCAATTATCCTAAGTGTCATTAACCTCCCCATTTTTTATCTCTTAATCGTTAACATTTACATTTATTTTTCATTTACATTCAGTTCTTATTTTCAGCTTTGTTTTTCCTTCGTTCACAGGTGTCAGAGTTTCCTGTTAGTTTGGTAGTTTTCTTGTTCTCCATTGTTTGCCATCGTTTGCTCACCTGTCTGTTATCTTGCTCCCTCACGGCCTATTATTTCACCTGCCTTGTTCACTTCTCTCACCTTGTTTTTTCTCCCATAGAGGTGTCTGTCTCTTTTTTTCCTGGAAGTGTCTCTTTTTTCGCTAGTTGATGCAGTTTTTGTCGCCTTGCAAGAGAGGGAGTGACGGAAACGAAAAATGTCCTCTGCCTGTTTTGTTTTGTTTGAAATAGAAAAGGAGAAGGGGAAAAAGTGAACTTGGTGTTACTCTCGTGGAAGTCCTAAAGTTTTTTTTATTAAGTTTTATTGTGAGAGAACGCGAGGTGAGTCAAGTAGAAGTGTTTTTTTATTTTATTTTTTTCATTTCAAGATGTTGCGAACACAGACTGCGCACCAATTTTACAGAGAAAAGTACCAGTGGGGGAAAAAAAATGTCTATAAAAATGTATCACGGAAGGAACTGAAAGCAAGAGAGTCTAAGAAAGTCAAGAGAATGCATTCATATTTTCCCTCATCCAAATCTTAAAAGAATATGAATATAAAAGAAACCCTTTTTTATTGTTTGAAGCTGAAGATACTGTGAACCGATAAAAAAGAAAATAAATAAAATAAAATAGTTTTCTTTGAGGTGGAAGAAAACGGGAAGCTGGTAACACGACAGAAAATGTTGACGAAAACAGTCTTTCCCCAACAAAAAAAAAGGAAAACTATTCTTGATTCCTTTGGTGGTACTTTTTTTTATTCGGGAACCAGCAGTGCCTTAAGGGAGAGGCAAGGGAGGGAGCAGATTTAGAGGAAAAAGGAAGAGAGAGAGAGAGAGAGAGAGAGAGAGAGAGAGAGAGAGAGAGAGAGAGAGAGAGAGAGAGAGAGAGAGAGAGAGAAAGGAAAGAATGAGGAAAAAGAGAAAGTGACAGTGATTATTTAGGTCTTAACTTGTACCAAACAAGGTGAAGAGGGAAGGAGAGAGAGGAAAGAGAGAGAGAGTGGAACAACAGTGGAGGAAAGAGTGAAGAAACGGAGAAAAGATGAAGGCAGAAGGGGAAGGGAAAGATTAATAAAAATAAGAAATTGACAAAAGAACAGAGAGAGAGAGAGAGAGAGAGAGAGAGAGAGAGAGAGAGAGAGAGAGAGAGAGAGAGAGAGAGAGAGAGAGAGAGAGAGAGAGAGAGAGAGAGAGAGAGAGAGAGAGAGAGAGAGAGATATCCAGGCAAAGCTATTAAGTACATTTACCCAGTGTTCATTTCAAATATTTTTTTAGGCTCTTTTTTTTCAAGGCCTAAACATAAATCATCTTGGATTAAACTTCTTACATGTGCCGTGCTGTTGTGTGTGTGTGTGTGTGTGTGTGTGTGTGTGTGTGTGTGTGTGTGTGTGTGTGTGTGTGTGTGTGGAGATTGATAGGTGCTCGCGGGCCGTGTTTGCAATGCCTAACTTCAATCCCTCACCTTGACTCGTTAGCATTCACAGTGAGGGCTGAAGGAGCACGGCAGGGGGGGGGGGATGGGGGGATGGTTGAAGTTTACGTCACCTTCAAACTTCCTTCCCGCTTGATGCAAAACAGCTTGTCAAATACATTCCAATATGGCAGATATATTTGCCTTAATTTCAGCTTCATTTCACTCGTGTTTACCTGATTTTTTTTTTTTTTACCTTATTTTGCATTAGGTGTGATTTCATTTTTATATCTATTTCCCATAACGCAATTTTATTTTATATATAAGAGGCGACTCGGTGAATAAATCAGTATCCAAGAATTATAACAAAAAATAAATAAGATATATATTTCATTTTTAGCTTGTCACTGATGTAATTATATTGACTTTCTTCTTTAGTTTCATTGAGTCACATTTATTTTAATCTTATCTCTTGTTTTCTATACCTTATCTTACTTTGTTGAATTATCCCATGCTTATTTGTAATCCACGTTGTTATTACTTGCAATATCTTCCTTTCACTTTTGTTGCTATTCCTTATTAAATTATTGCAAACTTAACATAATTTCCATTGTTTTATATATCCTTCCTTCTTTATGTAACTTACTCACGTCTATCTATTAATCTATACTCTTTTACCACCTGTTTGTCCTTAACTTACGTTCCTTTGTATCTTTAAATCCTTATGTATTACTTCTCCCTTATTTTCCTTTACTTTCCACCGCTGCATCACGTGTTTGTGCCTCTCCACTTAATTGCAGGTCTAATAGTAGCCGTGATTAGGGTGCGGACGTCGTTACTGCGGGAAATTGTGTTCCATCTTGGCGATAAACAGATTTAGCGATTAGAACGACCACACTGTCACTGCGGAAAAACAAACACGGTAAATGGCCGCTCTTCTATATCGCTCTCCCATATACTGCCACACCGCCCATCACGGCCCATCCCTACTCTCTCTCTCTCTCTCTCTCTCTCTCTCTCTCTCTCTCTCTCTCTCTCTCTCTGTCTCTGTCTCTGTCCTGACACCTATTTACACATATCTCATTTTGTCACATTTTTAGCGTCGCTTTTGCACGGTGTTTATGATTTACAACTTTACATGCTGTCAAATATATATAGTGTGTGTGTGTGTGTTTGTGTGTGTGTGTGTGTATGTGTGTGTGTGTGTGCTCTGGCTTTTATTTGTTTATCATATCACGGGTGCATTGACTTTTTTTTCATTGTTTATTCGTGTAAATTGCAATGCGAGGCACGTCAATCTTCGCAGCGGTCATTAATCTTTCAGGGCGCTGATTGTCTCTGGTTTGGACGAACTGCCAGGCTATTTTTTCATATGTGTGTTCCAGTGTTATGTCTGTTTCCCAGTGTTTTTCCGTGTCCAGGTGTTCATTCATCACCAGGTGTAATCTTTTCGTATTTTTTTCGTTTTTTTTTTTTTTTTTTTGTGTGTGTGTTTTGGGTAAATGTGCAACTCGTTTAAATGTCCTTTTTTTGTTTGTTTATGGTTTAGATTTTTGTGTTTACCTTTTTTCTAGTCGTTGATTTATGACTCCCAGGGTTCACGTGTCTAGAGGTACAATAACATCGTCCAATTTCTACGTGTTGCTTAGATTTTTCCATATTTAACAAAGCCACAATTTTTTTATTTATATGTATGATTTAAATTTTCCGTCCGCTTACCTATGTTCAGGTGTCCATATATCATCCGTAACGTTTTACCATTAGTGTCAGTGCAGTTTCGTTTTTTTTTTCTACGTGTTGTTTGAATGCTTAGCTGTATAAATTACCACCAGCACATCTACTTTCCCACATAGGATTTATATTTTGTGTTTTGTTTACCTTCATCCACGTGTCCATTCATCAGCACATCGCCTCCTTGTACCTGTAATAATTTAATCTTTTTTATGGGACGCGTAGAAGCATAATTAGTTTGCGTATTATCAGTGACGTGCTTTTGTTTACCTGCGCTTCAAATTTATGGCATTTTCCCCTTTCTCGGGTTTGCATCCATCACCTTAAGCGTCTCTGATCCTACGGTTGTGATCCTCTCGACTTTTTCTTCGTGTAAGTTAAAGGTGGGACTTTATTTTATTACCACTGATAAGATTATTTGGGAATGTTTTAAGTTATCTGTGTTTTTCTTTGTTTGTGTGTAAATCATAGTCTTTTTTTTTATTTATTTATTTATTTATTTTTATTTATTTATTTATTTATTTATTTATTTTTTTTACGTGTTAATGAAATATGTGGCTTAATTTTATTGCCACTGAAAGAATTATTTACGCATTCTTTAAGTTTATCTATGGCTTTCTTTGTTCGTGTGTAAATCTTAGTTTTTTTTTCGTCTTTTTTTTGTACGTATAAATGAAATGCGTGGCTTGATTTTATTGCCACACACACACACACACACACAAAAAAAAAAAAAACGCATTCTTTAAGTTTACCTATGTCTTTCTTTGTTCATGTGTAATTTTTTTCTTTTTTTTTTTAGTCTTTTTATACGTATGAATAAAGCACATGACTTGATTTTATTGCCACTAAAATGATTATCTACGTACGGCTTAAGTCTGCCCATGTTTTCCTTTGCCCACGCGTGTGTTGATAACATTTAGAATTTCCACAACTTGAAGTGCGTCCGTATTCCGTGCTTGAATGCGTCGCTTTAAAATGTCAGTGTTCCCATTTTCTTTCTCGCAAATGCTTCAGTACTCCACTCCTTTGTCCAGCAGTCCATCAATCAACAGGGGGTAATCCTCAATCTTTTCTACACGTTATTTTGAATGCGTTACTCGTTTAAATATTGTCAGGTGAGGATTTAACAGTAATTACCTTTACACTGACTGACTGGCTGACTGACTGGTCGACTGACCGACTGAGTGACAGAGGTTTGGTTGGTGTGGTGTGCGACGACTGGCACTTTGGTTTGGGCGCTCACAATTTTGATATCACGAGGCCAAAGTGTTTTCAGCTTTATATATGCTCGCAATAACACGGCTTTACCATTTAGTACTGCAGTGAAATCGTAGATATTTAGCCGTTAATAGTTAAATAAATACATAGAACACACACACACACACACACACACACACACACACACACACACACACACACACACACACACAGATTGGTATCATAAAAACAGTGCAAATCTTTCCAAAACATCCGGTTTAATACGTTTCCTACTCATATCATTACGCAGATTCCGATCAAAATCAACATTCCTATGGCAACAAATTTTTATTCACTCACAAAAAGACAGAATAAACAGTTTGACTTATCTTTACCGCTCCTTTAATTGAATCTAGGTACATTTAATTATTATTTTTTTCTTATCTTTTATATTTCAACTTGTGCCCACTTTTATTCTATTTTATCTGTTTATATTTTATTTTTTCTCCTCGTTTTCCTCCTGCGCACTTAGTTAGTCATTCTTTATTCCTCATTCATTATACCATTTACTATTATTTTTTCCTCTTTTACCTCCTGCACACATTTTCTATCTCACTCCTTAGTTCTTTACATCACTCATCCGTCATTCACCATCCCTTATACTCTTAAATCTTCTATAAACACGCGAATTAAACTCAACACACTTCATGAATACGACAAACACCACTTCCAAGTTCAATAATCATCCCATCTTCGCCTGGTCCCCATTTAAACGTTTTTAATTCCAGCCAGCCACTGTGCCTCTCCTCTTTAATAGCATATAAATCCATCACTCAGCCTCGCCTAATCCCTTACTTTAATCCCGAGTCGCTGCCGTGAATCCTGCCGACCCCTGCTGGCTCTAATGTATTTCCCCGAGAGCCAGATCCCCCAGCTTGAGCGAGACAAGTTGAGGATTTAGGAAAATATATCTGTTATTCTCCTTTATTCCTCCTGCTCCAAAACCTCCACGTGTCTGTGTGTGTGTGTGTGTGTGTGTGTGTTTTATGTCATTATATTTTCACAACAATGTCCAGTTTCTGCTATGATGGGAGAGAGAGAGAGAGAGAGAGAGAGAGAGAGAGAGAGAGAGAGAGAGAGAATAGACATGTTATTTAATTCGCAAAATCGAAGCATCTGATTTGAAATAAATGAAGAGCGACAAGTCTCAATTCTCTCTCTCTCTCTCTCTCTCTCTCTCTCTCTCTCTCTCTCTCTCTCTCTCTCTCTCTCTCTCTCTCTCTCTCTCTCTCTCTCTCTCTCTCTCTCTCTCCCTCCCCTTAAAGTCACAACGCTATTCTTTTCTTGGCGCTCAATTACACCTTTTGGCACCATTATCAACTTGGAGGAGGAAGAGGAGGAGGAGGAAGAAAAGGAGGAGGAGGAGGAGGAGGAGGAGTAGGGGGAGGGGGGAAAGTGTGCCCAAAAGGAAGATTGGAAGCAATATATTCGGCGAAAGTTGTCATGAAGTTTCCGGCCGACCGAGCACAGATCAAGACGTAGCCTGTGTCAGAGAGAGAGAGAGAGAGAGAGAGAGAGAGAGAGAGAGAGAGAGAGAGAGAGGCGGGAAGATAATAACAAGTACATGGAGATAGATAGCAAAGAATTGTAAAACGTAAAATATTCACTGCGAAAAAAATGAATAATGTAAGAGAGAGAGAGAGAGAGAGAGAGAGAGAGAGAGAGAGAGAGAGAGAGAGACTTTGTTCGTTTTAAGACTACTTTTATTGTTTTCCTTCAGTCAACAACAACTCTCTCTCTCTCTCTCTCTCTCTCTCTCTCTCTCTCTCTCTCTCTCTCTCTCTCTCTCTCTCTCTCTCTCTCTCTCTCTCTCTCTCTCTCTCTCTCTCTCTCTCTCTCTCTTAAACTGTCAATCGGGTGGAAACATCAATATCACGACCTACCTGTGAGAGAGAGTGAGAGAGGAGGCAGGTGAGGGAGGGAGAGAGGGAAGGAAAAGCTTTATTTAATTGAGGGGGAGGGAGGAAGAAGGAAGAAGAAAGGAGAGAATAGGGGAAGAGGGAGAGAAATAAAAAAATAAACAGGCGGATAGGAAAGTTTGATATGATTGAAGTGGGTTTAGATTTAATTTGGAGAAAAGGAAGAGAAAGAGGAATGGGAGGAGAGAAGAGGAAGAAGAAAGAACCAACAATATTTACAACGAAAAAGGAGAACTGGGAGATAAATAAATAAATGGAGAAGAAACTAGATAAAACTGAAGAGAAATGGAGAGTAAGAGGGAATTTAGTTAAAAGGAAAAGAAGCTGAGAGAGAGAGAGAGAGAGAGAGAGAGAGAGAGAGAGAGAGAGAGAGAGAGAGAGAGAGAGAGAGAGAGAGAGAGAGAGAGAGAGAGTAGGAATGGAGTGAGGGAAGGTATGAAAAATAGAAAATGAAGAGGAGGAGGAGGAGAAGAAGAAGGAATAGGAGGAGGAGGAGGAGGAGGAGGAGGAGGAGGAGGAATATCACAAGACCGTATCTAACTTGACCTCAAATGAAACATGACCTCTGACGTAACTGTACCAGACATGTGACCTTCTGACCTGTGTGTGTGTGTGTGTGTGTGTGTGTGTGTGTGTGTGTGTGTGTATAACTCGCTTCATCTTTCTTAATATTCTGAACCTTTTGCGTCCAAGAGTAATTGTGTAAGGAGAATGAAGAGAAGGAGGAGGAGGAGGAGGAGGAGGAGGAGGAGGAGAAAAAAAAATAGGACCTCCATTAGTGGCGATTTTAATCATTACTGATGAAACTGATGAAGGAAAACATAATGAGAGGAGGAAGAAGAGAATTGAACGGGAGAGGAGGGGAGGGGGAGGTGGAGAGGAAAGAGAATGATATTAGTCTAAGGATATTTTCATAGGAAATACTCTTCACTTAATGTGTTTAAGCAACATTTTTACGTTATATTTTCCTTACTTATAAATTTTTGTGATAGTTAATGAAATGAGAGCAGTGAATGAGAGATTATTATTATTGTTATTATTATTATTGTTATTATTATTATTATTATTATTATTATTATTGTTATTATTATTATTATTATTATTATTATTTTCATCATCATCAGCATATGTAGTAGTAGGATGTGGCAGTGAAAAGGAAAATTGACACTAAAAAAATCATTACAAAACACATAACTCATAAATTTGTTAATGCAAGGAATACAAAGATAATTATATAAAAAAAAAATGTACCTTCTTACCGTAATGAATAAAATATAAGAACACGAAACTGAATAAATTGTGAAGGAGGAAAATAATTAATAATTCTCTAAACAAAGGAGAAAAACTGAAGCCAGACAAAAAGTCAATATTTTGCACTATTTTGTAATTTTGATCTCATTGCCACAAACCAGTAAGCAGGAGAGAGAGAGAGAGAGAGAGAGAGAGAGAGAGAGAGAGAGAGAGAGAGAGAGAGAGAGAGAGAGAGAGAGAGAGACAGAAATAGCGATCGAATGAATAAAAAGAAGAAAAAAGAGGTAAAAATGAAGGAAATATAAAGCAGGACTCTCTCTCTCTCTCTCTCTCTCTCTCTCTCTCTCTCTCTCTCTCTCTCTCTCTCTCTCTCTCTCTCTCTCTCTCTCTCTCTCTCCCCTCCCCTATTATACCTGATACTGCTTGTTCTTCCCTTGTCTTCCTTTGTGTTCCCACCATTCTGTATGCATTTTTATAGCGTTTTCCCTTCGCCGGGGAAAGAAGGAGAGTAAGAGGTACAGTTATCGAGTTTCCGTCCATAACTCGCGCGACCAAGAGAAGAAATTACATATTCATTGGTTCCTTAATGAAGAAAATGGAAAGTGTGTGAAAATGTAAAGAAAACGAGGGTGTTTATAGAAATTGACATGTATAAATGGGAGACTTTACTATTATCATTATCGTTGTGTATGTTGTTGTTGTTGTTATCATCATATTGTGCAACTTCTCCTCCTCCTCCTCCTCCTCCTTCTCCTCCTCCTCCTCCTCCTCCTCCTCCTCCTCTTCCAACTCAAAACAACCCTCCCTTTTCTTCCTCTCTTCCTTTTCCTAGACAAATTCCTTTTCTTGTCAAATTTAGGAAGTGCGCTTGGGTTCCCGAAAGGCGGGGAAGGGGAGGGAAAGAGAGGTGAGAAGGAATGGGAAGAGGGAGAAAAGAAGGGGGAAAGAGGAGGAAAATTAGGTGTTATTTCTGCCAAATTCTGACTCTTCTCTGCCCTCACCATCATCACGACGGCCTTCCTCTTCTTCCTTCCCCTCCTCCTCTTCCTCCGCTTCCTCTTTCTCCTCCTATAATCTTAGTGAAAACGGGGAAATGTTACAGAAGGAAGGGAGATGAATGGGAAATATAGACATCTTAGTAAAAAGTGGGAAAATATTACAGAAAGAAAGCAGAAATGGAAGAAAATGGAAGAATATTAGTTAGGGAGACGTTAAAAAGTATTGGAAGGAAAGACAAAATATATAAAAGGGAATGAGAGAAAAGAAGGGAAGGAAGTGAGAAAATATGCAATAAAGGGGAGAAAAAGGGAGATATATTAGAGAAGGAAGGGAGGAATAGAAGAAATAGAAACGTAACAGTTAAAAGAGACAAGAGTTAAAGAAAGTGGCTCAAGAAAAGGAGGAAATATATATAGACAACTGAGAGAAAACGAAAGAAGAAGAAAATGACAGAATATATAAAAGGAAAAGTATAAAAGAAAGTACAAATGTAAAAAGAAACTCATAATAAGAAAGAGAAGAAATGCGAGAATATCAGTGAAAGAGAAGCATTAGAAAAAGAAAACTACAGAATATATGATAAATTTGAAAAGAGAGAAATAATGGAGAATAAAGAAGGAAATGAGAGGAAGATATATAGAAGCATCAGTTGGACGGAAACAAGAAGAAAAGACGAAACACATAAAAAAAAAATGAAAGAAATTAGAGAAAACAAATCACAGAAACACACAAGAAATAAAAACGAAAAAAAAAACAAGGAAACAAATGAATAAAAAAAAAATGAATAATTACACATTTTCACCATCATTTATCCTCCCAGAAATCACTCTTATCTCTCACTGCCATTCACCATTCACTCCATCACCCTCACTCACCATTCACCCCTCATCACCCGCAGCCCCCACACACATTGCACCCCATCACCCCCCACTAAGCAGGGATGGGAATAGACTTAAGCAATATTGTGTGATTTACAAGAATGCTTTCCTTAGAATACCCGACCATTACGTCTAACAATAGGTGAGGCAGAGCTGTGAATGCCTCGCCCTTCACCTCCATTACCCTCTCTGTGAAGGCGCCAAGGGATCTATGTGTGTGTGTGTGTGTGTGTGTGTGTGTGTGTGTGTGTGTGGTGGGGGTAGTAGTAGTAGTAGTAGTAGTAGTAGTAGTAGTAGTAGTAGTAGTAGTTGTTGTTGTTGTTGTTGTTGTTGTTGTTGTTGTTGTTGTGTTGTTGGTAGTAGTAGTGGTAGTAGTGGTGGTGGTGGTGGTGGTGGTGGTGGTGGTGGGAACATAGGCAGCATAACAATATACTCTAACAGGAATGTAAGCTGAAAATAATGACATGATATCCTCTCTCTCTCTCTCTCTCTCTCTCTCTCTCTCTCTCTCTCTCTCTCTCTCTCTCTCTCTCTCTCTCTCTCTCTCTCTCTCTCTCTCTCTCTCTCTCTCAAACTCTCAATTCTTTTTCACTCTCCGCATTTCACTTCACCTTCCCTTCCCTTCCCTTGCCTTCCCTTCCCTTCCCGTCCCATGTACTCCCCTCTTATGCCTCCCTCTTCCTCTTCCTCCATATATAACACCACCTTTATATTCTCTTCCCCACCATTAGTCGTGAAAAAGCCAAAGATTTACTTCGATAATTCCCCTGGGGTTGTCAACGGGCGTGTCAAACTGCAAGGGGGACAGCTACAGGAGGAGAGGAAGAGGAGGAGGAGTAAGGGAGCAAGTTGAAAGGTGGCGATATATTAGACAGGGCTCTCAGGGGATTTAGTGGTTATAAAACTCCCAAGTCTGGTCCGGTTATGGGTGAAGAGTCCCTGTATATGAAGGGTTGGTAGTAAAACGTGGATGGTCAAGTACGTAGAGTTTTAGGTTAAGCTGTAGAGTTTTTATTTATTTATTTTTAATTTTTTTCCTTTCTTCGGTAACATGTACAGTAATTCATTCTTGTCACTGGTCTGGGTGGGTGATTTTTTTCTTTTTTAGATACGTGGGTGAATTTCGTATATATGTTTCGTACGCTTTTCTTTTCTTTTTTTTTTTTGTGATTCGCGTGATGTGTGCATGGAAGGAAGCAAGTGTGCGAGAAATGCTATTTTTATGTAGATATGTATGCGTTTCATAGTCTTTTTTTGTGTTTGTGTGTTTTTTTTTATGATTGGAATTGTGAATATGGATGTGCATGTAAATTATAGTTTCGTGGATAGGATGTAGAAATATTCGTACATTTTCTGCACATAAACGATGATAAACGTAACCAAATATAACACGCCATTGAACACTGCATAGTCTAAAAATCGCACATAATTTCATATTTTCTTTGAACCCAATAACGAAGGAAATTACTGTACCCCTTGAAGTAGCTGTAAAACAGAGAGAATAACATAACACACCCTTTACTCATATGGGAAGCCTTAAACTTTATAGACACCATGAAGAATTAGGTCAATAGGACAGTGATCGCTAAAAAAAAAAAAAAAAAGAAAAGAAAAAAAAAGGTGAGGGAAGAGTAGACTTATCGCCCATTAATCTATTTTAAGTTCAAAAGTCAGTTATTTATGGCTTGATAATTTATATGTGTATGTACGTATGTATGTAGATCTGGCACTGGGGTGAAGGTTGGGGAGTGGTCATTTTATATACAGACGTGGCACTTAGCGAGAGAGTGGGAGGGTTTTTATGACACTCTTCTCCCTCCTAACCTCTCTCCTCGTCCATCATCCCCTCATACACCCACTTTGCCTCCTTCCCCTTCATTTCTTCCCTCACTTAGTCACTCCTGCTTTTCCTCTTCCCACGTTCCTCTGGTCATATTTCCCCCACTCATATTTCCCCTTCCATCCTTCTTTTGTTCCTTCTCACGTCGTTATTTTCTTGAAAGCATCTCGCGATCTCGTATCTGCAATAATTAATCAGTATTTTATTTCAGTAACCATGTACTCTTTTACCAATTTTAACTTGTCATCTTTCTATCTTTTAATTCCGACCCTTATCTTTTTTATCAGCCTGAGGTCAAAGTTCAAAGAAAAGGAGGGAGGTGGAGGTATTTAAGTGCGCAAGTTTGAGTTAATTAATGATAATAGGAGTGTGGAAGGCATGACCGTGCTCTCATCTCCCTGACTTTAATCTCTCCCTCTCAGATAATCATTTTTTAAGGAGAGAAAAATAACATCTTTTACAGACTGTTCATTGACATCTCAAAAATTCGGCAACATGAACCACTGAGGGGAGTTAATACCAGATTATAACCTTGTATCTTCATTGAAAGCATATACCGGTTACTCGCCCTTCAGAATATACTAAAATACCGTCTTTATTATCAACGCTTTAACTTAATCACTCTATCTCAAGACTTTTATTGGCATTAGAATTGAACTAAGACCAATTTGTATTACCTGTAACTTAAATAATTCTTCTAGCACCCCCGCCCGCCCAAAAATACCTTAATTAATACAACGCGTTTATTTTGTTATACTGTACCGGTTGGCAATATTTTAAAGTCGCATGATGGCCACAGGAGCAGTTAGGTACACATTTCATTTAAATATCCTCACTGGAAATATATACATCATCCGTAGTTAGGCCTTCAAAAAATATCCTCATTAATTTGTGTACATTTTACCAACTTGCACCAAAACTCCATTGTGAGGCCGTCCGATGTGCACCAAAATACAGTGATTACCCAACAATACTCAACTCACACATTTAATCCTCCCACTGCCATAAGCAACAATTCACAGCACCAGAAGCAGCGAATAGAGAATTACAACCATATACAAAAAAGAAGGGGGTTAAAAAAAAAATAGACTTTTGCAATTATTAGTCCGTACAATGTTTGAAGACGGCTGTAGAACAAGAAAAAGGATCCCAAAGTGGTTAGTGATTAAAGAACAAAGTGCTGAAGGTATTTTGACACGCGACCAACACCCAATCCGTAACAAAAGCTTCATAAAACACCACCATTAAAACGAATCAAAACTTGCACTCAGCTCTGTTTTAAGGCCACCTAGTTTGCCCCAGACTACAATGATAATTCGAGGCTCAAATTTAACGGTATTCTAACACACGGCAGCTCCCTCCCTCCCTGCCCCCTTCGCTACCTCCCGTCCCTGCCCACTCCCCTCCCTCCGACTCCCTGCGCCAGCCACCCGTGAAGTCATAAGCCTCGATAAAGAGCTGCTTGATTATCGTCGCTGGGAATCGCCGGTGGAAGTAATTGTGAGCTAATGAATGCCCGTCAGCTCTCAGGTAAATGGCCCAGTAATTAAGGTGTGCAAATTTAGACGACAGGTGAAAATATTGGCATCAGGCATGAAATTAGAAAACGTAAGTGTGCTTTTCTAGGTTAAACTCTTGAAAATATAAAACGAAAACGAAAAAATAAACAGGTTCATCTAAAAACGACAGACTTAAATATACTAAGCAAGATGAACCTCTCTCTCTCTCTCTCTCTCTCTCTCTCTCTCTCTCTCTCTCTCTCTCTCTCTCTCTCTCTCTCTCTCTCTCTCTCTCTCTCTCTTACTCAGTTAATTCCCCCATTTTCTTTTCCCCCTCCCTTACCGCCATTAATCACCAAAGAAAGTGGGAAGTGCATTTTACCTTACAGAAAACGGGATACGTGTTTACACTCCCCTGTGAGATAATCTGGGTCTGAAAAATCCAACTTAATGGGCTTTGTATAATGCTTTGCCTGATTTTCCTCAAAAGGGGAAGGGGATTAATGGAGGGGGAGGAAAGGATGGGAGAGAAAAATGGAGGAAAAAAAGAAAGGGAAGAGAAGACAAGTGTGAAGAGTGATGGGAAGGTGAGGAAGGGGAGAGACAGGTAGAGGAAGGAAGAGGATAGGGGAGAGAGAGAGGGAGAGAGAGAGATGGTGATGAAATAGCATAGGTAAGATCATATTTTTTTCTTATTGATCCTGCCGTGGTAGTTTATTTCCTCTCTCTCTCTCTCTCTCTCTCTCTCTCTCTCTCTCTCTCTCTCTCTCTCTCTCTCTCTCTCTCTCTCTCTCTCTCTCTCTCTCTCTTCCTTCATCATTTCCTCCGTCGTCATAACTCTTACCTTCCTTCATTTTCCCCTTCTTTCTTCTTCCTCTTCTCCTTCTCTTTTCCTTCTCTCCTTCTGTCCTCTCTCTTCCTCTTCTCCTTCTCTCTTCTTCCTCTTCCTCTCTCTCTTCCTCCTCGACAAGAATCCTGAGTTATCGGTTTGTTTGTTATTCTTTGTAACGTTGGTACCTTTTATTATCCTCCTTCCTTCCTCCTTTCTTTCCTTCCTTCCTCCTTTTCTCCCTGGTCTCTCCTTCGGCTTCTTATTCTCTCTCTTTCCTTCCTTTCTTCCTTCCTTCCTTCCTTCCTAATTTTCTGCCTTGCAAGTTTGTCTTTCTATCCGTTTCAAAGATTTATTTATGAGAAATACGTGGAGAGAGAGAGAGAGAGAGAGAGAGAGAGAGAGAGAGAGAGAGAGAGAGAGAGAGAGAGAGAGAGAGCGGTGGTGTTTTGTTTCTCTATTTTTCTTGTTTCCTCCTTTATTTTCCAACTCCTAATTTTGTCATTATGTCTTGTTTACATAAATTGGCAACTCGAGGCTCTTGTTCCTGCCATATAGTGATCAGTGTTTTTGTGAATCTCTCTCTCTCTCTCTCTCTCTCTCTCTCTCTCTCTCTCTCTCTCTCTCTCTCTCTCTCTCTCTCTCTCTCTCTCTCTCTCTCTCTCAATATCTTTCCTCCTCTTTTCCTTTCTCTCCATTCTTTCTCTTCCCTTTTCCTCCATCGTTTCCTCTTTCCTACCATCATCTTTCCCTCCCTCCCTCCCTCCCTCTCTCCCTTCCTCTCCTTCTCTTCCTCCAGACTTTCCTCTCTCCATCAACGTATCATTTACCCCCTTCTCCTCCTCCTTCCTCCCTCCATCCCTCCCTTAATGCATTCTCTCCCACTCCCTTCCTCCCTCAAGGTATGTTTCGCCTCTCCCTCTCTCCCTCCCCTCTCCCTCTGCCTGTAATATCTCCAGGCTTCGTTGTCTCATCGCCTGTGTAATCTGTATAGTGTATATGTTAATTCGGTAAAGTAAGAGAGAGAGAGAGAGAGAGAGAGAGAGAGAGAGAGAGAGAGAGAGAGAGAGAGAGAGAGAGAGAGAGAGAGAGATTAACCAAGAAGATCGTGTGCCATATACTTGCTATGTGTACATATTTAAGTGTGTGTGTGTGTGTGTGTGTGTACGTGTGTGTGTGCTTGCTTTCATAATATCTACTTAGGAAGGACAGGGATACATATGTCAACTAAATTAAATTCTCTCTCTCTCTCTCTCTCTCTCTCTCTCTCTCTCTCTCTCTCTCTCTCTCTCTCTCTCTCTCTCTCTCTCTCTCTCTCTCTCTCTCTCTCTCTAACCCATCAATATCTCTTCCTACAGGTGAGGTGATCGTTAAGGAATATTAGTCGATATGACCTGCAGGTAAGACGTAAAGGGGAGGAGGAGGAGGTGGAGAAGGTGGAGGAAAAGAAGAGGAAAGAAGAGGAAGAAGGATATAGAGGGTAAAATGCAGGAGAACATCCATAAATTTTCCACACACACACACACACACACACACACACACACACACACACACACACACACACACACACACACACACACACACACACACACACACACAACTTTATTAAATCCACCATTTTTCCTCCCATCAGAAACTTGAAATAAACTAACGAGAATACACACACACACACACACACACACACACACACACACACACACACACACACACACACACACACACACACACACACACACACACACACACACACACACACATTAAGTAAACGAAAACTGCAAAAATTAAAGAGGATAGAATCTGACACACACACACACACACACACACACACACACACACACACAGAGAGAGAGAGAGAGAGAGAGAGAGAGAGAGAGAGAGAGAGAGAGAGAGAGAGAGAGAGGGAGGCTGCACGCTCAGGTGAATTAGAGACATGCATTCAAAATCAGTACCTTCGTGATTTAGTTATGAGTCAGGTGTGAAAGATTCATCGACCATTGTGAGGCGGACAGCGAGTAAGAGGAGATGAGATAAGGACTGCAGGAAGTTGTGCCAGAGAGAGAGAGAGAGAGAGAGAGAGAGAGAGAGAGAGAGAGAGAGAGAGAGAGGATTTTCACAAGACAAGAGTAATAATAATGAGAAGATAAATAATAAAAAAAGGTGGAAAAGTTTGAATTAAAATACGTGGAACTTGAGAGAGAGAGAGAGAGAGAGAGAGAGAGAGAGAGAGAGAGAGAGAGAGAGAGAGAGAGAGAGAGAGAGAGAGAGAGAGAGAGTTGATAGGAATAATACTGGATTAGCTTTTTTCCAATTAGCCAATGGTCATTTTTCAATAAAGTTTCATACCTGCACACACATTCTCTCTCTCTCTCTCTCTCTCTCTCTCTCTCTCTCTCTCTCTCTCTCTCTCTCTCTCTCTCTCTCTCTCTCTCTCTCTCTCTCTCTCTCTCTCTCTCTCTCTCTCTCTCTCTCTCTCTCTCGGCTGATAAAGGAAGTAGTCTTAATCATAGTAGTAGTAGTAGTAGTAGTAGTAGTGACACAACGATACCTAACTATACCCAGTGCATATTTTGACTAGAATTACTGGAAATAACTATATAGGATTTCCAAACATTTGATCCCAGCCACTTGTGTAGTTTGATGAGTCGCCTGTCACCGTTATAATTCCCTTAACGTAACGCCAGTGCAATAATTAGCACTAATCATATTTCATGGCAGGTCTGAAATAACATTAGTTTTGACGTCGAGCTGCATGAATAAACTCAGCAGCCTCGTCAACAAGTCGCCGCGTAGAGGGACAGTTGAAGGAGACCGCAGGTACAAGCGTGACAATTGTATTAATTAAGCAGGTGAACGTGACTCGAGTGTATTAATTGGTGGTTTTTAGGCAGGTATATGTTTGACTGTGGGTTTTTTTTTCTTGTCTGTCTCTGTCTGTTTGTTTTTTTTCTGCTTTCGTCGTGTTTTTTTTTTCCAAGCAAATGTGTGTTTTTGTGTCTG